>NC_140170.1:94010837-94025837 GCF_963971535.1 Notolepis coatsorum | reverse complement strand
TCTCAGTGGGAGGCGCCAAACGTAAAAACTGAGCGCCAATGGCGGGTGGCGGGCTCTAAATTCGCCCCCTGCACGCACACACACACACACACACACACACACACACACACACACACACACACACACACACACACACACACACACCTAGATAGGCTTCATAAATCTGACAGGCAGCTTATATGAGCACCTTCTCACCATTCCAGTGTCTGGACAACAGGGTTCCATCTCTCTTTCATATTGACAAATGACAGAAGTAAGGAAGGTCAATGTTCATGCGATGTTATCTGACAATAAGACCCCTCTCCTTCACCTCCCACTGTTCTTCTAGCCTCTCTGATTGCCTCAAGTGTAGTAACTGTATGATGAATCGCTCTCTACAGAGTCCTGCTCTTGAACCCAGATTGTTGTAGGACAGAAAATAACATTATATGACCTTGTCCGTGAATTACAGGCTCATTTAGGGTAAATTGTATGAAGCGAAACAAGGAAAAACAAAACATGTGCAAGTATTTATGTGGAAATAAACACTTTGCTACTGTATGTCTTTAGTTGAATGATGCAAACATTTTGCACAATACAAACTTCAAAGACACCACCACATAAGATAAGATAAGATAAGATATTCCTTTATTGATCCCCTTGGGGGAAATTCAGGCATCATAGCAGGATGGGGGGAGGCCAGGTACAGGTACATGGTGACAGTAGAAGACATAATACAGGTAATACAATTATAGTACAGTAGAAGTTAAAAAGGCAGTGTAAACAATATAACAGTATAATTAACTCTGAGTATAATATATACATATGAACAAGTAGGCAGTGTGATCAAGGTGCAGATGAGGGTCTGTATGCCTGTCTGTATCAGTTATATTATGCAATAGATATGGTTACAATAGACAATAGAATCTAAATATATACTATGAGTGAGTAAGTACAGTATACACAGGTGCAGTATACATAAGGTACGTATGGCATGATATACGTCATTATGTTATACGTTGTAGTCCGTTTAGGTGGGAGTCAGACACATAGTGAAAAGAGCCTTCATTTTACATAATTATTTAAAAAGCGTTGACAATTTATCCTTCAACATGTAAGCTCTTTGGGGCTCTTGTGGGATGGCTTCTTATTTACCTCAATGGCAGCTAAGGAGTTGGAACTCCTTGGTCAACACACTGTTTTTAATCTTTGTGAAGTTGATACAGAGAGATACAGTAGAGAGAGAGAGCGAGCAATATTACTTGCAATAGTATGTGAATGCATTTTCCGTGTGCAGTGCTTACTGCAGCAGTTTAGACAGAGCGCTCAAGGACACATCAGCGGTAAGCGGTGCCCCAGTTGGCATTTGAACCAGAGATCCCCGGTCCCTGCTGTATTCTCTCATAATCGTTGGGACTATTCCACTGTGGGGGGGGGGGGGGGGGGGGGGGTGCACCACCATGCCGTGTGGGTGCTATAGGACCCGTACTGAAACGGAACAGTGCCAGGACCCCCCACCCCACCCTATGTTCCCCCTGCATGAATAATTTAAGTAGGCCTACATGTGAATATAGATGCATGCCGACCAGTGTGTGGATCGATGGGATGAGCATCCTGAGGCTTTGATCTCTTCTCTCCTGGCAGCGTTGAGCCACAGCAGCGCTTCACTTCTTCTCAAATGGGGGGATTTAAGCGGGTCTAAATTCAAGGAATGATCCTGTCCCCTTTTTTAGTGCTGCCCTCTCTTAGTTGATTGTCAACTTATTGGTCACGATGGGTCTTTGTCAACAAAAATAAAATAAATTAAGAAAAAAATTAAGAAATGTTGTTGCATATAACAAACAATATTCAGAAACATGCTTTGGTCTTTAATAGGCATTAGATATAAAGATTATGTCCTTCTCCATGATTCCATTCACTTGCAGAGGGACAATAATGTGGACAATGCAATTGTATAGCCTTTATTCTTTTTTTTTATCTATTTATTTGATGAATTTGAAAAAAATCACATGACTCTTAATCCACTAAGCATTTCTTAGTGGAGGACAGCCTTCCATACTATGCTCAGTGCTCACTTCTTCAATCCCTCTGTCTGTCTGTGAGTCTGATCTGCCCTGTTTAATCCAGGCCTTCTGTTCAGGTAAAGGATTTTCTCTAAGCCGTCACTAGCCAGCCAGCCCTGCACTGCATCCTGGCAGGCCTGAGCTGAATTGGAGTGGGAGGCCCCTTGCTGTTGAGATACAGGCTAGAGTGAACTAATTTCAGTCACGAACATCTCTGTGCTCAATATTTTAATCACTCTCTCGTCTCTCTTGAAACTCTCCTCTCTCTCTCTCTCCCCATGCTCCCTCCTCTCTCCCCATCTCTCTTTGTCTTTCACTCAATGTCTCTCTCTTTTCTGTCTCTCACACATACACTCTCTGACTGCATACATTTGCCTCTAATTGTCTAAAGACAATATATCAGTCTGTGGTAATGACATGTCATCTTCATCGGAGGTCATCACAGTGATATCAGCCTCTTTGCAGGAGGCCTTCATGATATCGGTGTCATTACAAACGCAATTATCCTCACTGGAGGCGATAAAGAACTTAATTTCACATGGATTCAAGCTATCGCAGAGACAACAGAAGGTCAGTGATAATGGCAGAGAGAGCAGGGGTGAAGTATGTCCTCTTCTCATATGGGTGGAGTAGCGCCCCTCTGCCTGTACTATCTTGGTGACTTGCACCACGGGTCTAGGCCTGCTGTTGTTGTGCTGCCTGTGGCTTAGTATTCATGGGCATCAATACAGTGCAGTGGCACTCTAGTCTGCACCTGTCTTTCCTAATCCACCGAGAGTGACCTATGAAAGTACTCTATATAATCTATTCAATATCTCCGCCATACTTTGGTGCAGAGACTTACTTTAAGCCCTTCATAGGGGCGGCAACAAAACAGATTGTATGCTTAGTTATGGTTATGGTTATTTATTACATGGCGTTTTCACATTTGCCGAAATGCTTGCTTGTGATTGGTCAATAGCCCCCCGACTGCGGTCATTATTTTTCAATAATGACCGCAGATTTTTCAATAATGACCGCAGAGCGCAGCTGTTCGCAATCAAGCCCACTGACACACTGTTTCAGTGCAATTAGACACTGCCGTGCCGGCGATGACAGGGGGCGGAGCGACGAGCGGAGCCTGAACACAGCGGAGCCAGAACACAGAGGCTGCCCGCGATAATAATAATCACTTTATTTGGGCTGACAGAGCCACAGAACAACTGCGATTTGTCAAATGAATTAGGTATATTGTTAGTAAGTTAGCCATGTAATAAGCGGGATAATGTATAGCGCTGCACTGACAGCAGAGCCAGAGGCTGCCCGCGATAATAATAATCACTTTATTTGGGCTGACAGAGCCACAGAACAACTGCGATTTGTCAAATGAATTAGGTATATTGTTAGTAAGTTAGCCATGTAATAAGCGGGATAATGTATAGCCTACTCGGTCATTGTCGCAAAATAATTGACCTTCACTACGTTTAAAACACCTCGGCGCGGCGCCTCGGTATTTTAAACTCCGTGTCGGTCAATTATTTTGCGACAATGACCTCGTAGCCATACATTATCCCTTACATATGGAGAGAGGGTCTTCCTGCTGGTCAGAAACGGGCAGTGCAATGTGTGTTGCTCGAAAGTTCAAATGAACTGAACTTTGAACCCCGCCATCGCCGCTGACCTTGCAAACACGCGGCCAATGGTCATTTCCCAAAATGGAAACAAATTAGCCTGCTTGATAAATTCACGATAATCTACATTACATGATATATTAATTAGATTAGATTAAAATGTATTTATGTCAAACTCATTATGCAGCACAAGTAGCCTACAGTACAATGGAAATATGTTTGGCATCCAACCAGAGTGCAAATGTAACAGTAAAGTGCAATACATTTCATTTAGTCATTTAGCTGATGCTTTTATCCAAAGCGACTTACAAGTAGGTATATAGAAGGATTATATGCAGGTATATTCAGACAGATATGGATATATATGTATATACATATATATGCGGTCAATATAAATATATAAATGTATATATATTATTTGGTATATATAGCACTGTTGTACATGCTATCATACAGAGTACATGTATATGGGTAGACTATAGTATGAGGTGGGTAGTTATGATTATTATGATTACTATGATTACAGTGTAGGGCAGTCGTAGACAGTGAAAGCAGTAGATAGCTTAAATGAATGAGTATAGGCAACAGACAATCTATTCAAATAAATTTAAAAAGGAGTGGTGGTGTGTTTTTTGTGTCCGTTTTGAGATGTAGTGTTTTTTTCTTTTTTAATGTTGCGGTGCAGGAGTACAGCAGTGCTATGGAGAATGAAGATGACGTGGATGGGCTTATGGTCGCCTTACATCAATAATCGTTTATTGAAAGAACGCTATAAGAACGCAAAATGTCAAAATACTTTAGAAGAGATGAAGAAAAAGAAGGGTTGAAGTTTCTCCCATGATGGTCGTGACATTTTCTGTGGACAGCTCATCACGCAACAAGGCTCACACAACCACTCCACATTCTCTATACAAAGCGGCCATCAAAGCGCCTCTCCCACTGAATCTGAGAATGTCACATAAGCCTTGCAAGTAGCTGTGCCCTGAAACACAACAGAAGACATACTTTATTGTGTTGGTTACATTTAACTTGTTACGGCTGTAATGATACAAACTTAGTCACTTAAGCCTAATTATTTAAAAAGTAAAGTGTGTTTTGTTTTCCCCCTGTCCAGACGTGTTCAGATTGAAAGGGTGGGACCACAGCATGTGCTGATACAGCAGTCTGCCTTTATAACCACTGTATGTCAAAAGCTTATTATCCAGGAGGAAATGTGTGTTTGGTAGAGAGGTAACAGTTTACGGACTAATTCCATCTTGAGGCAGCTACAATCACGCATGCACGCACGCACACACGCACACACACACACAATACACACACACACACACACACACACACACACACACACACACACACACACACACACACACACACACACACACACACACACACACACACACACACAAACAAACACACAGCTACACTCCACAGAGCAGACCGTACATTTCGGTCTTTAGAGTCCTCTCAGTGCTACTTAATGTTGTGAAAACAGAAAGTGCATTAACCCTCTGTAGCAGCCTTTTCATGATGGCTGTCAAAGTGGCTCAGCCTGCAGCAGTTGACAGCCAACATGTTTTATGTTGATAAACGACTGTACCCCGTGGCTTTTCATTTGCAGGACACGTCCCTTTACGACAACGTGTCATGGTAGTGTGATGGTTATTTCAGTTTCACTGCGGTACCAGCCATTGTATGAATAATACATGTAACCACTTTTGTACTTAAATAATACCATGGTATAAACCAATTTAAACCATGATACAAATGGTAATATCATGGTATAAACCCAATTAAACCATGATACAAATGGTAATATCATGAAACCCATTTAAACCATGATACAAATGGTAATATCATGGTATACACCTATTTAAACCATGATACAAATGGTAATATCATGGTATAAACCCATTTAAACCATGATACAAATGGTAATATCATGGTATACACCAATTTAAACCATGATACAAATGGTAATATCATGGTATACACCAATTTAAACCACAATACAAATCGTAATATCATGGTATACACCAATTTAAACCACGATACAAATGGTAATATTCATGGTATACACCAATTTAAACCATGATACAAATGGTAATATCATGGTATTTCCAACATTCTCTGGCCACTACCATCATCATAGTGACCAAAGAATTATGGAAATACCATTTCTCGTAAGGGATACTATATATATGCTTGTTTTGCTTTTTTTTATTTTATAATTCTTTTCATTTAGGCTTTTGGCTCCCTCTTTACCAAGGGTAAAATGACTCATTGGGCATCGTTTGTATACTAACTTTTCTATCTCAATGTCATTATTATCAGCTTTGTTTTCATGTCAGAAGTTAATAAGACATAGGTGACAAGTATTAGTGGTGAGAGACCATGACACCATTAGAAAGCTGACTTCTGGAAATGGAATGGAGCTCAGACTCATTCCACAGGTGTGTTTACCTCAGATGATGATGTACCATAAGATGTTCTGTCTAGTGATGTTGGCCAATAGATACAGTATACAATGCCTCTCCCATAGTTTGTCAGGACACACCCTGAACAGTGAGATCTTGTGCCAACAGAGAACATCCTCTACAATCAACACAACACACCCACACCCACATATACACCACAGCTCCACCCAAAACCAGGCCTGAGCATGTAGTAGCAGCAGCAGCATCTGTGTTTTCTGACACGTGAGAGACATCTCACAAATCCTCTCTCAAGCAGAAAATCCCATTCAAAGCCCACCATTACAAATTTGGATTTCAGGGGAAGGCTTCCAAGTGTAGGCTATCCTCTGTGAACTGTGTTTTACCTCCGACGCTCTCTTTCTTTCTTGTTTTTGTGCAGGTTAACGCGGCAGTCCTGCTGTATTTCCATGTTGAGTCAATAGCCAGGAGCTGCCGAGAGCTGCTGGTATGGTGCTTTGATGTGGGCTGCAGGAAGTGATATCTGCACAATAGAAATATAGCATCGCTACAGCACAGGACTGCACTGCTGTGGATAGGATATGGGGTGGGGTCGGTTTGCAGGGTGGGTAAGAGAGATGCAGACCTCAGGGAAAACAGATTTTCTGTCACACCGCTCTTTACACTCACTCTGCTGCAAATTGCACAAACAAGCAATAGATGGATTTTTCCATTTATTCCATTGAGTTCATGTTCATTTTCTTTTTTGTTGTTGCTTTTTCTTTTTTGTTGCATGAAAATGTATTCTTAATAAAAAAAATATATATATATGTAACTGAGGGGTACAATTCCCTGACTGTATTAAATAAGTATGGTATCATTAAACCACTACTGTCTTATGTACATTACTACTGGCCATACAGTACACAGGTATATGAGATGAACACGTCCACAATAACACGGTTTCATACAAGTACTCGTTTAGAAGAATATTTATTAGCAGCAATAATATTATATTACTTTACTTAGAGTTGCGCTTGTAAGGCGAAGAATGTGCATGAATAGGTCAAGAGCGTAAGTCCATTAGAATATTACACAGGAGATAATGAATACCACCTGTATCGTAGGAATTATATCTATGGTACACTAGTAGGGCAGCGGGAGATACTAGTAGGGTCCCTCCGGTTGTAGGCCAGCAGGGGGAGGAAATGTTCGAATGCAAAGTCTGGATCACCGGGGAATCAATAAGCTCCAGCTACGGGAGACGGTACATTACTCCCTTGATCGGCAGACGAAAGCAGCAGCTATTCTCCGGTATGCGGTGCAGCATGGAAGAAAGCTAGCCAGCCTCAGGCGTCCTAGAGGCGGGCTCGACGATGCTCCTCACAGGGTAAATCCCACACAGTTGTGGGTGTAGATGATTCTCCGCTCCATCAGATACAGGACCAAAGCAAATATAATCCAGCCGAAAAGGGCTCTGTAGTCGTCGGGTAGGTTATCCAGTGTACATATCCACACGGTCCTCGTCTAGGGCTCCTCGGATGACGGCACCAGGTTAAGCCGCCCAGCCTGGATAAGCACACTAGCTAGGTACGAGGAAGCGTTGGTAATGCTGGTCACTGTAGAACGGTAGCCGCACGATACACTATACATAAATAGACTATTACTTAATAATAGAATAGGTCGAACTCGACGATACAGCGTTAAACTCTGACACTTCAGCTATCAATTCGCACGCGGTTATAAGTGCTCTATTTAGACGCACGGTTGCTCACTTCACTTGGTCGTTGACTCGTGATGAAGGCTTTAACGTTTGAGGGTAACACGTTTCTAGGTTAACTAACTGCTGTATCCACCTGCAACGTATTTATACGTACGGTGAATAATCTAGTACCAGCCTTATTTCTGTCTCGTATTCTTGCGCAGAACCGGGCATGTCCAGGCAAGCCTTGGCGGTGACTTTGAACTAGACATTGGGGGGTATGGCCGTGGCGCCTAGTGGATCGCTGTCCAATAGGAGAACGAAATATTATGGTCTGTACTAGGTAAAAGGGATATTCCGTGTATATGTACAAAGAATATACAAAGGGATATCAGACGATATACAAATACTATGCAATATATATCAAGTAATAAATATATATATTCGGTTTAATCTGATCCTTCGTAACATATATATATATATATACCGGTAGGCCTATATATTATTTTCTTCTGAAAAAAATAATTATAATAATTGTCACACCGGAGGAAACTAAACATCATGATGAGTTACAGGACCAACTATTTCTAGATAACTAGAAAGTGTGCTCAGTAGAGCACACATGTCCGCCAGGTGGCATTCCCAGCCTAGAGGTAGGCAGGTGTGTGGAGTGGAACACATCCAACAGTAGTGTGGCATGTGGGCATCCACATGTGGTGGTGTAGAGAGGATGGTGTTGCATGTTGGTGTAGGTGGTGTAGAGATGATGGTATTGCATGTTGGTGTAGGTGGTGTAGAGAGGATGGTGTTGCATTTTGGTGTAGGTGGTGTAGAGATGATGGTATTGCATGTTGGTGTAGGTGGTGTAGAGAGGATGGTGTTGCATGTTGGTGGAGAGAGGATGGTGTTCAGGTGTTGCATGTTGGTGTAGGTGGTGTAGAGAAGATGTTGCATGTACACATAAATGTTATGTCTTTCGCTGCTGTGACTCCAGGATGTGTATCAGTCATTTCATTGAGATTGATGCTCCTTCATCATAACACTAGCTGTTTCCATCCTCATTGCTCTGCAAAAACAATTCAACCAAGGCAATTCAATTATCGACCATTTAACGACCATTATCACCGGTAGCCTTTATCTACAATGTGGGCGTAGCAAAATATACAATTTCAATGCCCCTTACCTAAACCAGTTTGATATGCAGAATTGTATGGAAGTTGACATCTATCATGGCTTAGCTACCGAACTTGGCACTGTGGCCTGATCATTATACATAAGGTCCTACATTTGTTCCTATCCATCTTACGCTTATATTTTTCTTGTTCTTGTTAATCATAACAATTCTGCATATTTATTTTTTAGCTCTGCTAGCGGGAGAACAGTGACAGCTGGGATGCTATCCTTATGATGGTTTCACAGATTACCCTGTTTTATATACAGCTCTAGGACAGGAAAATTGTTACGATGAGTGGAACGTTTTGATGGCATGATGAATGGAACCCAAATGCTGAATTAAACACGGAACTTGGAGAGAGCAGGCAGGAGACGGCGGGGTGATAATCAAAGGCTTTACTTGAATGAACAGGAAACACAGGATACAGGGGAGCTTCACGAATGACAGGGTGACAGTATAACAAAACACGAACGGACTCACAGGGAATACAGGAAGCTTCATGAAGGGGGTACACAAGGTAGACAGCACACAGAAACAAGGGTAACAGGAATAATGACCCAGCAATGGATGCTGGGCCGACAACACTTAAATACACACACTAATTAGAGACAAGAGGGTGATTGTTAAATGGATACAGCTGGTAAACAGAACTAACACAAGACTGAAACACAGGGGAATAAACTAGAAACAAATGTATAATACTGAGACCACACAAGACTAGAACACATTTACAAAACACAGACAGTAGGAACACAAGACTAACACAGTGGAAACAATACAGACAACAAAGACAACAAATATACAAAACAAAGATTGGTGCAAATAATATGACACAGATGAATGGCCTGACCACAAAGCTGCAACATATGAATCAGGCCACCAGATGGCAGTGGTGTATTGTTTATGAAAGGAGGTGGTGAGAGTCCAATGCCTGGTCCAGCAGCACCGGGGGGAAAGTTACAGCCTGGCCCAGCAGGACCGGGGGGAATGTTACAGAAAATATAACGTAACATAGCTAATCCAGCATAAATTGGAAGCTGCATGGTTTGCAGTTAGTGAGGCAGGACTAAGTAGTACATTAAATAAAATTCGTTTTTGCCATAGCAGACAGTGTACATCAGTGGTCACCAACCTTTTTAAGCCCAAGATCACTTTTTTTTTTTTTGGTGAAGGCAAGATCTACCTATTAAAGCGTTGAGAGAAAAAGACAGCCAAGATTGTACTTTAAACTAAATGACTTTTATTTGCCTGTATTCTAATTACATGCAATGCTTTGGTCCAACATTAAAACGTCAAAGTAGAACTATTATGTACTTTCTCAGTCAGTGCTAAGTGCAGTCATCTTATGCAGCATCACTTTTCACATCAAAACAAAAGTAGAACTGTAATGTGGACTTTCTCATATTATTAACATTGACAAACATATTTATAATTAGCATTTTATAAAGTAGAACTGTAACTTTCTCAGTCAGTGCTAAGTGCAGCATTATTTTTCACATCAAAACAAAAGTAGAACTGTAATGTGTACTTTCTCAGTCAGTGCTAAGTGCAGTCAGTGCTAAGTACAGCATAATTTTCACATCAAAACAAAAGTAGAACTGTATGTGTACTTTCTCAGTCAGTGCTAAGTGCAGCATCACTTTTCACATCAAAACAAAGGTAGAACTGTAATGTGGACTCTCAGGGTAAGATCTTATAAAAAAAAAAAAACATTTTTTTGTTCATTTTTTTTTCATGGAAATATCTACAGGGACAGTCTCAAAGATCGACCAGTCGATCAAGATCGACGGGTTGGTGACCACTGGTGTACATGGTAGTATGCATAGATCCAGTAGATAGCTAGCCAAGATACACAGCATGCTAGTCTTGCTAACTAGCTAATGTTATTGTGACCACATGGTTCTGATGCTGTGTTGTATCAAATGGAACATTCAATAAAAATCACCATGGCATTGTCCAGCTAACACAGTTAACATTAGCTGTTCTTAATAAATATTGAGTCGGAGCTGTTCAGAGCACATTCAGACCAAGCTGCCAATGATCCAATGTTAACTAGTTAGACTTGCTAGCTAATGCAACAACTGTGCAGTAACAAATGTATGAGACAGCTAATCATAGCCGGCCTTAAAGGGGAGATGAAGCATAGCGATATAAACATAGTCATAGCATCAAATTAGTATTTAGATAAACCACAGAAAAAATCATGTTATAAAAATAAGGTGTTTCTAAGAAAAAACTATTTGTTATGTCCATTTATGTAGCATTTATGAACATGTGCGCCGCCATTTTGTTGCTGACGTCACGTGATGGTTTGGTCTGGCTCCTGGTTTACACTGCTGGTTAGCTGCCTAGTAAACATGGAGTGTCTTGAAGGTCAGTCAGTAAATGCAACGTTGCCTACCAAACAATGGGACCGCGGTGGTTCTTTTTGTATTGCTCCCGGCTGTTCAAACTAATTTTACCGCGTGAAAGAGAGAGGAAAGTTGGTTCATTTCCACAAACTACCAGTGAAAAAAACAGTGTTGTTGGCGCGTTGGCTGGCTGCACTCAAGCGGCACGATCAGGCTATTGGACAGGGAATGAAGATCTGCAGCGAACACTTCATTGCCTCGGATTATGTTGTTGAGGGTGGGAGGTTTGTCCAGAAGACCACTAATCAGCTGAAGCCTGATGCGGTTCCCTCGGTCTTCGACAGACAGACCGGCCCAGGCAGTTCAACCAGCGTCACGGAGCATTTAGCCTGCTGGCTACCTAGCTACGGTTCAGCTAATTAGCTACATGCAGCATTTAGCGTGCTGGCTACCTAGTTACGGTTCAGCTAACTAGCTACATGCAGCATTTAGCGTGCTGGCTACCTAGCTACGGTTCAGCTAACTAGCTACATGCAGCATTTAGCGAGCTGGGTTAGCCGGCTAGTTGGCTTTGAATCCCGGCTAGGTAGCCAGCACGCTAAATGCTGCATGTAGCTAGTTAGCTGAACCGTCTAAATTTGAGTTTTCAGACAAATAAGCAGGATTTCACATTTGATTATAGGACCCTGTCTTACCCAAGGTACACAACAAACAAACTAGGCTCATATTGTTCAATGCTTCATCTCCCCTTTAAGGTTCAGGGGGTCCGTTTCAACATCAAATGAAACAGCAAATTACTAGGTTTATGCACTGTATTCCTCACCCAGAATCACAATAGGAAGCCAATGAAAATATCATGTTTTTATTTGTGCATCAGGCCAAACTTGCCATGTCAATTAGACCATGGCGATTTCCATGACTTGGTTTATGTCAGGAACAAGGTTTCTTCTACAAGATGAAAGACTTCAGTGAACATCTTTCTGTGTACTTGTAGGGCTGGCCAGATAGCAATTTTTCTTAGGGTTCGGACATTGTAAAAATTAGGAATAGCCTACTGTAGGCAGTGAGGTCAAACGTTCTGTCATAATGTAATCACAATGGCAGCTCCGCTTACTGCTTCTGCATTAAACTCACCATTTAACTCTGAAATGTATGATATAAGTGGATATAAATGGTAGGCAGGGACTACAGATGAAAACTAGCTCATTAGCTAATTCTGGCACATTTACATTGAAACTGAAGATGTTGATTAATGTGCACTGCACTGTCTCTGGGTAATTTTTTATTTTATTTTTTATTTTTTTTAATTAAAGCTATTGAATCACTTTACAAGTACCTTAGGAGCTCAACAGAGCAATTGTTGTTTACGTTTATAACCCAGGAATTATTATGCTAATTTAACCGTGTTGATGGGAGACAGGTGACGTTTGTAACAAGTCACCTAGCGTTACAATTATTTTGTCAGCCTCTTGGTAAGTGAGGGTCATTATATTAGCTTATAAATATTATACAACCCTTACCTGTCTGATGCAAAGACATTAAACCCCACTCTAAGGGCGTTTTCTCATTAGGAACGGTTGGTCTGTTCCGTCCTCGAGAACGATAGTCCCCCCTCCCCACTCCCCCGCTGGCCAGCTTACTCACTCGTTTCGTCCCCGAGCACACATGAGGGAGCAACACCCCAATACAGCAGGTGGCGGTATGCACCTAGTCGGTTTGCTATAGCTGGTGCTTCAACCCTTCTTTGCTCTTGGATAAAGCATTTCTGGACGGAGTGGCATAAGTTTAGCTAGTTAGATGACGCAACAATAAGCGCTCCCTGTGCCCTGATGTCTGTCTGTGTCTGTGTCTCTCTCTCGCTCTCTCTCGCTCTCTCTCTCTCTCTCTCTCTCTCTCTCTCTCTCTCTCTCTCTCTCTCTCTCTCTCTCTCTCTCTCTCTCTCTCTCTCTCTCTCTCTCTCTCTCTCTCTCTCTCTCTCTCTCTCTCTCTCTCTCTCTCACAGACACACACAGTTCATATTTCATTTTATTTTACTCCACCTCTTTATTGGATTATCTGTCTGATAATATCTGTCCACTAATGTCGAAAACGACCAAAGCAAATTCCTTGTATGTGAAAACTACTTGGCAAAAATTGAAGTATGAATACAACTATATTCTAGGCAAGCAGGTTAGCACCAACAGAACCACTTGGTACAGCAAGCCTCTTCTGTGTTTTGGTACAGTTTGTTTGCACATCTGCGATCGTTCCGTTGCCGGGGACGCTGATTCGCACCCAAAACCACGTTTTCAAGTGGTCCCGGCATGGAGTGAATCAGCGTCACCGGTGACGGAACGGAGCGTTCTCAATCATTACACTAGTTTTGGGGCAATCGTGCTCGGATTCGACCCCGGATGGCTAGTGAGAAAGCCCCCTAACAGCTAGCCACAACATTATCCTTCTGTATCAATAGTAATAATTAATGTTACATTACCATCCGCTCTGTCTGCACTGCAGCAGCTCTCTCCACTCATAGAATGGCAGATTGTTTTGGTCCATGAGTCATAACCATGTAGTACAAGCCAGCAACAACGTGTCTGTCCATATCAAAAGTCTATGAAGTAGGCGTGAAGTAAGCGACATGCTGTTGGCATAAAAAAAAAAAAGATCTCATCATTTTTATCTGATTTTCTGATTCCACGGACGAGGCCCATGTCGATTGAAATGGGTAAAATATAGCAATGGCCGTCTATGCAGCTAATGCTAAGTTAGCAGCTGCTACTCATAAGGATAGCATCCCTGCACCACATATTTGTTCCAACCATTCATAAATCACTCTGGTATTTTGTATTCAGCCAATTCCTCCTGCAAGCACTTTCACCAGTTATCTAATTTGAATTGCTCCATGATGACCAGAATGTGAGCCACGAGACTACTTCCATTCCCTGCTCTACCACAATGCCATGTGTGGTAGTAAGGTAGCATTGTTGTCGCCCTCTTGCATTAACAGTCCAGATTCATTCGTGCGTCATCTCGCGTCGTCCAGACTCCATGGGCAATCTGCGCATGTGCATGCGGAATAGGTGCTTTAAAATGGGCTTTTTCTCTGCCGATTTAGTTCTGATCGATTAGGAATGGGTCGCGCCATGTTCAGGAGATTGAGGCGCATAAACGTCTATTCCAGGGGTTCCCAAACTTTTCAGGCCGGGACCCAGAAAATAAGGCGTCAGAGAGCCGCGGCCCAATGCACATCGTCAGGTTTTTTTTTTTTTTTGCCAGGCGACCGATTTTTTAAGCCAAATATCACTTCAATCCTATTAAGTTAGTTCAAGTTAGTTATTCATTTATATGTGCTATTTATGAGAGGGCTAACTTGTTGCAAAATAATAATGATAATAATAATAGCCTCATTAAAATACTATTGTTGCTTCGGTTGTTTTCAGCGTTTTATGTGCATAATCTGTTATTTAGTTTGAAATGTTCGTTGAAATAAGTAGATTTTTTGTTTTTGTTTATTTATTAAGTTAATATAAAACCATATAGTCACATTTTAGAATACAATAGAATATAATTTTAGAATACAACTAGAAACACTGTCCTGGCCTGCTTCTAAGTTCAGTGGCCTGACAATTGTTTTTTATTTTTATTTTTTTTATTTTTTTTTTAAATCATCTCGCGGCCCTCCCGTGGCTGACTTTGGGAACCACTGGTCTATTCGATCATGTCTCTAG
>NC_140170.1:93798337-94005837 GCF_963971535.1 Notolepis coatsorum | reverse complement strand
TTTTTTTACCCAGAGACAGTGCACATTAATCAACATCTTCAGTTTCAATGTAAATGTGCCAGAATTAGCTAATGAGCTAGTTTTCATCTGTAGTCCCTGCCTACCATTTATATCCACTTATATCATACATTTCAGAGTTAAATGGTGAGTTTAATGCAGAAGCAGTGAGCGGAGCTGCCATTGTGATTACATTATGAGAGAGAGAGAGAGAGAGAGAGAGAGAGAGAGAGAGAGAGAGAGAGAGAATCATGACCCCCCCCTACAGGCGTCTCCGTGTACAGTTTACCCGAGGCAGGAATTCATCGCTGTTTGGATCAGGTGCCGCTGGCCCGCGTGGCATGTTATCCGTTGAAGATTAACGGAGAGAGGGGGAGGGGAGTAAGCGTGTGTGTGGTTTGTGGGGATTGAAGAAAGAGGGCGAGGTTAAGATGGAGGAGGGTAGTCAGAGAACGGGGGGGGGGAGGGGGGGGGATGAGGACCGGGTAGATCAAATGAGGTCTGACCTTGTGGTGTTGTCTATTCAGCACACAAGCAGCAGCAACAGCAGCCTACTGGGGCTGTGCCCTCCGTGGCGTCTACCTAGCTGGCTGATCCTCCACATCACTGCTCATTAGCATGCCACACATGTGCAGCACCGGCCTCATGACATCCAATCGATGACGTATTTGATTTGACATTTAAAAAAATACAAGATTCCAGACAACATCAAGGATGCTACATAAAAAAATCAAGACTTATTTCCATTGTGGTCCTTGGTCTCAGACAGACAAGCAAGACAAAACATGACCACAAATAACAATTTGACAAACTACATAGTACAAACGTAGCCACAGACAACAATGTATCAGACAACATTTTCATGCATGTTTTTAACATTATCGAGGAGCCACAATTTGACTTTTTTCTTAAAATTGTGTCGGCTACTAATGCATTTTAGCTGTGAAGGTAGCAAATTCCAATTTGTGGCTCCCCAGAATTTAAAAGATAATTTGCCCATATTTGTTTTGAACCTTGGGATACACAGGTCGGCAATGCTGGCTCTGGTGTTATGGGTATGCATGTCCCTATTCCACTGAAAACTATTTGTAAGATAAGTGGGGGGGCCCTATATCAACGTACCTCGTACCTCCTTCATCTCCGTCCTACACACACAGCTCACCCCCTTTTTCACTGTTTTCCATCTTAACCTTGGGCCTTAACCTGTGGGGCGGCGTGGCTCAGGGGTAGAGCGGGTTGTCCAATGATCGAAGGGTTGGTGGTTCGAATCCCGCTCAAGCCCATGTCCATCCCACTGCTGTTGTGTCCTTGGGCAATACACTTAACCTACTTGCCTCGTATGAATGTGTATGCATGTGAATGAATGTTGGTGGTGGTCGGAGGGGCCGTAGGCGATGATTATTCGCCACGCTTCCGTGAGTCTGCCTCAGGGCAGCTCTGACTGCAATTGTAGCTTACCACCACCGGTATGACTGTGTATGAACGAATAATGGACTCTGTGAAGCGCTCTGGGTCTCATGAAGAGCGCAATATAAATCCAAGTCATTATTATTATTATTATTAAAAGAAAAAATGGTTTGGTTCCGGTTGCCGACCGACCCTGCCGATTTAGGTGCGACCCAATTTATTTTATGAGTCTGACTTATGAGTTTTTTTTACAATAAAGTTTCATAGAAATCTTAGTCAAACCTTTAGTATTATGGATATTAAACATGCTGGCAGAGTACATGCATCCATGTTGTGGTTAACATTTTAATTAAATAAAGAAATTCCCTATCCATAGTCGCCGTGGGAAAGAATTTCATAAAAAATAAAATAAAATAAATTCCCTACCTACCCATGGCCTTAACTGACAACCAACAGGAACCAAACAATATATTTTTTTATGCCTTGGTGTCACAGATAGCACTTACCGGCGTACCCCACGCCACCGCATCCACGTCCTGACCGGACAGGGGTTTGTTGGAAGAATCTGTGCTGGAGAGGTACAGTATGGTAAATTATGGTCAAAAGCCCTCCAGCTGCATGTTGTATAATTTCTCAGAGAGGTTACGGAATGCTGTCATGGAGGAGGCGATATATAGATACATGGATAGAGTTCCATAGCATGAATCATGTGTGTGTTCCAGCTTCCCTGCTGCTGTGATTTATCTGTATTGTCAGTAAGGCTCCTCATTTTGCGCGGGGGAGTGAGACGAGAGGGTCGGGTCGCCCCCTGCATGTAGACGGACATATTGATCCTTTAATGCTTCAATGCAACGTTTCCTGATTTTTGCAATTCCCCACTTTCACACTGTACGCGTCTTTAACTGTGATGGAGATGGAGGGGTTATCTATAAAGATAAGGCAAAAAGGGAAACAGTTAAAAGACATTAAGAAATATGCAAATATACAAAAGTGTAATAAATATGTACCCCTCCGTAGGTCATAATATATTGATCTATAGTGTATGTATGTATGTAATTATGTATGTATGTATGTATGTACAGTATGTATGTATATATGTTAATGTATGTACAGTATGTATGTATGTATGTATGTACACAGTATGTATGCATGTATGTAATAATAAACAAAGCTAGTTACCTTGAATCGACAAATCCATTATTCATAGTCCTGCACATTAAAATGTGTAGATATGGTGTACATACAAACCTTGGAAATCATTTTTCGTGCTAAGAGTAAAAGCCTACCAGTTTGTAGGCTATTCAATGTCTCTTTCAACCAAGAGAAGGAAAGTATCATTTAAGAGGGTTGTGTATTCTTAAACATGTAAAAAGGTAAGAACTAATGTAAAAGCTAGATGTGTTTCAATTTAGGGAGTTAAATTATGGAATAGCCTTAGTGACGGGTTGAAGTTGTGTACTTCTCAGGGGAGATTTAAAAAAGCCTTAAAGGATCAAATAATTCAGGAGTACAGTTTTGAGTAAAACATCAAACATTTTTGTATTTTTCTTTAAAAAAAATTATATCTTGCAGCATATTTTAAGTTTTTCTTTCTTATATTAAAATATATTTCGTTTTTAAGAATTTGTAAAGGATAGGCAAAAATATGCATGTGATTCAGCCTATTCCTTTTTTTCGGTCATTGATTTTGGATTTTGTCTGTGAGCTTGCCTTGAATATGTACATTTGTGATTTTATATTTTTACAAAAACTTTTGCAAGTCCACACAGGTTTGTTTGATTTCTCTGTAAACAAGACCGTTAACACTTTGATTACCACTGGTGAACAACATGGTAAAACCCCGTTAAATGCCACCACCGACTTCAATGATAGCGCTGTGAACGCATATTCTCTCTCTTAAATTATGGCTTGTTATGTGTCTAATCTGCCTGTCGTTTATCAATGACTTGTTTGCAGTCAACATTGTCGAAACGGATTGTTTTTTTATCGGTTCATTTTCGTTTTATAGCATTTTGAAAAGCCCTCGTTTTCAAGGAAAATATATAGATTCCGTGATAAACGGCATTTACTGGAATATTCTAGAATACACAAAAACGTTGTCATTTTTCTGCCTATTTATGAATCGTTTTCAAATAAATGCTAGATTATCGATAGTATATGTGTAATTATGCACGCTATAGAGGCGGGCTGAAAAATATATTCTCTCATTTCCTCATCAGCGATCACAGCCACACACACACGCATAGGGAAAAAGCGTATATCTCCGTGAACAGGTCTGATTATCCTAAGACTGGTCAAATAGATTCCTTACCTGAGATCAGATGTTATCCAAAAAGATTATTCCAATTCCTGATCGCCATTCCAAATATCGATCACGCTTATTGATTACAGTGTTGGTACTGTAAATACATAATCGACGCTGTTCTGATGGCCGGCGATCACTTGGTCTCTTCAGTTGGCCCTGAGGGAAAAATAAAATGAGTAAACTGACCACTCCCCCTGCATCAGTCTAAACCAGGGGTAGGCAACCCTAGGCACGCGCGGGGGCATTTTCATACAGGGGGCAGCATAAAAAAAATTATTATAATTTTTTTTTGCTTAGAAATATTATAGTGAAATATTTTGCACTGTTGTCGCATTTATCTTGTTGAAATCCTCCCACAGGTTCTTTTTACTACTACATATTTAATTGAGACTCTTTATTTGTTTATTATTTCAATTTAGCTGGAAATACATTGCTACATCATTCAGTAACATTTGCAGAGCCTTATAACAAAAACATTATTACGGTCACCATTGTGACCAGTGGGATTAATCAACACATTTTATTATTTATTTTTCTATTTCATTGAACATTGCACATGTTAAAAGCCATTTTCTACTCAAAATGTGAGTATTACCAAGTCAACTTGTGTTCTTAAAACAATGACAATAAACATAGTTTTATTAGGTTAAAATAATGTGGTTGTGTACTTATTTTTCTGTTAACTTATTATGGATTGAAAACCTTAATGCACAGTAACTGAACTCAATATTTTTAAGTTCTGGTAACTTTTACAGTGTAGTCTTGCGATCAATCAAAACTTATTTACACGATATACCTCACATTCACCCTCCATTCACATCCTGGTGTTCTCCTGGTGTTCTCCATTAGGCCTGTAGGTGGAGCTATGACAGCACACGTACAGTACACACACCGATGGTGTGTGATGTGTCCAAAAATGAATGGGCAAATGTGAGTGAAATGGTCGCACTGTATGCAGCTGTTTGTCTGCATTGCATTGCCCCCCCCCCCAACTCAGATTTAGGGTTGATACAACCATCATAATAATATTGTTAATAATAACAATAACAATAATGATGTAATAATGTAAAGATTATCATTAAAAATACCTGATTATGAGAAAACAAATTTACGATGCATGGAATATTGTTGAGGCACACTAGTTACAACTATATACAAACAAACAAAAAGGTTGCTGACCCCTGGTCTAAACTAATGGGGTGCAGTTACACAGGGAGAGACGATAGGGGGCGGTATCTTCCCAATTGAGCTCAGAGAGACTCTGCAGCACTAACCCGAGGCTCGATTGATGAAATATGAATTCAAATCGCCAATAAAAGAAAATACGGCAAACAAGCTATATATGTCGTTGGCGGCACTCAACTGGCGGCATGAACTAACGACTTATAGCGTTGGTGGCATCCAAAGTGTTAAATAAACTTCATGTATGTATGTATGTATGTATGTATGTATGTATGTATGTATGTATGTATGTATGTATGTATGTATGTATGTATGTATGTATGTATGTATGTATGTATCTATGTATGTATATATGTATGTATGTATGTACACATTATGTATGTGTATGCACAGTATGTATGTATGTATGCATGCATGTATGTATGTATGTATGTATGTATGTATGTATGTATGTATGTATGTATGTATGTATGTATGTATGTATGTATGTATGTATGTATGTATGTATGTATGTATGTATGTATGTATGTACAGTGTATGTACACCGTATGTAGGTATATATGTAAGTGTAACAGTATGTATGTATGTATGTATGTACAGTAGGGCTGACCTTCGATATTTTTTTTGGAATTCGAAGCTTCTGGGCCGAGATTCGATTTTAATTCGAAGCTTCGAAAAAGATTTTTTTTTTATTAATACATATATATATTTTTTTATATATATTTTTTTTATGTTGTGGGACTTGTACAGAACTTTGTTCAACTTTGTCAGTGCTGTAAAGTTTCAATCTTTTTAAATCTTAGACAAACTAAACACTTTGCTTCCATGAAATATTGTAAGCCGTCATTTGAGGCTTTATAAAAGCAGCACAATGAACACAAATCTGTCAGTGCCGAGTCCGACCTCATCTTAAATAACAAACAGCATTGATTGTTGTAATTAAGGCGAGACACTGCAGGTGAATAGTCAAATATACTTTTTTTTGTTGATTTTGAGATTTTGTTATATTTTGCCTTATTTCTTAGTTTATATGTACATAACAAATTGGGAAAGTTTCATAGTGATATCTATTCAAATATTTTTTGCCTATTAGGGGGTACTACACTGTACTACACTGTTTGTAGCTTGTGTGTAGTTCTGTTCAGTTCAATAACATCATATTATTATTATTCAGTTATCAGGCATGTGTTTAGGTTGTCTATTACTAATGGTTTGATTAGGTATTGTGTTTGTAAATATCTGTTTAAAAAAAAAAAGTATGGCATTTTACAATACAGAACTTTGAAGGCGTTTTCCCAAAAATGAGTTTTAAGAGTTTTTCCTCATACTCTGAGCCAGAAATCTCCACTTCAGTAGCACACACATACACCAAAACTTCCAGTTCTATTCATATCTATGTTCTGAAGGTATTTACAGAAGGGTTTGTTGATATCGCATTCATACCCTGATTTATATCACATTTTATTCCTAAAAACATGGCGAAATATGGAATTTTACCATAAAAATTTACTGAATGGAGTATTTTCTGATTTATGGAGTGATAAAAAGAGATATCCAAAATCCCCTCTGTAATAACCTTTGGCTCTAATATGTCAACAAAATGAAACTATAATTTTGAAAATGGCTTTATCCAATGTTCAGATTTCTGTCCTGGAATTATATGCAAATTAGTGCATATTTAAGTAGATCATGCCTCATTTGCATATTTAAACATACAATTTCAGAAAACTTGTAATACAAAAAAGTCTTGTCTTAATATAAGTAATCAACTGGGGAAGTTTCATTGTGATATCTATTAGTTAATTTCTTTACCCTATTCACCTGCAGTGTCTCCCCTTAACAAAGAGAGGCAGAGTTGATTTTGCAACAAAAATAATTTAAATACAAAATTTCAAAAATATATATATATTTTATTTTGTATTTTACATAATCAAATTTTATTTTCATATTTGAATCCCATGCCCATCGAATGAACCTTCGAAGCTTCGAAGTATTTAAGACAGCCCTAATGTACAACGTTATAGCCGCAGATATCTAGACAGCAGTTGTAACAGAGTTATATACACAGTGTGCAAAGACGTGCAAATACAGTACATGTTCAGTTTCATGCAAAAATGTTCAATGTATTGTGACGAGCCTGGTGGTGTTCAGACTCGGCATGGTTAAAAAACAAACAAATTCAACTGTCCACACAAGCACAATTTCAATAAATAAAATATATTTATTGAATGACAGAAAAAATTGTCCGATGGGCAATTAGAGTAGTCGGATAACAGTCCAAGGTCAAAAACACGTATCAGGCTCTGGTAAAAAAAAAAAAGGGATTGTTCAATACTCAGGGTTTGTCTTCCGGTCCAGGGTCAGTTTCACAAGGGGGTTTCTCAGCCAGTCTAGGGTCCAGTACCAATGAACACCTTCTGCTTTCTCCTCTCCTTTAACTACCTCTCACCTCACAAACTCTGTATCTCTCTCTCTCTGTACTCCGCTCCTTCCTCACCTCCACTCAAGAATACTCTGTCTGTCCTAGTGTTTTATGTTATGTGTGTCTGGTGTGTGTGTGTGTGTGTGGGATGTGGGTGATCCCGTGGTGCACAGGTGTGTTCTATCAGTCCTAATCAGCTGCCTAATTGACTCTCCTCTGCCCGTGGCAGTAGTATCTCCCTTCCTCCACGTAGCCATGGAATGGGGGATGATATCTGCCACAGTATATAGGATATCTATACGTATATAGGAACTATGAAAAACTATAATACTGAACAAGTTAGAGTTGTGTGCAAGATTAGCAATAATAACTGAGCAAAATGACGGAGATAAGTGATGCTGTGTGTGTGCACTGTGTACACACACACAGTATGTGTCAGTGTCTGAGCACCCTGGCTGGCCAAGGTCAGGGCTGTTTCCGTACATGACGTGTGTATGGTAGTTGGACTGTATGTGTGTACAGTACACACCTAGGGGGAATGGTCTGATACCCGCAATAATACTTGTGATTTTTCGTGAACTGTGATTCACAGGGTGTGGTCTGACTTAGAATCCCAGTAAACAGATGTATGAGTTATAGCCTGGAAAACAGTTTTATCATCAGTTATGGGCGACAGATGCTTCCTAGAATGAAATCCAACCACACCTCAAAATGTTCCCAATGGTTCTTTGGTATTTAATGATTGAGCAGCCATCACAGGGGAAACCATTACTTCATCTATAATGATTGATCATGACAATTCCAGTCCTTTTGACATCCCCCTCTGTCTTTATGATAGCTTCTGCGCCATTACGCTTCTTTGGAGGACTTTGACGAGATAAAGATCATGTACCGACATTATAACACGACGGCGTCAAAGGCGAAATCACCACAAACATTAGTGTATTATAGCATAAAATCACATACAAATCACATAAAAGTTCTTTACTTATGTTTTGATCCCTCACTTTCTTCAGGGAGAATGGTGAGAAAAGGGTCACTCACGACTGCTTGCGTGCAAACGGAAGCTCCCCAGGCGGACCGCGGTGCAGGGTGTGTTTGTTGGCAGGGGCCTGCTGCTGGAATGCTATTGTTCCACACAATAAAAGATTGTATGAGAAAATGTCCACTTGGTCTGCAGCCCGTCACATTATTCTTCTCCCTCGGTGCGCTCCGCACGGCAGCATGTTGCTGCGAAAAGAACACGCACGAGATGGGAAATGCGCTTACCGTCTTCTCCAGTCAGAAGGCTATCCAGCTACAAGCTATAGCCTAGCTTAGCACAAATGAATGGAAGTGGATACGGACCAGTTAGCCTAGCTGTTGGCCAAAAACAGTGGTCCATAGGGATGGGAATTGATAAGATTTTATCAATACGATGCCATTATCGATTCTGCTTATCGATTCGATTCTTTATCGCTTCCCTTATCGATTCCTGATGCATTTCCAATGTATTTATTTCAATTATAAATGTAACAGAACTAAGCTGGTTAGAATAACAACATGCAACGTTAGGTTATGACTATAACCAAGTTCTGTTAGTTAGGGGCGATGCTTGGCATCGCTACTGCACTATCTCGCGTACGTGCACGCGTACTGAATAAACCACAAATGTACCTCTAATACCAGTATTAGTCTGACCACACCCCTCATCAGCTTACCTTTATAAGCAGGTGTGTGGTCACCTGCTCTCCTCCTTCCCAAGCTTTCACCACAAGGTGAGGACAAGGGCTGCAGCGGCGTCCGATGCCAAGCATCGCCCCTAACTAACAGAACTTGGTTATAGTCATAACCTAACGTTCTGTATCGTTAGTGGCTTAGCTTGGCATCGCTACTGCACAAGGGAGGCCAAGCGGAGCCACTTGGCTGACAAATACACCCCGCTGACAGCCCCCCAAAACCATCAGAACAGGGAGGGCCGAGCCCCCCCGACCCCCCCTAATGGAGGGTAGCCCCCCTATTAGGGACGTCACGGGAGGGCGACGGACCCGACCGTGCGAAGAGGCACTCAAGCAACTCAACGCACAGGGTGAGCAGACCGTGGCTTGACCCCACGACTACACACACGCACAACCCGCATGCCACCCGGGAACGAACGGAGGAACAACCTCGTTACTGCCCCCAGAATCACGGGGTCAAGGGCAAACCCAACCCCGTGGCAAGGCCGTAGCAGCGGAGCACGAAGGAAGACCCAGACCCACCAAAAGGACTGGACTCCCTGGAATGGGGGCCCGGAGAAGTCCATGATGCCAGCATCAAGACCCCACCAGGTGGGCACGTAGTGCCCCGCCCCCCACATCGCCAGCGTATTCGGACAAAGGCCCCTCAGTTACTGCACCTGGTATTCCCAGGCGGAACCAACCAGGCCAGAACCTGCCCAGCTTCCGAGATCGGACGAGACCGGGCGTGTTCAGGTCGGTATGGCCGTAAGCCGAGCGGGCCCCGTCCCCCCAATAGTACACCGCCTGGCACACTGACCCTGCAGAATAGGCAGTCAGCATGGCCGTAAGCACACAAAAAAGGTCAACCAACGGAAGCAGGCAGCGCACCGGGGAAAAACCAGGCAACAGGCTGTTAACCCTAGCCAGGAGACTGCGGACGAGACAGGCGCCAGAGGGGACAGCTGAACACAGCCGCCCCGGCGGAAGGAGCGTAAGCTGGCGGTGTTGCATGACCAAGCCTCCATTTAACAACCCCCACCCAGAGGGGTCGAGGCAGAGAAGGCTGACACGATTGGCAGACGTCATGAACGTGCAGGGGCACCCTCAAACGGTGAACCCGGGAGTTGACACTGCTCCAACACACCAGGGAATCAACCACCTCGGTGTTACCCAATGCGGTGGTTGTTCCTATAACCCCTCAAGAAAAAACTCCAAAACACACCTGCGGGTATACACCGGCTATACCGCAGTACAAGTGTTTCAGTTTCCAAAAAGGGTTAACCCAGGCCTACGGGTCGCAAACATCACTTCGGACCGGGCCTGGCGGTACGGGAAGCACAGGGTCACCAGAGGAGGTCAAAAAACCACCCCCACAGGCCCCTCTTCGCCATGCGTGAGAGAGGAGCGAAAAATAATGGAGAACCAGCCCCTAAGCACACCGTACCTGGTATTCCCCGGCGGTCTCCCAACCAAGTACTAACCAGGACCAACCTGTGTAGCGGCCGAGATCCGACGAGATCGAGCGCGTACAGAATGGCATGGCTGTAAGCCATGACGACAGTGCTGAGTAAAAACATACCCAACCAGGGTCTCCATAGCGCTTAACCCTGTGACACCCAGACCGACCTGGCATTTTTCCCCCTGAAAAAAGCCCAAGTCCCTCAGGGTACCAGAACAGCAGATCTGCATCCCCGGCGGACAACGGGTTCAACTGATCTGGACCAGCGTGACCAGAACCAGTCCCGTGCCCTAACCACGCCGACATGCCTACTCCAGGAGAAGGGCAGATATGCGTGTTGATCTTAACATGAAAAGAAGGCGCCACCCAGACGTTGGGACGAACCGCGCCTGGTGGCCCACCCCAAGGGCGTGAGACCCCACTACATATGTTCAGATCCATCCCGTCATCATCCCCCAGACATGAACGAGAATCCGTCGACAACCCACCCAGGTCATGGGATGTGGTCGCCGGAAGAGGAAAAACCCCCATCTCAGTTGCTTTATAAAAACGCTGTTTCAACCACAAGCAACTAAGGCGTGCCAGTCAATCGCCTGTTTACAGCGAGCTAGCACTATACGTGCGTCGGGACACACCCCCATCAATGAACAGGCTATTTAGACCTGTCATTGAATCCCCAAGGCGCCCAGGGGAACGACAAGAGGGGTGTGACACTCCCTAACTCCAACACTTCTGGAATAGAAAGAAGGAAGCATCAACAGTATGTATCCCAGTCTACACAGCCGGGGTAAAAAATGTTCACATTTTTACATCCCACCACCCTCCCATAGGAAAGAGACGGGGATCCCCAGAGAGACTTCCCACGCGAGCTGTACAGATTGAAAAGAATATATTGTACCTTGAGCCATGTAAAAAACTGGTTTTAGGGCCTCCGGGGAAGAGGCACCGAACCCATACACACTCAATAAACGAATTGAATCGAATATACATACAATAGAAAAGGACCCTTCTAGAGGGTCCACTCACTTTGACAATCTGAGGAGGAAGGCTCTGTACTCTGATGGAGGCTTCCTCACATGGAAGAAGGAGTCCGAACTCACAGAAGGCCTGAGTAGGCGCTTGGTGAGGAGGAGCCCTGACCACCCCCCCTGAAAACAGATCCATCACATGGACCTGAACAGCACACGGAAGTCCTACCAACAGAGACGCGCACGGTGACGTACTCCATGGCGGGGGAATTCCTGCGGTGCACACGCCCAATATACCAGGCCGTGGGACCAGGAACTCCCTCCCCCCCCCCCCCCCCCCCCCCCCGTAACGTGCCGAACCGCCACGTGACGGGAACCTTGAAGGACAGGGGGTGTACCCCTGACCGACAGAACAATGGGGAGAGGAAAGGTTACCAGTCCACCCCTTTACGACCCCACACCCATGATACGACGTAACGACAAAAAGAGAATATGACACAGTCATAGTCAGCTCTATGAAGCGTTTCACAGCTCCACACAGCGCACGAGCTAACCTGCTATCTGATTTTTACTAAGGAAAAACACAGAATAGAGAGGGCTCTAAGAACCCCGGTCCAACATACACATGTGCTTCTGTGGCCAGTACAACCCAGTTGTAGGTCACATGACACACACAACCCATCATCACCTACAAAAAATGGCAAAAACACTCAACAGAGGAACGCCGTTTTTTTCACAATGAGAGAATACACCATTCTTGATTAGTATCGACCACAGGCCTTGCTAAGCACACATGACAGCAACCAAACCAATTTCCCTTTAGGAAATAAGTTTCTCCAGCAGATTTAGCACAACCTCAGCAATCAAGCTGAGAGTTACATCGTATCCCTACCACACAAAAGACACAATTAATGCACAACATGTCTGATAGGAGGTGATAAAGTCCCCAGGGAACCGGGGGGGGAAACACAATCCTCCTATTTTACCCTCAATACGGCCAGTTAAAACAGGAAACCTGTTAATGTGTGAACTCACTGTTCATTGTCATTACAGTCTGAGAAAGAACATTCTTTTACTCACTCGTCACCAAGCATAGCTTCATAGGTTAGTTGCCTTAGTAGTGAGTACACGGTACACATAAACACCATGATGTTTCTCACACAACAACCAGATCAATACATCACGATCTGCACGGAGAAGCTAACTGCCAGTGACAAAAACAGCTCACACACAACCCGCAACGTATCTCAAATGCATTGCAACAACACACGTTTTGGGAAAAAACACCGTTATTCACAATACATTTAGCAAGGTAAAACCAGAAGACGTGTTATGAGGTCTGGCCAACCCCGTACCTGCCCGGAACGCAGATCAGCGAAGTGCAGTCACAAGCCACCGTAGAACACAGCCGTCCCGTGTTGTTCGATCCGGGCAGCGTCGCCGCTCCACCAGTCGCTACAGTCCTCTTTGTTGACGCAATCCCCGTCTAGGCTCAGGCAGGGTCGACGAACATCCCCTGTCAAGGATGACGTCGTGGTCAAGAGTGTAAAACATGTTAAAATCAAAGCACGTTCAACAGAATAGCATCAAGCTAACGGCTGCTCCAACCGTTCGGGTGCTATTGCTTCCGCTCGCGAGACGCCGATCTACGACGCACGCGATCAGGAGCGAGCTCCCGGCGGCGCGCGAGAAGCCAAGCTACCCCGCGCCAGGCCACCGACCGGCTAACCGTAAGCTATGAACATGTAAACAATGACATAACACTCACCCAGACAGGCCGCCGTTCTGAACCCTCCTCACTTTTTAAGAGAAAAGAGAAAACAAGACGTCAACACCGCTTCACAACGGTGATATTACCACGTCCGGCGGAATCAGCACAGTACCAACTGGCCTGTATAGCTGACTTTGAACATGAATCTGCCGCTATCGCACATTACATGCACATATCCCCTCGTGAAGGAATACTCTCATTTGGATATGAAAGATGGGGTCTTAACACGGTGACAGAGAGAATCCACTCGTCCAGAACACACAGGGATCACCAGTGTCAATGGTCGCGGCCCACTAGTTAAAACTATAATGGTCGCCAGACCAAGGCCTTCTGTCGCCTAGACGGCTAAACAAAGGACCCTAGCCTGGGGCCGGTTTCCATAAACTTTGTCAAGTAGCCCCCATAGCACTAACAGACAAGTGGAGCCCGCCAGCAAACACTACTCACCCAACCTGGAACGCACCGCTCCTCACAACAGCGGCATGTCCGACAGTTCAGCTGTGGCCTGACAGGTTTCACCCCAACAAACACAGCAAGGAACTGCAGTTGAGAAGCATGCAGCGGCGTGCTCCCAATACGAAAACCGGTGGAGGGTTTGTAGAATGATCATCATCTTCTAGACACTCCAGTACGAAGACAATATCGCCGTATTTTCTCGAAAATAGTGAGAGAGAAAATAAAGATATGATGTCAACGTATCCTTGTTTCCCAAGCTGTTCCTAATCCAATTTCTTCCATCATGGTGTCAAGTGTGGGGATCTACCGAGGCACCTCTTCCTTGTGGTGAAAGCGAGAAGGAGGAGAGCAGGTGACCACACACCTGCTTATAAAGGTAAGCTGATGAGGGGTGTGGTCAGACTAATACTGGTATTAGAGGTACATTTGTGGTTTATTCAGTACGCGTGCACGTACGCGAGATAGTGCAGTAGCGATGCCAAGCTAAGCCACTAACGATACAGAACTTGACATTTCTGATAGTCATTTATCATTTATTGTTGAGCCCCCATGTCAGAAAAATACAAAAACTGTAAAAAATAAATGAACTATACACTCAAATAAAATAATGTATTTGAGAACTAATTTAATCTATTGAACTGTAGTTGCATTCAACAGGTCGTTATTGCAAAAGAGAATTTGTTAGCAATAACCTACCTGTATAAATAAAGGTTACAAGTAAAAACTGCTCCTAGGTTCAGTGTGTGGGCGAAACATCCCAACTTGATGATGTGTAGCCTTCTCACTGCTACATCCATGTTGGCTGCGTTATCGACGGTGGCTGCCACAACCTTCTCTCTAACTGCAAACTCCTCCAGGATCCCGTCAATCTCCTCAGCCACAACTGTCCCTGTCTGTGCTTGGTACACCACTTTCGTTTTGAGGACCTTCTCTTTTATTTTGCCTTCCTTGACGTAATGCACTGTTACTGTGAGGTAGTGGTCCTGACTAAAACTTGTGCATCCATCAGCTGTGATGGCTGCCCTCGTTAAATTTTTTTGCTCCGAAATCAAATTGCCCTTCTCAACGTTATACCATTAGTCCAGTCATTATATGAAAAAACCTAGGACAAATTGCAACAGTAGCAAACTCAACTGATTTTGTATCCTCATTATGTCCTTAGTGAGGGAAAAAAAGTCCCAAGGAATCCCATCATGGGAAAGTTTTGAAAACGACCTATATATATTCATATCGAAAAATGCCTGTTATAACATAGTGGTGAAAATTTTACTTTTAGATATCACTATAAAAACTCACAAGCTGATTACACACACAAAGACAAGAAAAAAAGTCAATCACAACTTCATTGAATTATTCTGTTTACTCATGCAAATCACACATTATCTTATTTGATATGCACCAATTAGCATACACGCCAGAACTAATCAAAACATTTGATAAAGAAATTTTTTTCTTCTTGGAATATTAGTAGATAGGCTCTGTGGAGCTCAGTCCACGAGGATGGGGCTCAAGGGTTTATGTCCGTGGGGATAGGTCCATGGAGATGGGTTTTTTTTATAATAGGTGGAAACTACATATTTGTACAGCATGCAAAACACTACATGATTCTTGCACAAAACTACATGGGCTTAACATATATTTGGTATGTCTGTATAGGGGAGGCTTGTAGGTACCCATGTAACCCATTTCCATTAACATATATTGAGGTAGAAGGCCAAGGGACCATTTGAAGAATGGTGATGGCCATATTTCCCTCCCCAAAAAATCGTCTTAACTTTGAATAATTAGGTATGTACTACGTAGCCCCCTTTCCAATGAGGTAACATGACATGGTTGGTCTCATTGGAAACCAGAGGTTGTCTAGAATCAAATGGTATCTTTACTTTTGAGCTACCTCAAAATTTGAACGCGTCACAATCTCTGAAAGACAGTGTCGTCAGTGATCCTGCCAGCAATCAAGTACATTGAAAAAAAACACATTTCCCATGATGGGATTCCTTGGGACTTTTTTTCTCTCACTAAAGACATATTGAGGATACAAAATCAGTTGAGTTTGCTAATGTTGCAATTTGTCCTAGGTTTAGCCTAATTCTGGCCTATAATGACTGGACTACATGCAGGGATCAGGCGGTTGGTTAAACTCTCTCTGGATGGGGGGTTATATTTGGGGTTGAGAGCCTTTGTCATCTCATCTCCCTACAGAACATTGTGGGAATGCAACAGAACTAAGCTGGTAGAATAACAACATGCAACTTGACATTTCATTTTATTGTTGAGCCCCCAATGCCCCCCATGTCAGAAAAATACAAAAACTGTAATTTTTTTTTAACTACACACTTAAATAAAATAATTTATATGAGATTCTATTGAACTGTAGTTACAACAGGTCGTTGTTGCAAAAGAGAATTCGTTATCAATAACCTACCTGTATAAATAAATTAAACGTTAAAAGTAAAAACATAACTGACACATGAATTGACATGACATACAGTAAGTAACATCTAAGAAAGCAATTCACCTACTGAAATTCTGAGGCTTCTACCGTGGAGTAAGGGTGCAAACCTTTCACCACAAATGTTGTGACAGCTCGGTGTAACTCGTTCACTTTTTCTTGTGTCAGTTTACCCCGCTGTGCTAAAGTGAAAGGGGTTTCCTGAGATTCGCGAGAACCACTAGCAGCACTAGATGCACTCTGAAATGGGAGAATATTTATACAGTGATGAAAGCATTCGTTTTTCATTTAGGTTTTGTTTGCATGCATGGCGCTAACGTTAGTTATTGTAATAATAACATTGGATTCTACCTTTGGTAACGGAGGTAGATGCAGCAGCAGCACTTGTCCGTAGCACATCAAAAACATGACATTCTTCCAGCACGTTAAGGGCATGCCGTGTTGATAAATGCTTTAGCATGTTGCTCGTATTTCCCCCCTTCGATGAAATAGACATTTTGCAAATGCTGCAACTTGCGCTGTTTTCATCAACTTTGGTAAAATGCAGCCACGCTTTCGAACGTCTTTTTCTGCCAGACATGGTGGCTCCGGGAGCATGTCTATGTTCCCCGGGTCCTATGTTCCCCGGGTCCTATGTTCCCCGGGTTCTATGTTCCCCGCTTTGATTGATTGATAGATTGAAAATTTTAGACCACCAGCCCTGATTCCAAACTCTAACCTTAACCAGTTCGAACGAGGGCCTAAGCTTAACCGTTCGAAACAAGGCGGACATTAATAATTAATAAAATTATAAAAATTTATAAAATTTTCAATCTATTAATCAATCAAAGCGGGGAACATAGAACCCGGGGAACATAGGACCCGGGGAACATAGGGATGATCCCGTGGCTCGGCTCCGGTCCCAAACAAACTGGCGTTACATCATACGTCGGAAACACATGGTATCGATACAGGAATCGAGAGTCATGGAGTCATGCGATTCCAGGAATCGGACAATTAGGAACCGGCTCCCAACGGGAACCGGTTCGCGATTCCCATCCTTAGTGGTCCATATCCGCTTCCATTAATTTGTGCTAAGCTAGGCTAGCTTGTTGCTGGATAGCTTTCTACTGAACGCATAGAGAGGAACTGTTCAACTCCCCTGGAGCCACAGCCAGCAGAGAAGCCGGTTTACTTTAGCTTTTAAACCAGCTGCAGCCTGAGAACTGGAGTGTGAGGGGATGTAACACTAAAGATGGCAAATGACAAATGACAAAGAATTGCTGCAAAATAAACATACACCTGTTGTAAAAAAAATTAAAAAATTAAAATTATACTTATAACAATTCGATAATTATCGATATCGAGAAATATGATAACATTATCATATCGTTATCGCGATATGATTTTTTTCCATATCGCCCAGCCCTAACCAGATATATAGACAGATAGACAAACAAACAAACAAACAAACAGACAGACAGACAGACAGACAGACAGACAGACAGACAGACAGGCAACCAGATATATAGACAGCCTCCCGCGCCGCCTCAAATCCAACCAAAGCGGAAAAGATAGCTTGCCGCCCGCGAGGTGCGCGCCCGCTTGCGGCCAGTGTGCACAGCTCCGCCCGTTAACATGGGAGCGGAAGTGAGGCGGCAGTCGCCCGTCCGGCGTCCGTCCGTCCGTGTTGAATTGCGTCGTTTCAGTTTTCAGTTTCGCTTTTTAGAACGCTACGTAATGGCAGGCAAGTTAGACATCGTTTTGTCTCCTGACCACCGAGTGATGTTTATACATGTAGTACAATGCCAAAGCAGTAGGTGGCGATGCAGTTCAAACATGAAGGCCATTTTCAACCAATCAGAAAGGTTAAATGAGTCACTCCACATCCTGCTCAAAATCTCAAAAGCCACCATCTTTATACCTGGCATGAGCCATTTAGCCACATAGCATTTATTTTTCAGCAAGAAATAAAGTGCAATAAACAAAAACGGATACATTCACTGTGTGTTCTGCCTCATTTGTTGATGATTTGTTGATGAAACAAAACTAACATCAACACAATTGACCACCAAGAGCAGAGTTTAGTCTCACAAAAATATCGCAGATTTTGTTAACGTGCTTACGTGCTAACGTGATTGGGATATGCCATTATAACAGTATAGCATTGTGGCTAGCAGCTTGGTAACTGTAGCTGAGGGGTACAATTCCCTGACTGTATTGTTAGATATGATATTTAATACCACTACCTCATGTACTTTAACTTCTGGCCACCCAGTACAAGATATAAGTATGATGAACACTTTCCCACCTGATGAAACGAACCAACACAAATGTACCAAATCGAATATTTAATACAGCAAAGGGTGTATACAACATTCACTTAATTACATTTATGATTTGAAATATTGAATATGCACTTTTATGGCAAATGAGTATTCGTAGGTAAATCAACATTGAATGTCCAATCTCTGGTTGCGCAGGGAGTAAGTATACAACCTGGAATATTTAGGAAACGATAGCGATGGTACTTAAATGATTATAGCTGGATACACTAAGGGGGGGGGGGGTCCCGCTGGTTGTAAGACAGTAGGAGGGGGGGGTTAGAGAAGCCGCTGGCGGTATCCCATCTGGCCGACGGTGTCTTGGGAGAATCCAAAGTCTTAGACACAGTGCCCACAGAACCTCGGGCAGCAGACGAATACAGCTGGACCCTCTGTGGAACGGTATCTGCCGATCCACAACGGAGAGACGTGGTGCGACCTCACGTGTAGAGCGCCGCCTCACCTGGAGTCCTCTCCGGGGGGTAATTCCAACACTCGACAGTGTTGGCCTTTATCCATGGAATAATCAAAGCACACAAAGCATAATCCAAGAGCCGTGGAAGGCTCGCCGTCGTCGGGTAGAGTAATCCAATATACAGGTCCAGTCGCTCTTGACCCGGAGCTCCTCGGATGCAATCACCACTAGGGGTCTGACCAGCCTGGATAAGCGTCCAGATAACGTCAGGAACGATGGGGGTACTGATAACTGTAGAACTCGAACCGAACGATGCACCATACATAAATAGACTATTATTAGCTTAATAGAATACGTCCAACTCGACGGTATGGTGCCAAACTATGACCATTCAACTATTAATCTACACGATATCTCAATGCCTATTCTGGGCCAAGTAGGCCCTACTACACCGCACGTGCTTCGTGGGGAGGCTTTTGCGTCTGTCACTCTGTTGGAGGGTAAAGAACTGGACTAAAAAGAAAGTTCTACTTTACGAGCGCCATATATATATGCGCTATGAACAAATAGTACCACACGTATTTCGCCCGACATATTACTGCGCGGAACCGGGGGTTGCCTCGACATGTTAGGCGGCACGATTGAACTTGGACCTAGGGGTATGGCAACCTGGCGCCAGGTTCTCGTCCAATGGTAGAATGAAACTATTATGGGCTGTTTAGTAGAAACGGGGATATTTAATGCATATTGTACAAGGAATATACAGGGGATATCAAACGATATACAAATACAATTAAATATATATATATAAATAAATATACATATTCGGTTTAATCTGATCCTTCACAACAGCCGCCCCCTAATTAGTCCCACCTAATTAGCTAAGCAGAGACAGATTAACCGCACTGTCTTCCACTCAAGGTCCGCTGTAAGGTCAGTCAACTCACAAAGTCATAGGGTCATGGTCATCATCGATAGTATCTGGGAGTCGGGGCAGTTCTATGAGCCTCGCCACGGGCCGTGTGTAGGTGCGCCCTTGGACGAGTACTTCAGCTGCTCGGACCTTGCCATCGGCACCGGTGATCACTTTGCTTACGCGGCCAGCCGGCCACATAGCTCTGGGGAGTGACTGGTCAACTATCATGACGACTGTTCCTTCTGTCAAGTTGTCTCTCTCTTTTACCCACTTCTGGCGGGTCTGTAGAGACGGTAGGTAGTGAAGTAGGAAGCTGCTCCAAAACTTGTCAGCTAGTACTTGGCTGTACCTCCCCAGTCTTCGGCCGTTCGCTTCTTCGGGCCTGTACATTGTCTGGGGTAGCGCGGGGTCCAGCCGCCCCATTAGGAGTGTGTTGGGGGTGACTGGGTCGACATCTGCTACATCACTGGAGACGTAACCGAGGGGCTTTGAGTTCAATACTCCCTCGATCTCCGTGAGGACTGTCATTAGGACTTCCTCTGCCACAGTCTGGGCTCCGAGTACGGCATACAGGGCTGTCTTTATAGAACGTACTTCTCGTTCCCAGGTTCCACCGAAGTGGGGTGCGTTCGGGGGATTAAACTGGAAGTCAACCTGGGCTGGAGCGAGGTGGGTCTTAAGTTCTGGGCCCATAGCTTGGAAGCTCTCTCTCAGCTCTCTTTCTCCGCCTTTGAAGTTGGTCCCGTGATCAGACAACAATGTAGACGGTTGTCCTTTCCGTGATATGAATCTCCGGAAAGCCATAAGGAATGAGTCTGTGCTCATGGTCGGAAGGAGCTCGATATGTATCGCTCTGGTGGTCATGCATTTGAATACAATACCCCACCGCTTCTCGGTGCCTCTTCCTCTCTTTATATACAACGGGCCAAAACAGTCCATGCCTGTGGAGTGGAATGGCTTGTCGCCGATTCGGAGGCGACAGGGGGGTAGGTCAGCCATCCGTGGTATGCTGGGCTGCGCGCGCCACTTACGGCAGTCTAGACAGGTTCGCTGGAAGCGCCGTACTGCTTCTCTGCCTTGCAATATCCAATAACGACGTCTGATCTCCGCGAAGACTCTCTCTGCTCCGGCGTGGTGCACATCCTCGTCGTATTTCTTTATGATCAGCTCTGTGACCTTGTGTCGGCTGTTCAAGACGATCGGGTGCTTAATGTCATCTGGTAGATCGGGGGCTCTCCGCAGGCGACCACCCACTCTGATGAGATTATGTGCATCACTCTCTGGTGCCAGGTGAATCAGTCTGCTGTCTGATGGGACGGGGTTTCCTCCCTGTAGACAGTCTAGCTCATCGGGGAACGAGTCTCTCTGGGCTCGTTGTAGTAGAAGAAGTTCTGCTTCTTCGTAGTCAGCTGCTGACATGTCAGTGGTGGACTGAATCTCTGGGTGGTGCCGCAGGAATGTTCTTTGTTGCGCACTCTCTAGGGTAATGCAGTCATCTATATTCGGGTCTGTGGAGGCGACAGTGCTCAGTCCACAGAACATAGGCTTCTTGTTCTCAGCCTCCTCGCTACTTGCTTCCCTCGGGGTGGGCGTAGGCCAATCTCCTTCCGGGAGCTGGAGGAATGCTGGTCCGTCACTGTAGATGTTGCGACGGGTTAGGTCATCCAGGGACATTCCCCGGGTGATGACGTCAGCTGGGTTGTGTTTGGTATCCACATACCTCCAGCTTGCTTCTTCCGTTAATTCTTGAATCTCGGTGACTCTGACTCCCACGAAGACTTTGTATCTGCATGAATCAGACTTAATCCATGTGAGTACTGTCGTGGAATCTGACCACAAGATTGTTCTATGCACCGGAATGGTGAGTTCACGTTGGATTAACGTGGCTAGATGCGCTCCTGCGAGGGCTGCGCAGAGCTCTAGACGTGGGATAGATTGTTGCTTACGTGGGGCTATCCTTGAGCGGGCCAGTATGAAAGCAGTGTGTATCTCTCCTCCCATCTCTTGGGCACGCAAATAAGCAACCGATCCGTAGGCTACTTCGGAGGCATCGCTGAAGACGTGTAGCTCAATCTCGCATGTCTCTGGCCTCACTGTGGATGGGAAGTAGCTGCGGCGTATATTGACACCTGGGAGTGAGCGGAGTTCCGTCTCCCACTCTCTCCATGTTGAGGCAAGGTGTGCGGGTATTGGGTCGTCCCAGCCCTGGTCCTTGTCCCATAGTGCTCGTACAATCATCTTTGCCCTGGTGGTGTAAGGTAGAATACATCCCAGCGGGTCATATTGTCTGGCGAGTGTTCTGTACACACTCCGTCTGGTGGTCGGTATCGCCGCCGACCTTCCTTGCTCTGGAGCCAAGGGTTTGTGTCTATAGTGGAGCGAGTCTGTTTTGAAGCGCCAGACTAATCCTAGTGTCATTTCTTGGGCCTCTCCTGGGATTGTCGCCATCCAGGTCTCGCTGCTGGCAGCCTTGTCTGCGGAGGAGAGGCTGCGCAATACGTGCGGGTCACTGCTGGCCCACTGCCTGAGATCAAAGCCTCCTTTGATTAGGGAGGCGCGTAACTTGATTAGGAGAGCCTCGGCTTCTTCTTGAGTCGAGACGCTTTGTAGACAGTTGTCCACGTAGAAACTGTTCTTCACACTGTGTTGGACCTCTTCATCTGCTACCTGGGTCCTCTGTGACGTGTTTCTGTCGTGCAAACAATACTGGGGGGTCGCTGCTGGCCTGCTGCCGGAGATCAAAGCCGTCTTTGATCAGAGAGGCGCGGAGCAGCGCTCGGCGTCGCCAGTCAATTTTCTTCTCGACAGGCTGCAGGAGTGTGGTGTCTCCTGCTGTCGCTCTGGAGTGGAAGCAGCTAGTGGCTGCTGTTCGGGTGAGAGATTTAGCGAGGGGGCCTTGTAATGTCCATCCTAGGCGGGTCTCGACTGCTGCAGGACAGCCTCGGGGGCCTGTATGGACCCGGTCAATCGGGACTATGAGTTCTGCATGGTCGGAGCCTATCAACAGGGTCGGGGTAGCGCCGTCTATGAGCGGGATAGGTAATTGGCGCAGGTGCACATATTTATCCATCAACTTGGTGACAGGGTAGGTGTACTGCGATAGTCCTATTTCTTGGCTGGTGAGAGCATTTGTGATCTTGTACCGTCGCTCTGGCTGCCCGTTGGCTGCGATAGTGAAGGAGACATTCTCGCCCTTTATCGTCTTTAAATCTCTTCTTATTGTCCGAATCGTCATTTCGTTCTTGCTCCCCCGCAGTCCCAGTTGAGTCGCAGCGGAGGCGAGCAGAAGGGTCTTCTCTGACCCGTCATCAAGGATGGCGTAAGTGTCCATGACTTTATCCTGGTAGCTCAATGTCACACGGACTACCTTTAAGAGCACTTGAGCTCCGTTGCTGCTGGCGGGGTCAATGTACATGACACTTGCCTTGGTGCCGCTCCGTGGTGCAGGTATAGGCCGTCTTCCGTTACTATCGTGTAGTATATCTAGATGGGCTCCATCGCACCGGCTGCACCTTTTCTTTAGGCGGCATTCGGCTGCCATGTGGGGCCGCGCACATCGATAACAGCGCCGGTTGGACTTTATCCATTGGCTCACTTCTTCTGCATTCATCTTTGTGAATGAGTCACATTGTGACAGCCAGTGTTCTTTCTCACAGTAGGGACACGCTATCTTCCACTTCTCCTTTCTCGAGGGGGTGCTGTGACTCTTACTGCTCGGTACTGACTCTGATTGGTGCATGACAGTCACCGATCTTCTTCCATCACTTATTCTCCTGGGTCCCTCTCTGGAGCTTGGTGTGCTCCGCCCGAAGGTGTCCAGTCGTAAGCTGCTGACCTCTCTCGCCAGGAAGTCGGCCAGATCAAGGAGGGATGGCTCGGGGCCGTCGGGATCTCGGTAGTCCCTCTGCCGCCGAAAGCGCTCCTGTCTTGCGGGTGGCAGCTTCTCCAAAATCCTCTCAACGTTAGAGTTGGCGTACAGCTCATGCCTGCCCTTCTCCCGTTGAGCTCCCAGCATCCCCACCAGGGACTGCACTTTGATTGACAGGTCGTCTAGTGAGCGATTGTCTGTGGCTGGGGGTAGGCGGTCAATATGCCTTATCTCCTGGATTACGTAATCCCATATACGTCCATATCTTTGATCCAGCGCTGCAAGGGCCGCTGTGTATGGGGTCGAGGAGGTAGCATAGGCTAGCGCTATATTGTGCGCTCGCGGTACTTTCAGGTGCTTCAATAATATTGCATACTTGTGGCGTTCATCAGCGACATCCACCATCATTGTCTCTAAGCACATCCGGAGCTCCGTGTACTGTGCTCGACTCTCATAGGCGAAGTCTGGGAATGACGGCGTGGCGTTGTATGACGCCGTGGATGGCGGATACATCGGCGAGCGTTGGGGGAGAGACCTCCTGGGCGAGTCCCCTCTTGCGCCTCGCTGTGGGCTGGTACTGGCAGGGTACCATGGCCCGCTGGTCCAGGTACTGTTCCTCGGGGCTGGTCGTGCGTCGTGCTCACCCGTAAATAGAGTCGGGGGTCTGTAGCGCAGCGCCGCGGGGGTATAGCCTGGACTGTATGGGACCTCCTGGTCCGGTGGAGTACTGTGCTGTCGTCGGGCTTGGTTCTCCTCTTCTCCCTCTTCTTCTTCTATCAAATCTTCCAGATCTTGTAATCGTTTATTTAGCTTCTCCGCAGTGTAGGCCGCTCCTTCCTTGTAGCTGGGTCTCGCTTGGACCGGTATGGGAAGGGGGTCGGCGGGGGGTCTAGACTCGGTCTGTTGGTCAAGTTCAGGGTCGCTTGCTCGTTGCGGTGACGCTGCTCTTGACTGCTGTCTCGACGAGTTCCTTGAGCCCCTGGCGGAGGGAGAGGGAGTTGTCCTTTTGATCAGCTGCTCTATTAGTTGCGCTTGTAGTCTGTCGCGCTCTGCGTCTCTTTGGGCACCGGCAGCGGCGCGCTGGGCGTCGGTGGCGGCGCGCTCTGTTTATCTTTGGGCACCGGCAGCGGCGCGCTGGGCGTCGGCCCGGTCTCTTGCCATATTCTCTTCCATCTGGAAGCGTCTCATCTCCAGACTTGTGCGCTGTTCTTCGCTCCGTTGCTGTGCTTGGAGGTGTTCGCGCTCGCTGGTCGCCTGGGCTTGGAGACGTTCGCGCTCGCTAAGCGTCTGTGCTTGGAGCCGATCGCGTTCGGTAGAGGCTGTCAGGCTGACGAGGAACGCCTGTTGTAGTATCCTCTCCGCTTCGCTGGGGGAAGGCGGTAGTGGAGGTGAGCTGCTCCTGCGTGAACCGCTCCTGGGGGTACTCGTTGGGGAGTCCTGGAGCTCTAGTTCCTCGGCGCTCTCCTCTTCTTCTTCCGTGCAGAGTTCTCTCTCTGTAGGGTTGTCTTCCTCCCGGGGCGTGTCGGGGACTACTTCTTTAGTAGTGGCGGGGGGTAAAGGCATGTCAATTCCCTCCTGGTCCCCACCGTGGGCTTGGTCTGTTACATTAGGACCTACTAGGGCCTCTGTGGTCGGGGAAACCTGGTCGTTAAGGTCAGACATAATTTTACTTTCTACTTTTACTACGTTTACCGTTTGTCGAAGGCTAGGTAGTTGACTGACAGTGTAAGCCTCTAAGTACTGAGGTGTCTGTCGTCTGCGCCGCGGGCGTTCTAGGTTAGGAGGATCGTTTCGTGGAGTGTTCATCATAGGCCATTTCGATATTAATAACACTATATTAATATTACACTAGTTACCATCCGGCTCGAAGGACCAATTGTAGCTGAGGGGTACAATTCCCTGACTGTATTGTTAGATATGATATTTAATACCACTACCTCATGTACTTTAACTTCTGGCCACCCAGTACAAGATATAAGTATGATGAACACTTTCCCACCTGATGAAACGAACCAACACAAATGTACCAAATCGAATATTTAATACAGCAAAGGGTGTATACAACATTCACTTAATTACATTTATGATTTGAAATATTGAATATGCACTTTTATGGCAAATGAGTATTCGTAGGTAAATCAACATTGAATGTCCAATCTCTGGTTGCGCAGGGAGTAAGTATACAACCTGGAATATTTAGGAAACGATAGCGATGGTACTTAAATGATTATAGCTGGATACACTAAGGGGGGGGGGGGGGGGGTCCCGCTGGTTGTAAGACAGTAGGAGGGGGGGGTTAGAGAAGCCGCTGGCGGTATCCCATCTGGCCGACGGTGTCTTGGGAGAATCCAAAGTCTTAGACACAGTGCCCACAGAACCTCGGGCAGCAGACGAATACAGCTGGACCCTCTGTGGAACGGTATCTGCCGATCCACAACGGAGAGACGTGGTGCGACCTCACGTGTAGAGCGCCGCCTCAGCTGGAGTCCTCTCCGGGGGGTAATTCCAACACTCGACAGTGTTGGCCTTTATCCATGGAATAATCAAAGCACACAAAGCATAATCCAAGAGCCGTGGAAGGCTCGCCGTCGTCGGGTAGAGTAATCCAATATACAGGTCCAGTCGCTCTTGACCCGGAGCTCCTCGGATGCAATCACCACTAGGGGTCTGACCAGCCTGGATAAGCGTCCAGATAACGTCAGGAACGATGGGGGTACTGATAACTGTAGAACTCGAACCGAACGATGCACCATACATAAATAGACTATTATTAGCTTAATAGAATACGTCCAACTCGACGGTATGGTGCCAAACTATGACCATTCAACTATTAATCTACACGATATCTCAATGCCTATTCTGGGCCAAGTAGGCCCTACTACACCGCACGTGCTTCGTGGGGAGGCTTTTGCGTCTGTCACTCTGTTGGAGGGTAAAGAACTGGACTAAAAAGAAAGTTCTACTTTACGAGCGCCATATATATATGCGCTATGAACAAATAGTACCACGCGTATTTCGCCCGACATATTACTGCGCGGAACCGGGGGTTGCCTCGACATGTTAGGCGGCACGATTGAACTTGGACCTAGGGGTATGGCAACCTGGCGCCAGGTTCTCGTCCAATGGTAGAATGAAACTATTATGGGCTGTTTAGTAGAAACGGGGATATTCAATGCATATTGTACAAGGAATATACAGGGGATATCAAACGATATACAAATACAATTAATTAAATATATATATATAAATAAATATACATATTCGGTTTAATCTGATCCTTCACAACAGTAACGTTAATGCTAGCAGAATGAATGGATGTAAACTTTATTTAACAGATTGCAGAATGGGTACAATACAATATGGCTCAATACAAACAATTGTTAAGGGAATGCAGACTGTTGTAGCTTGGACTGGGCTCCTTATAACAATAACTTGACAACACATTGGTAGCCGCAGCTACTTGGGACAGCTCTGCTGTAAAAACTGGAAATAACCGTGCGGGTCTCTACTGCGCATGGGCATTGGGCAGAACGGCTCCGTATCCGGCTCGCGCAGATTACATGGCACCATTGTCGGCGAGTTTCCAAAACGAAAACACCTTTTCAGCGTTCCCGCTAGGGGAACGCGTTTTCCTGCCAAAACTGCGTTTCTTTTTAACTTGGACATGCAAACGTAATCATTCAGCAACAAAACGTTCCTGTATTAGCCCAGTGTAACCATGGCCTAAGCACTACTGGTAAAACGTAAAAAAAAACTATAATCAAACTGACCGATGAGGAAACCTATTCGGCTTTGTGGTATAGTCTGGCCCGAGCACACAATAATAACCTGTAATGCAATGGCGGGCGAACTATTGGATATTATGAAGAAGAAGACAAAACGGATTATATGGATGATGATTATGGATGATAAGGTGCGTTTCCACCAGACTATGATGTTGGACTATGTTGGACTCAGCACCAGGGTTCGAAATTAACGGGGGCTTGGGGCAAAATGCCCTCGAAAATTGACCAAATGCCCTCGAAAATCAGTTAAGGGGGGCAAGAAAAGCCCCAGACAGTTTACTAATTATATATATAATTATATATATGCTCTACAGTGCGAACATTTCCCTCGTATTTGCCCCTAATAATATGTGTGTGTGCAAACCGGAAAAATCATTTACTTGCAGTGTGCGAGACAGACGAGTGAAGATTACAAAACAGCTCCGCTGTTAATAGTTCAGATTGAAACTGGACTGAAATTCAGTTTTTGGGTGGAATGTTTGTTCCAAGGAGGGAGGGAGGCGGGGCCCGCTGCGTGTTACAGGCACTTGAGAGGATGCGAACACAGACAGAGCGCTCTGCTTTCATCAAGCATTACACTGCTATCTTAACGTTAGCAAGCTAAGCATCTGCATAGCGCGACCTGTGTAACGTTAAGTAACTTGTGTTCGGCGGGGAAAGACCGTTCCATTTGTAACACAACTCCAAAGAATAACATCCAAATCCGATCCCGATGCGCATTTCCTTCATTCCACAGCGCTGAGCGCGCAACGTATTTCATTGATCGATCTGGCCAGAGCCTATACTCACAAACGTTGCGTGTGTGGGGTTTTTCATGTATCAATTTGAAACAAGCCTCTTTTTTTTTTTTTTTTTTTTACTTACATTTTTTTATTAAACATTTATAGACAAACAACACAACATATACAATAACATCAACAACACTATTAATCAGACATAAATAATAAATAAAAAAATGTAATATCCAAAGGACGAAAAATAAAAAATACTGACTTAAGCAAATAAAAAACATAAAACAGTTGTCATACCTTAAACCAAAATGAAATTAGAAAACATTAAGTGTGTGACATGGGTTCAGAGACCCTCTTTGAACCTCTTTCCTCCTTTACCCTTCGCCCTCTTGTGGTGTATTTGGTTCTTCCTCTGTGATGTCGTTTTCGTTCCCCTTGTAATCCTCCAACTTACCCGATCTTTCTCCAAATTTCTCTTCCTGTAACCTCAGCATGTGTGTTATCCTCTCCATATCCTGTATCTCTTCCACTATTCCTACCCATTGTGCTATTGTCGGTGGGTCTTCCTTGTACCACAGTCTCATTATTGCTTTTCTGGCCGCTATCAACATTATCTTTATTAAATATTTGTCCCCCCCTTGTATTCCCTTGTGTGTCAGGTCTCCTAAGTAAAGCACCAGTCCTGTTTGTGGTAATCCGTATCCCAATATTCTGATCATTGTCCTCCCAATACCCCTTCAGCTTCTGACATCCCCAGAATATGTGCGTGTGATTTGCCCCCTCCTTCCCACACATCCTCCAGCATGCTCTTTGTGTTGGTGTATATTTTCCCTTCAGCTCTGGGGTTATAAAGAATCTGATTATGTTTTTCCATCCAAACTCTTTCCATATCCTCGATCCTGTTGTTGAATGTTGCACCTCGCATATGTTCCCCCATTCCTTCCCTGTTATTTCTATCTCTAGCTTTCTCTCCCATTTCTCCCTTATGTAATCGGTCGTGTGTCCCTTGCTGTTCATTATAGCCCGGTATATTGCTGATATTACTCTTCCTTGCCCCCCTTCGTATGCCCATACTATCATCTTTATTATTCCATTCCGTTCTTCGTCTTTGGCCCCCCTTATTTCTTTGTTGTAGTAGTCTCTAACCTGTAGATATCTGAAGTGGTCCCTGTTTTCTAGTCCAAATTTCTCCTTTAATTTTTGTAGTGTCTGCATTTCCCCCTTCTCTATCATTTTGCATATCGCTGTTGCCCCCCCCCTCTCCCACCTTCTGAATCCATGGTCTAACCTCCCTGGTTTGAATATCTTGTCATGTGCTACCCATCTCAGAACCCCTGACTGCTTCTCCAATTTGTGTGTTTTTACTACTCTGTTCCATATAGTCAAGGTGCATTTGGTGATTGGATCTAATAGTCCCTCTTTTTCTTTAAATAGTTCCCTATCTCCCACCAGAGCTTGTACCTTGTATCCCTCCTGTTGTGAAGGGCCAGATTAAACCGAATATATATATTTATTATATATATATATTTAATTGTATTTGTATATTCTCTAATATTCCTTGATATCCCTTGTATATTCCTTGTACAATATGCATTGAATATCCATTCTAGCCTACTGAACATCCCATAATAGTCTCCATTCTACTATTGGTCGAGACCTTGGTGCCAGGCTGCCATACCCCCCAGACCCAGTTCAAACGTACCGCTCAACATGTACGAACAAGTCCTAGTTCCGCGTAGGAATCTGGCTACCGCACCACTAACGGTACTATTTGTTCATAGTGCGTATATATACTGCGCTACGAAAGTAGGACTTCCTTTTTTAGTCCAGTTTCTTACCCTCCAATAGAGTGACAGACGTAAAGCCTCCCTGCGACGCCACGTGTGGGAGTAAGGCCAAGTTCGGCCTACCATCGGTATTGAGACATCGTGTATATTAATATTTGAATAGTCATATTTGGCACTATATCGTCGAGTTGGACGTAGTCTATTAAGCTAATAATAGTCTATTCATATGTAGTGCTTCGTGCGGTGAGAATACTATCGTAGTCAGTACCCCATCGTTTCGGGCAGAGAACTGGCTGCTTATCCAGGGTGGCCGACCCCATGTGAGGCTGCACCCGAGGAGCCCCAGAGCCGACGAGCGAGTGGACCTGTATACCGGATTATTCTACCGACGACAGCCCGCCTTCCCAGGCACGGATTATGCTTTGTGTACAGTGATTATTCCATGGATAAAGACCCCCGACACTGCTGTGTGTTGGAACCCCCCCCCCCTGGAGAGGACGCAAGGTGAGGAGGCGCTCTGCAAGACGAGGTCGCTTCACGTCTCTCCTCCGTGGACCGGAGAGAGCCGGCCCACAGAGAGTCCAGCTGCTTTCATCTGTGGTCCAAGGATCGCTGGCGCATTGAACTGCACTACTGTGGGTTCACCCAGGATACCCTTAGCCGGACGAGGCAGCCAGACTCTACCCCCCCCCCCCCCCCTCCTACTCCTGTTGTCTTACAAGCGACCGGATTAACCCCCCTAGTGTATCCAGTCTTATAATCATTAAAGTATCATTGCTATTATTCCTTAAATATTCCAGGTTGTATATTTACCGCCTGCGCCATCAGAGATTGGACATTCTCTATTGATATACCGACGAATACTCTTTGCCATAAAAGTGCATACTATTTCAATTCATAAATGTAATTAAGTGATTAAGTGCTTGCTCTACACACCATTGCTGTGTAGGAATAAATACATACTTCGACTTCGTACATTTGTGTTGGATCCGTTTCATCTACGTGAGAGTGTTTATCATAATATATTTATGCCGAGTACTGGGTGGCCGAATATAAAGTACAAAGGTAGTGGTAGTAAGTATCATATCTAGTAATACAGTCAGGGAATTGTACCCCTCAGTTACAATTGGTCCTTCGAGCCGGAGGGTAATTAGTGTAATATTAATATAGTGTTATTAATATTGAAATGGCCTATGATGAACACTCCACGAAACGATCCTCCTAACCAACGCCCGCAGCGCGAACGACGGCTCCCTCAGTACTTAGAGGCTTACGCTGTCAGTCAACAACCTAGTCTTCTACTAACAGTAAACGCGGTAAAACTAGAAAGTAAAAGTATGTCTAACCCCAACGCCCAGACTACCCCGACCATAGAGGCCCCTACGGGTTCTAATGTAACTGACCAAGTTCACGGTGGGGACCAGTGGGAACCAGACATGACTTCACACCCCGCCAGTACTGAAGAAGTAGTCCCCGATGAGTCCCGGGAGGAATACAACGCTACCGAGAGAGAACTCGGCACGGAAGAAGACGGGGAGAGCACCGTGGAGATAGAGCTCCAAGGCTCCGCAAGGAGTACCCCGAGGGAAGGCTCCCCTATACAACCGCCTTCTCCCAGCGAGGCAGAGAGGACCCTACAGCAGGCCTTCCTCATCAGCCTGAACGCCGCTGCTGAACGCGACCGACTGCAGATCCAGCAGCGGAGCGAAGAAGAGCATATACGTCTAGAAATAAGACGCATTCAGAGGGAAGAGAATGTGGCCCGAGACCGAGCAGACAGCCAGCGAGCAGCTGCTGGTGCTCTACGGGACGCAGAGCGCGACAGACAGCAAGCGCAACTAATAGAACAGCTGATCAGACGGACAACACCCTCTCCCTCCGCCAGAGGCTCCAGGAACTCGTCTAGACACACCTCCAGGGCGGCATCCCCTAGCCGAGTAAACAACCCTGAACTTGACCAACAGACGAGGTCTATACCCCCCACAGACCACCTCCCCCCACCGGTCCAAGCGAGACCTAGCAACCGGGAAGGAGCAGCATATCCTGTGGAGAGGCTAAACCAGAGACTACAAGCACTGGATGACCTAACTGAAGACGAAGAGGAAGAGGAGGAGAACCACGCCCGACGACAGCACAGTACTCTACCGGACCAGGAGGTCCGGTACAGCCCAGGCTATACTCCCGCGGAGCTGCGCTACAGACCCCCGACTCTATACACGGGTGAGCACGACGCACGACCCGCACCGAGGAACAGCACCTGGACAAGCGGGCCATGGTATACTGCCGGTACCAGCCCATACCAAGGAGCGGGAGGAGACTCGCCTAGGAGGCCTCTCCCCCAACGCTCGCCGATGTATCCACAGTCAGCGTCATACATTGGCACGCCTATGGTACCCGACTTCACCCAAGAGAACCGGGCCCAGTATACAGAACTCCGCATGTGTCTGGAGACCATGTTGGTGGATGTATTGGATGAACGCCATAAATACGCCATCCTACTGAAGCACTTAAAGGTATCCCGCGCACATAATATAGCGCTCGCCTACGCGACTTCCACCACCCCATACACAGCAGCGCTGGTAGCATTGGACCAGAGGTATGGGCGCATATGGGATTACGTGATCCAGGAGATCCGACACATCGACCGCTTACCCCCAGCAATAGACAATCGAGCACTGGACGACCTGTCCATCAGAGTGCAGTCCCTGGTAGGGATGTTGGGAGCGCAGAGAGAGAAGGGGAGGCATGAACTTTACGCCAACTCAAATGTGGAAAGGATCTTGGAGAAGCTGCCGCCCGCTCGACAGGAGCGTTTTAGGCGGCAGAGAGACCACCGAGACCCGAATGGCCCCGAACCGAACCTCCTCGATCTAGCAGACTTCCTGGCGAGAGAAGTCAGCAGCCTACGGCTAGATACATTCGGACGGAGCACCCCTGGCTCCAGAGAAGGAACCAGACGACTAAATGATGGAAGAAGATCGGTGACTGTGATGCACCAATCGGAGTCAGTACCGAGCAGCAGGAGCCACAGTACCCCCTCCAGAACGGAGAAGTGGAAGATAGTGTGCCCCTACTGTGAGAAAGAACACTGGCTAGCGAAATGTGACTCCTTCCCCAAGCTGAACGCGGAGGAAGCAAGTCAATGGATAAAGTCCAACAAGCGCTGTTTTCGCTGTGCGCGCTCACACATGGCAGCCGAATGCCGCTTAAAGAAAAGGTGCACCAAGTGCGATGGAGCCCATCTGGACATACTTCACGACAGTAACAGACGGCGCCCTTCACCCGCACCATCCAGCAGCAAAGCGAGCGTCATGTACATCGATCCCGCCAGCAGCAGTGGAGCCCGAGTACTCCTAAAAGTAGTGCGTGTGACACTAAGCTACCAGAATAAAGTCCTGGACACTTACGCCGTCCTCGATGACGGGTCAGAGAAGACCCTTCTGCTCGCCTCCGCTGCGGCCCAGCTAGGGCTGCGGGGAAGCGAAACCCAAATGACAATTCGGACAATAAGACGAGATTTGAAGACGATAAAGGGCGAGAATGTCTCATTCTCTATCGCAGCAAGCGGCCAGCCTGAGCGACGGTACCAGATTACAGACGCTTTCACCAGCCAAGAAATAGGACTGTCGCGGTACACATACCCCGTCGCCAAGCTGATGGAGAAATATGCACATCTGCGCAAGTTACCGATCCCGCTCATAGACAATGCTATGCCGACCCTGTTGATAGGCTCCGACCATGCAGACCTCATTGTCCCGATAGACCGGGTTCATACCGGACCCCGAGGCTGTCCTGCAGCAGTCGAGACCCGTTTGGGATGGACTCTCCAAGGCCCGCTCGCCAAATCTCTCAACCGAAGTACAGCCACTAGATGTCTCCACTCCCGAGTCACAGAGGGAGAAACCGCACTCCTGCAACACGTAGAGCGGCTATGGACCTTGGAACAAATGCCCTTTAAGAACGGAAAGAAAGACATTCGCTCTAAAGATGACATTTACGCCATTCACCTCCTCGAGACAGGGACCAAGAGAGTCCCGGTCAACGGCGTGTTGAGATACGCCACGCCACTCCTGCGGCGAGAAGGAATGCCTACTTTCCACGCCAAGACAGACGCCACAGAACGGTACCTGCTGAACACGGAGCGGCGCTTAGCCAAGAACCCCGCCCAAGAGAGTGTATACCGCGCTGAGATTGAGAAGCTCATCACAGCGGGACACGTCACAAAGATGGACATTAAAGAGGCTGACCAGACCACTGAATCGTGGTACGTGCCTCACCACAAGGTCCATCACAACGGTAAAGACCGCATAGTATTTAACTGCAGCTACCAGATCGGATCCCAAAATCTGAATAAAGAGTTACTGCCCGGTCCCACACTCGGCCCCTCCCTACTCGGCGTTCTACTCCGCTTCCGCCAGGAAAGCGTGGCCATCAGCGGGGACATTAAAGGAATGTTCCTGCAGGTGAGATTAGTAGAGGAGGACAAGCCCCTGTTACGGTTCCTATGGAGAGAGAAGCCAGGAGATGAGCACCCAGCCATCTACCAATGGGAAGTCCTCCCCTTCGGAACGACGTGCAGCCCCTGCTGTGCTACATTTGCACTACAGAAACATGTAGCAGAGGACCCAGCAGCGGACGAAGAGGTCCGACACAGCGTAAAGAACAGCTTCTACGTAGACAACTGTCTACAAAGCCTTTCAACCCAGGAAGAAGCCGAGGCTCTCCTGATTAAACTCCGCGCCTCATTGATCAAAGGCGGCTTTGATCTCAGGCAGTGGGCCAGCAGCGATCCGCAAGTACTGCGCAGCCTCTCCTCCGAGGACAAGGCAGCCAGCAGCGAGACCTGGATGGCTACAATCCCGGGAGAAGCCCAGGAGATGACCCTGGGATTGGTGTGGCGATTCAAAACAGATTCGCTTCACTACAGACACAAGCCCCTGACTACGGAGCAGGGAAGGCCGGCGGCGGCGCCGACCACCAGACGGAGTGTGTACACAACACTCGCCCGACAATATGACCCGCTAGGATGTATTCTACCGTACACCACCAGGGCAAAAATGATTGTACGAGCATTGTGGGACAAGGACCAGGGCTGGGACGACCCCATTCCCGCACACCTTGCATCCACCTGGAGAGAGTGGGAGATGGAGCTCCACTCACTCCCAGGCGTTAATATGCGCCGAAGCTACTTCCCACCCACGGTGAGGCCAGAGACATGTAAAATGGACTTACACGTCTTCAGTGACGCCTCAGAGGTCGCATACGGATCAGTAGCCTACTTGCGGGCCCAAGAAGAGGGGGGAGAGATCTACACAGCATTTGTCCTCGCCCGCTCGAGAATAGCCCCACGCAAGCAACAATCTATCCCACGCCTAGAGCTCTGCGCAGCCCTAGCCGGAGCGCACCTAGCCACGCTCATCCAACGTGAGCTCACCATACCGGTGTCTAGAACAATCCTGTGGTCAGATTCCACGACAGTACTCGCCTGGATCAAATCGGACTCATGCAAGTACAAAGTCTTCGTGGGAGTCAGAGTCACCGAGATTCAAGACTTAACCGAAGAGTTAACCGGAGAAACAGAGTGGCGCTACGTTGATACAAAACAGAACCCAGCTGACGTCATCACCCGGGGAATGCCCCTAGATGACCTCACCCGTCGCAATGTCTACAGTGACGGCCCAGCATTCCTAAAGCTCCCGGAAGGAGAGTGGCCCACGCCTATCCCGAGGGAAGCCAGTCAGGAGGAGGCTGAGAATAAGAAGCCTGTGTTCTGTGGATTGAGCACTGTTATCTCCGCAGACCCCAACATAGATGATTGCACTACCATAGAGAGTGCACAACAAAGGACATTCCTACTGCACTACCTACCGTCTCTACAGACCCGCCAGAAGTGGGTAAAGGAGAGAGACAATTTGACAGAAGGAACAGTCGTCATGATTATTGATCAATCACTGCCCAGAGCTATGTGGCCGGCCGGCCGCGTAAGCAAAGTGATCACCGGTGCCGACGGCAAGGTCCGAGCAGCTGAAGTGCTTGTCCAGGGTCGCACTTACACCCGTCCCGTGGCGAGGCTCATAGAACTGCCCCGACTCCCAGACACAATCGATGATGACCATGACCCTATAACCCTATGACTTTGTGAAGTTGACTGACCCCTACAGCAAACCCTTATGTGTAAATAGACAACGCGATTAATCTGTCTCTGCTTAACTGATTAGGTCTGGGACCAATCAGGGGGTGGCTGTTGTGAAGGGCCAGATTAAACCGAATATATATATTTATTATATATATATATTTAATTGTATTTGTATATTCTCTAATATTCCTTGATATCCCTTGTATATTCCTTGTACAATATGCATTGAATATCCATTCTAGCCTACTGAACATCCCATAATAGTCTCCATTCTACTATTGGTCGAGACCTTGGTGCCAGGCTGCCATACCCCCCAGACCCAGTTCAAACGTACCGCTCAACATGTACGAACAAGTCCTAGTTCCGCGTAGGAATCTGGCTACCGCACCACTAACGGTACTATTTGTTCATAGTGCGTATATATACTGCGCTACGAAAGTAGGACTTCCTTTTTTAGTCCAGTTTCTTACCCTCCAATAGAGTGACAGACGTAAAGCCTCCCCGCGACGCCACGTGTGGGAGTAAGGCCAAGTTCGGCCTACCATCGGTATTGAGACATCGTGTATATTAATATTTGAATAGTCATATTTGGCACTATATCGTCGAGTTGGACGTAGTCTATTAAGCTAATAATAGTCTATTCATATGTAGTGCTTCGTGCGGTGAGAATACTATCGTAGTCAGTACCCCATCGTTTCGGGCAGAGAACTGGCTGCTTATCCAGGGTGGCCGACCCCATGTGAGGCTGCACCCGAGGAGCCCCAGAGCCGACGAGCGAGTGGACCTGTATACCGGATTATTCTACCGACGACAGCCCGCCTTCCCAGGCACGGATTATGCTTTGTGTACAGTGATTATTCCATGGATAAAGACCCCCGACACTGCCGTGTGTTGGAACCCCCCCCCCTGGAGAGGACGCAAGGTGAGGAGGCGCCCTGCAAGACGAGGTCGCTTCACGTCTCTCCTCCGTGGACCGGAGAGAGCCGGCCCACAGAGAGTCCAGCTGCTTTCATCTGTGGTCCAAGGATCGCTGGCGCATTGAACTGCACTACTGTGGGTTCACCCAGGATACCCTTAGCCGGACGAGGCAGCCAGACTCTACCCCCCCCCCCCCCTCCTACTCCTGTTGTCTTACAAGCGACCGGATTAACCCCCCTAGTGTATCCAGTCTTATAATCATTAAAGTATCATTGCTATTATTCCTTAAATATTCCAGGTTGTATATTTACCGCCTGCGCCATCAGAGATTGGACATTCTCTATTGATATACCGACGAATACTCTTTGCCATAAAAGTGCATACTATTTCAATTCATAAATGTAATTAAGTGATTAAGTGCTTGCTCTACACACCATTGCTGTGTAGGAATAAATACATACTTCGACTTCGTACATTTGTGTTGGATCCGTTTCATCTACGTGAGAGTGTTTATCATAATATATTTATGCCGAGTACTGGGTGGCCGAATATAAAGTACAAAGGTAGTGGTAGTAAGTATCATATCTAGTAATACAGTCAGGGAATTGTACCCCTCAGTTACACCTCCCCTTCTTTTTCAATGTCTTTCCATCTTGCCTCATATCTGTCGTTACACCAGCACGTCACTGCTCTCAGTTGTGCTGCATAGTAATAATCTTGTAGGCTGGGTACTGCCATCCCTCCCTCTTCCTTTGGTAGTTGTAGTGTTTTATATCTGACCCGTGGTCTTCTCCCCGCCCATATGAACCTCGATATCAGTCTGTCCCACTCCCTGAATTGATTCTGTGGTATTTGTATCGGTAGTGAGTGACTGGAATAGGTACAGTAACCTTGATAGTATGTTCATTTTAATGACCTCTATTCTTGAATTGAAGTCCAAGGGCATTACTGTCCATCTCTCTAAGTCTCTCTTGATGTTCTGATTTATCTGTGTATAGTTCGCCTCAAACAGTTTCTCCACCCCTCTCGTGATGTTCACCCCTAAGTATTTAATCTTATCCCGTACTGTTCCCTAATTTCCGTCGTTGGGGTATAGTTCCATGCTAAGGTCTGTGTCTTTGTCACGTTTAGTTTGTATCCTGAATAGTGGCCATATTCCTTCAGTAGATCCATCAGTGCCGGGAAGCTCTTGTCTGGTTGCCTCATGTATACTATCACGTCGTCCGCAAATAGGCCTAGTTTATATTCCGTTCCCTTTATCCTTACTCCCTTAATGTCCTCGTCTGTCTGATCAGTTGTGCCAGTGGTTCTATGAAAACGGCGAAGAGCGTCGGTGAGAGACAACATCCCTGTCTGGTAGCCCTCTCTAATCTGATTCTATCCATCAAGCTGCCATTCACCTTAACCCTCGCTGTCGGTTCTTGATATAGCGCCTTGATCATCTTCATCGTGCTCCCGTTCAGTCCGAACCTCATCAATGTTTTATATAAAAATGTCCAGCTCACACTGTCGAATGCTTTTTCTGCATCTAGGCTAATCAGTACCGCGCTACCACCTTGTTTTTGTATCTCCTCTACTATGTGTAATGTCTTTCTCACGTTGTCCTGTGTCTGTCTCCCTTTAATAAATCCAGTTTGATCTTCATCTATAATGTCTGGCATAAACGTCTCAAATCTCTTTGATATTATCGATGTATACATCTTGTAATCCACGTTGAGTATGGACACAGGTCTGAAACTACTACATAATTCCCTATCCTTCCCTTCCTTCGGTATCGTGGTGATTATGGCTTCCTTCCATGAGGGGGGCATTTTTCCCTCTTCCATCGTGTGTCTGAACGCCGCCCCTAACATGGGTGCTAATTCAGTTCTAAATGTCTTGTAGAATTCCGATGGGAATCCGTCGCTCCCCGGAGACTTGTTGTTTTTAGCTCTACTAATTGCCTCTTCCAGTTCTCGTTCCGTAATTATTTTATTTAATTCTTCATTCTGTTCTTTCCCTATCGATGGTAACTCTAGCTTCTCCAGATATGCTTCTATTTCCTCTTCTCCCGCTGCTTTTGGCTGTGTGTATAGTTTCTCATAGTATTCTCTAAATGTCCTCTCTATTTCAGCTGGGTCTCTCAATATTTCATTAGTCTTTGTATCCCTTATTGTGTGTATCGTGTTCAACTTCTGTTGCGTCCTAATTCTCCTAGCCAACAGTCTGGTCGCTTTTGGTCCCCCTTCATAGTACGTTTGTTTCATGAACCTCGCTTTCTTTTCTATTTCCGTCAATAATTCCCTATTTATCCTGGCCTTTACTTATTTGATTTCTCCGAGCGTTTCCTGTTCTTTTGATATCTGGTGTCTCCCCTCTAGCTTCTTCAGCTTCCCTATCAGATTGTGATATGTCTCCGTTCTGGCCTTCTTCAGCATTGCTGTCTTCTCCATCAATTTCCCCCTTATCACCACCTTCAGTGTGTCCCATAGAATGTTCGGATCTACCGCCCTGTTGTCATTTTCTTCCTTGTATCTGGCTATCTCCTCCTTGATCTGACTCACCACCCCCTTGTTATTTAATATTCCTACATTTAGTCTCCAGATCGTGTTCCTCCGTCTCCCTTCTAGATCTACTGTCAGATATATGGCACTGTGATCCGATATGTCCGCTACTCCTATTCTGCTCTCCCGTACCCTGTAACTGTCCCCCGTCGTCATCAAAAAGTCTATTCTCGCATATGTCACGTGCGGGTGTGAGTAATGTGTGTATTCCCTGTCCATGGCGTGCATCCCCCTCCAAACATCTGTAATTCCCATTTCCGTCATCTGAATATTCATATATCTACTGATTGGTGCCCGTCCTTTTCTAGTACTCGTGGTGTCTAGGTCGTGATTCAGTACTACATTAAAATCTCCCTATCAATATCCCTTCTAGTTCCATCACTATCATATCAAAAATGGTCTCATATAAATCCCTCTCACTCTCTGGGGGTGCATAAACATTCACTAACGTAACCATTTGGCCCTCCATTTTCCCCTTCACCAGAACAAACCTTCCCTCCTTCCCTCTTACTTCCTTGATCAATTCAAATTTGACTGTTTTTGATTAACGTGATTACTCCTCTCCTCAGGTTCCGTTTAAAGGAACTATAGTATGCATTTTCATATCCAAATCTCTTCAGTTTCTCATGATCCTGTGCTACCAAATGTGTCTCCTGCAGAAAAATCACTTCCATCTCACTTTTTTTACATTTCAACATCACTTTGCCCCTCTTTATCGCATTATTCATTCCATTAACGTTTAACGACATCATTTTTATACCTTTAACCATTGTCATCTTTCTTCTTCTTTCGTCTGTCAGTCCCCCCATGTCACATTCATCCCCCCCTCCGGTTGTAGCCTCCGCTCTCTTCACCGAATACATATAATGATTAACATAAATAAAAAACATAAACTTTACATAAAGTGCTCCCAAGGCGTTCGGGGGGTCCCTGTGTCCCCCCCTGTCCCCTGCTGGTGGGTGAGGAGTAATTGCTCTCCTAGTGAGAGGCCTCCTCCTGACGGCTTGGGGGTTTGAAACCTTTGCCCCCAACCGCTCGTCATATTTGTCCAGCTTTCTTACTGTTTTTATTGCTGTCGTGCTCCTGGTCAAAAGCGCTCTGTCCTTCATTCTGATCAAAGACCCCCATTTCCTAGGTCCCCCTCAATGCGGCTCATATGTTCCAATGTCCCTCTTTCCTCCCAAACCCGTGTGTGGTGTCTTCTGTGTACCCCTTTTTATTTTATTTTCCTCCTCTCTATTTTCTATGTGATGTCCATTTATCCCCTTAATCCCTTCCAACTGTGTTACTCTCAGCGTGCGTCTATGTACTTGTTTCAATATGTTCTGTGTTCCGTCTATCATACCTAATTATATTTCCATTTATTTCCTCCGTCGGCCTGTGTATTATGTGTCCATGTATACGTTATGTTCGTTCCTATATCCTGCCTCTACCTGGGAATGTGTGTTTATGTTATTTCAGTTTCTATATTTTGTCTCTATTTGGATAGTTTTTCAATCTCTTTTGCGTGTACTCATCCGTTCGTCTCCTCCCGCCTCCTCTCCCCTCCTTCTCCGTCTCTGGCCTCCTCGTCCGTCTCCGCCTTCGGTCTGTCACGTCTCACCTCGGCCTTCTCCTCTCTCCTCCCTCCTCTCCCGGGCCTCGATCTCCCACTCTGGTCCATCTGCGTGCCCCCTCCAATCTCTGCTGCAGGCTCCGCGTCTGGCCCTCCTGTCTCCTTCCCTCTCTGTCCTCCGCCATCTGCATCCCCCGTCGCCTCATCTCCTCCGCCGCCTCCCGCGCCGTATGTCACCGTCCCTTCCTTCCAGTGAATCCTTAGCGAGGTCATGGGTGACTGGAATTTCATTCCGTTTTCTTTCAGAATTCTCTTCAGTCCCGCGTAGGACCTGCGTGTTATTGCCACCGCTGTCGAGTAATCTTGATCAAACAACAGTCTTTTCCCCTCGATTTCTATCTTCTTGGTCCACGCTGTTCTGAGTATCAATTCCTTAATCTCAAATCTCAGAAAGTTAATAATCACCGCCCTCGGAGGTCTGTCCGGTTTCTGTCTCAGAGCCAACGCCCTGTGGGCCCTCTGTATCTCCATTTTTTCCAGTCCCGTCTCCTTCAGTTGTTCCTTGATAAGCTCTTCCACATATTGGATCACCGATTCCCCTTCGACTCCTTCTTTCAATCCCCATATTCTGATGTTATTTCTCCGTGACCTCCCCTCCATGTCCGATATCTTTGTCTCCATCTGTTCTTGCTTTTGAATCGCACACGTTAACACCTCGTGTATCTCTGTGCTCCATTCCTCCATCTGCGCCGTTCTAGTCTGTACCTCTGTTACGTTACTGTCCTGTTCCGCCATCTTCTCATCCACCCTTTTGATTTCTGTATTCATTTCACCTCTGAAGTCCTCCTGTTCCTTCCTCAATTCCTCCCGTAACTTCCCAATATAATTTCTTATCGTGTCCGAGTTCAGTTTCATGTTCGCCTGCATCGTGTCCGAGTTCAATTTCATGGTCGCCAATATCCCGGCCTGCATGAGCACGGCCCATCCTGGCATTTCCTTGTCTGTCTCAGCCGAGACTCCCCCTTCCTCCGCCTGCTCCTTCTCGGTCTCACCTCGGGGGTTCTGCTCCATCAAACTCTCCTCTTCCTGTGAGTTCTCCATTTCTCTTTCCTTCATATTTGTTTTCTCCTCCTTCCTTCTCGTTTGCATCTTCATTTTTAATCACTTTTCGTCACTTTTCGGGTCCTTAATTCTCAGTTTTTCGCTCTTTTGACCAGGAGCCTCACCGCATGCGTGCTACTCTTCCGCTCTCATACCGGAAGCCCTTGAAACAAGCCTCTTGACTGTTGGAATTAGGGATGTTAAAAATAAAATAGCTAATAATATTATTCAATATTAGACATTCATTGATCCAGAGGCAACCGGTTATTCGTCTGCTATTTGTAGATATATCAAGACAACAACACAACTTGCCCTCAGGGACAATAATATTTAATCTATTTAGATAGAGTATGTATGTATTATTTACAGATAATTGAAGGTACCTCAAAACATGAAACCAAGCCATGATGTCACACATCGTGTGTGCGTGTGTGTGTGTGTGTTACTTGAACAATTGTCACTGTGCTCCTAAATTTCTGTGTGCTCCTAAATTTGTATTTAGATTTTATTTATTAACATTTTATTTAGGAGCACATGTGCTCCTTGGGAAAAAGGTTAGCGTAGAGCCCTATATATGGAGACATTAACATTACGTTATCAAACATAGGGACGAAGACTGTAAAAAAAAGTGTCAACAATGTTTTATAATCTTTATGTTAATTTTCATTATAAAAATGTTGTGCCCCCGAAAAAAAAAAAAAAAGTCCCCGAAAATCAATTAAGGGGGGCAAAAAAAGCCCTTGAATTTATTTTTTTATTTCTAACCCTGCTCAGCACTACTGGTAAAACATAAACAAAACTATAATCAAACGACCGATGAGGAAACCTATTCGGCTCCGTCTATAGTCTGGCCCGAGCAGATGAAGAAGACGGATGAGGGCTACCTAACGTTATATGTATTGATCCTGTTCTGATTCAAGACACTTTTGGACTCGAAGTGTACTTTACCGAAACTCCATCATAAAACATGCCTTTATATGATCGCAGCGTCGGATAAATGACCCCCTCCCCGGCTTTTTGAAGAAACAAGGTCATGTGTTTACCTTTGACCTGGCAATAATAGGTTTCAAGTGAGCAGCCGCGAGATTTGCGCATATGCTGCACAAAACATACTTTATCTCACAATCTAGAAAACCAGCCTGGATTATTTTGAAACGGGGCAATGTTTAACTTGGGATTGTGAACGAACGAGGGTATGTAGAAACAAACACTTTTTTACATGTTGGACTATAAATAGTTTGTCAAATGAGCCATACTATTGTCTTCACAGCTATAATATAGAATATACAATAGCTCCGCAAAGATCGTGAAATATCGTGAAAATTGTCAAAAAAAGCTGGCGCCAGGCAGTACAGATGGGGAAAGAGCATGGCGCTCAATGAGTTAATGACTGCACCCAATGAAGATACCGGAGCACATGGTTCACTTTTATTTATATAAAATATATAATATTAGAAAATTTTATTGATAAAGTGCAAACAGCTTCCCTATGATTTGGAAAAAGATGATTGTTGAAGGTGAAGCAGAATTACTGGTGATAGTTCCGGTACTCAAGCAGCATTACTGGTGATGGTTACGGTACTCATCATTGCATCCTGTATGATAAGGTGGGTAGGTGTTCTATATCAGAGAGGAAATAGGCATTGGTATCTGTTTATCTTTATGGCCATTGATGGAAAATGTCCACCATATATCACAATGGTGCTAGATTGGAATTATGGACCTCATCTGACCCGCTCAAATGATTGGCTCACACTTAAGGTCCCACGAGTTCAGTCTGAACTTGATAGTTCTGTCTTTTGTTTTGATGCACCAGCTTCCTGGAATGATCTTCAACTCACACTAAAATCAATACCCCACTATCCTATGGACAATTTAAGAACATGATCATAAACCTCCCTACCTCAGTATGTAACTGTTTTTAATTTAAAGGGGAACTATCTTATAAATGGCCTTTTCCAGTGGTTAGCATTGTTTTCTAGCAATGTGGGGATGTACCAACACTGACTAGATATGAAATTCTCATTCAGTCCCACTCCTCCACTTCAGTTGATACAAGATCCTCCCCCAGTGAACTAAGCCATTCAGAATTGCCTCGCTTGTCTACTAGAGATGCTGATTTGCATATCTTGATTTGCATATCTAAGCTCCTTCTGTGGTTGTAGCCACCGCCCACAATCAACAACGCTCAACAACGGAGCAGTGGGAATAATGCGGAAGCGGTTTCCCTATCACTGACACTTCCTCTAAAGAGAGAGAGAGAGAGAGAGAGAGAGGGAGAGACAGACAGATGGAGAGAGGGAGAGATAGACTCATACGGAGAGGCTCTCTGAGGCTCTCTGTCCCTCCCCCTGCATTTACACACAGTCGCGAGTCGAGCCGCTCACACACGTGCACACGCACGCTCACGGAGCGATCTCTCCTCTCTCTCTCCCTCTCTATCTGTCTCTCCCTCTCTCTATCTCTCCCCCTGCATTTACACACAATCGCGAGTCGAGCCGCTCACACACGCGCGTTCACGAAGCGATCTCTCCTCTCTCTCTCTCCCTCTCTCTCTCGCTTGCTCGTTCTCTCTCTCGCTCTCTCTCGTATATATCACGCTGTGTGGGTGACTGTCACTCAAAGCGCATTGCTAGTATGGGCGGAGCCCAGCCAAAAACAGCTTGGAATCTTGAATGCAGAAAATGCTGCTCGAAAGTACTTGATTAGAAATACAAAACAATAGGGCGGCCGGGTAGTGCAGCGGACTAAGCGTCTGTCTACCACCACAGAGACATTGGCAGTGTTAGAGGGTGGGAAACCCGGCGAGGGTGGGTCCTGGTCGTGGTAAACAGCGTTCCTAGAGTTCGGTCGGGGCGCCTGCATAGCAAGGGAAGGATCTAAGAGAGGTAGTGTGACCTTCCACACGTTACACTCTCCCAGTGAGAGTCCGCGCTGCCAGGTGAAAAGAAGCCATGGGCTGGGTACACATGTGTCGGAGGAAGCATGTGATAGTCTCTGCCCTCCCGGACCGACGGTAGGGGGTAGAGTGCACAACGACCAGGAAGGGGATTGGGAATTGGCATAACGACTAACATTGGGATGGGAGAAAAACGGAAAAAAAGGAGGAAAAAGATAATATAAAAAAACAAATATACAAAACAATGAATTTGTGAGTTCCATAGACTCACAGGAATTGTGTGAAAGAAATAGTTCCCCTTTAAGAACATGATCACAAACCTCCCTACCTCAGTATCTAACTGTTTTTAATTTAAGAACATGATCACAAACCTCCCTACCTCAGTATGTAACTGTTTTTAATTTAGGAACATGATCACAAACCTCCCTACCTCAGTATCTAACTGTTTTTAATTTAAGAACATGATCACAAACCTCCCTACCTCAGTATGTAACTGTTTTTAATTTAAGAACATGATCACAAACCTCCCTACCTCAGTATGTAACTGTTTTTAATTTAAGAACATGATCACAAACCTCCCTACCTCAGTATGTAACTGTTTTTAATTTAAGAACATGATTACAAATCTCCCTACCTCAGTATGTAACTGTTTTTAATTTAAGAACATGATCACTAACCTCCCTACCTCAGTATGTAACTGTTATTAAATGTATCCCCCTTTATTAGTTTTTTCTTTTCATCTGTGTTTTTTTTCTTTTTGTGATCCCATTTTTTTTCTTTTCTTATTTCCACATGTAATAAGACACAATACAGTAATAATAATAATAATAATAATAATAATAATAATAATAATAATAATAATAATAATAATAATAATAATAATAATAATAATAATAATAATAATAATAATAATAATAATAATAATAATAATAATAATAATAATAATAATAATAATAATAATAATAATAATAATACACCAGACATCACAGGACAGTACTTCAAATAATAATAATAACAATAATGACAAGACAATTAAATTAAATCAAATAAAATGTATCAATAAAGATCGTATAAATGATATAAAAAGAAGAGAAAAAAATATATAGTTATGAAGTGAAATAGTTTTCATCTGTGTTTTTGTCCTTATTTATGCAAATATTTTTTTTCCCATTCACATGTGTTTTGAACTTGTAATCTTCACAACATTGCAAATGAGGGTAAAACCTCCATGTCCATTTTTCGAGAATAAATAAAGGCTTCAATCAATCAATCAAAAACAGAAAAAAACGGAAAGTTTGGACGCACACTGACTCTGAAGAAGACAGTGTGTGTTAAAACGTCGCTTGCACCTTATCAATAACATATTGAAGTGAATCGTGTACTCCAGTATCTTCTTTGGGTGCAGTCGTTAAGTAGTGGCCCATATATATACCCTTTTGACCTTTTCTATCCAATAATGCTACCATTATCTTTGACCAGATTGTAATATTCATTCCTTGAATATGTTAATTTATGACAGGCGCGCTAGACGCACCTTTCTGTTTGGTTACCCACACACAGGGTCCTGATGGTCAGTTGGCTACACTCGTTATGCCGACGCTGAATAAAGATCTCAACTTACTCGTCCTTAACTTAAATACGACATGGTGTCAGAATAGAGGACTGAACAATAATTGTAATAGTGATGGTGAGATGAAGCTTGATGAAGCATTGTAGCTTTCCATCCAATAGTGTCACTCATGTGCCGAAGTTTCATGGTGGTTAATTTGCTCTACTGTGCTTTCAAGTGGACAATAAATGTAGAACAGGCAGAGTGATTATAATACCATGGCTTTGGTGTGTGAAGCTTTGATGTGTTGAATGATGATGCCAATATAAACAAATAATATTGTGTCTGTTTTTCTGATAGAATGATGGCAGGGACAGAGGAGAAATTGCATTTTTTTTTATTAACACCTGAATATACTGTATATATATATATACTTTAAAAATATAGGGGAGAACGGGGATAGTTGTCACACTTTTTACTCTAGTGTGAATTGCTCATCATCAAAACATCTTTCAATAGTCATTCCTACATTAAATTGAAGCTTAAGATGTTGGCTTGAAATGTGTATCCCTCTCATTTTCCAACATATTGTAACAAAGAGTTAATCACCTAACAAAGACACTCTGACACATTGTGACAATCAACCCCATCATGGGGATGGTTGTCACACACTATGGGGTTGGTTGTCACCATGTGTTTTAATGGGAAAAATCTTAAAAAGAAGACAAGAAGGCAGAACTAAATTTGAAAGTTTAATTGCATTGACAAGTTGACAAATACATAACTTAATGCATCTTAACATGAACATAAACAGGAAACACATCTTTAGGCCATCCTATATAACAAAATAAGAACACAATAAATCGGCCTAACAATAATAGCCTACACAACATGTGACAACCAACCCCAAATAAAATGTGACGACCAACCCCAACTGGAATGTCTTGATAGCATCAAGGCTAACAGCCATCTAACAACTAGTTAGCTAGCTAACAACAATCTAAACTATAGCTATCCCTTCACACTTTTTAAGGGTAATAATTGTTTCATTATAAATAGGGATGCTGTGAGAACTGGAGTCTGGAGCACAGCCCAATTGCTGAATACACGAGAAGAGAAAGGGAGCGGTTTCAAGGGTGTTTAATTGAATAGAGCAACACAGGAATTGGGGGGGGGAAATAGAACGGGGTTAATGTTCTGTCCTGTGGCTGCCACGGCGGCAGTGAGCGAGCAAGCGGTCCTGGTGCTTGTCGGGGGAGCTGCTGGGGGGGCAGCGGGTGAATAGGGGTTCCTCTCGGGAACAGGTGACGTCCAGACAGGGACGCTGGAGCTGCTGGGTGGCAGCGGGAGATAGGTGTTCCTCTCGGGAACAGGTGACGTCCAGACAGGGACGCTGGAGCTGCTGGGTGGCAGCGGGAGATAGGTGTTCCTCTCGGGAACAGGTGACGTCCAGACAGGGACGGCGGTCCTTTGGGGCACAGGAGAGAAACGGGTTAGAGCAAGCCAATACACGGAGGGTATCTAGCAGTAGAGCTTGTGGCAGAGACGTCGTACCTGGGCAGTGGTAATTAATAGTGCATGACCGTACGGTTAGTTAGGGTTAGATTTTTTTTTTTTATTCAGATAATGGTTGAAGAAGTGCGTCTTTAGTCGACGGTGAAAGATTGGACGTGATTCGGCTGTCCTAACTGGGGTGGGTAGTCCATTCCACCATTGTGGGGCAAGGACTGAGAATAGGCGACTTCTCTTTGATGACCCTCCCGGAGCTTGGATAGGAGTAGGTCTGAGGCGGCCAGAAGATGCAGAGTGTAGGGGTCTAAGCTGGTTAGAATAACAACATGCAACTTGACATTTCTGATTGTCATTGATTGTTGAGCCCCCATGTCAGAAAAATACAAAAACTGTAAAAAATAAAACATTAACTATAGTCTACACTTAAATAAAATAATGTATTTGAGATTCTCTTAAAATGTATTTATTTTTTTATTCTTAAACTAATTTAATCTATTGAATAACAGGTCGTTATTCCTCTGACTTCTGTCTCACACACACACACACACACACACACACACACACACACACACACACACACACACACACACACACACACACACACACACACACACACACACACACACACACACACACACACACCACACACCCACACACACACACACACACACACACACACACACACACACACACACACACACACACACACACACAGAGCTCCCTCCCCGGGCCCCTGTCCTATAAGGTATTGGCTTGTGTTGCTACACGGACACATTTGTATGTTGCACCACTTGTACTTCCTGGCTTACAGAGTACAGAAGTAAACAAACACTCCGTCTATTATGTGAACTAAAGAGTACAAGGTTTACACAACAGCCCCCACCTGCTGTTTTATTGTATTTGTACCTGTACTATCCGCTGTCAGCTGTTTATCTCTCTTTGTGAGCTTGATTAAATAGCGTTAGCTCACGTTAGATAGCGTTAGCTCCGCGGCTAATTTTAGCTCACCCTCAACTAAATCAATGACTAGGTTCTAAAGCATTCAAGTAGTTTTCACTGCACATAGAAGTAGCCAAACAGCGGGAGCATTTCGGGAGCATATTACCAAAACCCAGGCAATTTCGAGCCCTTAAGGAATCAAATAGAGTCTGCCATGGCTACATGCTAACGTTATTGCGCAACTGTAGGAAAAACCTGGCAGCGATAATGGAATCGAAAGTCACGGGAGCCACACGGTTCCAGGCATCGGCCAATTAGGAACCGGTTCCCAATGGGAACCGGTTTTCGATTCCCATCCCTAATAATAATAGAATAAAATAGAATGGATAGTAAAATAGACATGATAAAAAGTACTAAGATAAAATACAATACAATTCTAAGCTTACGAATTAAAGGTAATGAGTCCTATATACACTACTATACAATATACAGTTATACTATGTAACTATACTATACTAACTATACTATACAAAAACATACAGGTATGTTTTTTAAAGTGACCTTTTTTGTGTTTAAAGTGACCTGTAGTGTGTTTGTGTGTGAGAGAGTGCAGGTTGTGTGGTGTGTGTGTGTGTGTGTGTGTGAGAGAGTGCAGGATGTGTGGTGTGTATGTGTGTGTGTGTGTGTGTGTGTGTGTGTGTGTGTGTGTGTGTGTGTGTGTGTGTGTGTGTGTGTGTGTGTGTGTTAGGGCTGCGCGATATGGCCTAAAAATTAAATCCCAGATAATTTAAAAAAAAATCCGATTTACGATTTTAATCGATTTTCTTCTCTTGAAAACTAGAAACGCCGGGGAGGTCCAGTAGCTCACCGCGTATCCGGCGCTATTTCGGCGTCTGGGACAACCGTGCGCGTCACGGATCTGGGGTACACGAGTTCGACTCCCGGACTCGCCGTATTTTCTCAGAGTGTCTTTCCCCGATCTATATCCCATTCAACCTGTTTCTGTCGGTCATGTTGACCAGAAAAAAGCGATAAACGCTAAAAAGAACCAACTGACTGGTCAAAGTAAAAAAAAAAAAAAAAAAAAATAGAAACGCCAAGGAAATCAATCAAATAACCTTTGTTTTTATTTGACACAAAAAATTATCAAACCAAGGTGAATGTCCCTATTGGGATTGAAGTGCAAATTAAACTTTCACCAATCTTCACTTAATTTTTTTTTATAATAATATATATAATATAAAAGGTTACTCTTGATCAAACAAAGATGAATGTCCCTATTGGGATTAGGGATGGGTATCATTAGGATTTTATCGATACTACTACTCTTATCGATACTGCTTAACGGTTCGGTACTTACCCTCAGCTCGGAACTAGGCAAAATCTGCATATGGCTCGCTGATAACAAACTATCATTACACATGGGCAAAACAGAGTCCATTCTCTTCGGCTCAAATAACAAACTCAGCAAGACCGACGGCTTCTCAGTTACAGTGGGTGACAATATTGTCACAAGGAAAGACGAAATTACCTACCTGGGTTCCATCCTAGAGGCAAATCTTTCCTGTGACAAAATGGCATCCAATGTAATAAAAAAAGTCAACCAACGAACTAGATTCTTGTACCGGATCTCCTCTCTGGTAAACAAGAATACCCTGAAGACTCTGGCAGGAGCACTCATTCAAGGGTACTATGACTATGCGTGCACCTCATGGTACCAAAGCACCTCAAAGGCACTTAAAACAAAATTACAAACATCACAAAACAAACTGGTCAGACTACTACTTGACCTGAACCCCAGAACCCACCTCACCCCTGCCCACTTTGACAACCTAGGATGGCTTAGAGTAGACGACAGAGTACAGCAACTTGCAATGGGCCTGGTCTACAAGATACACTATACGACCGGGGTGCCCATGTACATGTCAAAATACTTCCCAAAGGTCAGTGAATACCACAACCACTACACCAGAGGAAGCTCAACAAATCATGTTAAACCCAGATTCGGCTCAAACAAGGGACTAAACACGTTTCGCAATTATGCCACAACAATGTGGAACGCCCTACCCAAAGCTGTAAAGGAATGTGAATCCCTGCCCATATTCAAAACCGCTCTTAAAGAGCACCTACGGGAGGCTGCAATTCGAAACTGGCCACCGTAAATGCCCAAAACCCCCACCACCTCCTAATAGACAGTCTCCTCCCCACCGCATGTATATATTCCCTCCCCGCCGTATGTATATTTCTCTCCCACCCACCCACCCCCTCCTAATGTACAGTCCCCTCCCCGTCATATGTATATACTCTGTCAGGATCTAGGGGTAACAGTACTGTATATTTGAATACCGTTTATCAGGGGAGGAAACTAACTTTTTGGCTTACCAGCCAACTGGCGAGTATCTGATTTTTTTTACCAGCCAAACAGATTTTTTACCAGACAAAAAAAATCGCTAATTGTGATAATTACTTCTTTGTACGTCTTCGTCTAAATTGATTTTCAATCATAGTAAATTAATCACACTGTCTCTACTCTTCAAAATATTACATCATTAAATCACATATTAACATGAAAGAGGGAACTATTCTGGACTGGGTTGGGCTGAACTGGGCAGTGAAAGATGCTGGGTTGGGCTGGTCTAGGTTATACTGAATGATGAATTGAAAATGAATTGAAAATGGGGGACCCTGATGTAAACAAGACGAAAGTCTTTCTCTGGTCTGCATCCCCTTAACAATTGCATGTATTGAGCCGTACTGTACTGTACCCATTCTGCAATCTGTTAAATAAAGTTTTCATTCATTCATTCATCACAGCTCAACTACTAGGAATGTGTGTCTGACTCTTAAGTGCAGGAAATATTCATCAGAAAGGGGGGACATGATGGAGGGAATGGAAAGAGCAGGTTTGACAGGAGCAGGGTTGAAGGGCATATTGGAGTGTGGGGGAAGTGGACAAGACATTAAGCAAACAGGACTGAAATGGGGGACCCTGATGTAAACAAGACGAAAGTCCTTCTCTGGTCTGCATCCCCTTAACAATTGTGTGTATTGAGCTGTACTGTATTGTACCCATTCTGCAATCTGTTAATAAAGTTTTCAATCAATCAATCAATCAATACTGGGTTGGGCTGGTTTAGGTTGGACTGAGTTGGGCAGTGAAAGAACCAAGCATTTCACTGTAATGTAATAGCTAAATAAAACAACTTGAACTTGACTTGTTACATTTGCACTCTGGTTGTATGCCAAATGTATTCTGGTTGTACTGTACTTGTGCTGTAAGATGACAATACATTGGAACCGAATCGACAACGCTAGGGGTTCAGCAGGTGTATTCTGAATGCCAAGTATGACAACATCACCGTTGTGAAGGGCATATGGGCGAGTGGTGATATGGGGGGAACCCCGGTAATAATAAAATGTCACTCGGCTGCATTTAAGCAAAGCCGCTCAGTATAGTCGTCCACTATGTTGAATGCGCGTTATGGTAGCTTGTTACATGCTAGGTAGCTAGCCGGCTAATGCTGGTTGACTTGTCATTCTCATCCGACTCGAAGGAGACGCGTCGCGTGCTGTTGTTCGCCCCCATGTCAGACCGCACTGATATCCGAAAGCGACGACTCTACATGCAATTATAATAATAATAATAATAATTTAGGACCTGCTCCGAGGTCACCATTTGGCACACATGCGAACCATGCATACAATGCGTATCTGCGATTAACCCATCCCGTCGTCCTTCCCCCCCAAGGGCAGCCGGGAGCAGACAGGCGCAACGTGAGCCGCGCCAGGGGACCAATCCAAGTGCTCCTGTCCGTCTTCGTCAAGGACGCCACAGCGTTAGCGATCTTGTTGTTGTGCATGTTTTTCCATTGGGTTTATCTTATCGGGGGGGGAAACCCTTGCGAGCACGGGGAGAACATGCAAACTCCACACAGAAAGGCCTGGGAGATACCCCACCTGGGTAACTGGCATCATGGAAACAATGGAATCACTTATTGTTTTTTTTTATTTTTTTTTATATATACATGTTTTGGCCTTAAATAGTCATTTCTGAAAATAAGTTACAAAAGTAAAAAAATTATGCGTTTTGGAAAATAGTTCTTTATTTGATTATCATAAAAAAGTGTTTTCTATACAGAGATATCGACATCGGTAAATATCGGTATCGGCCAGAACAGCAATATTAATATCGGTTATCTGTATCGGCCACAATTTTCACATCGGTGCATCACTAATTACTGCACATGGCTACTTTTTGATCAATGAATACAGTCAGATAACTTAACTATTTTGGGACTTTCTATTTTATTTAGAAAGTTCTTAAATAAATCAGAATGTCCCACCCAATACTCAGCTGTTAAAAACGGTTCAATACTCCATTTTATTAGTAGAGGCTGTGACACTGTCCTCATCCTTCCTCTAGCTGCTATAGTGAAGGGACTTTGGGCTTGCTGGGACCGGTGGTGGTAGAGGGAGGAGGGGTGGGCTGGGACATGGCTGCAGCCTCAGCCTGAAGAGTGAAGATCTATAAAAAGTTGTCATCTTTCTAATATATTTGTAGCTAAACAATTAGCTAAGCAATTATATTTTATTTATTAGCCTATTCATAATAATAACTCTGTATCTTGGCTTACCTGCAGTGGACGTGGATGGAACACTGCGAGCAAAGCAGTCGAAAACGGCACATTTCTGCAGACTAATGTTGTGTTTTGACAACAGATATTTTGACACATTGCTTGTATTGCCACCCTTACTGGCAAATGTTTTGTTGCACTTGTGGCAACGTGCGTCGTCGGCATCGACTTTCGTAAAGTGTACCCAGACTTTTCGAGAGCTTCGCTCTCTCCGCCATGACGAGCGCAGAGCTCGGTCTGTGTGCAGCACGCTTCAGCAGCAAGGAGCCACGGCCTGGCACCTCCCTTAAGTACCCGTATCGTATGTGTATGTGTGAGTGTGAGCGGATCGCGACGAGTGTGTGTAATAATGGCTCGCTGTAGCTCGCTTCTCGTGCAGACAGAGAGGAGAGATAGTTCGCAACGTTAAAATTTCTCGAAAAAAAACTCATAATAATAATAATTTCTAGAGTATCGATAGCAGTAGCGATAACGTCGGAGCTTATCAATACTCCGTTTTTTTCTAATTTAGTACCGGTTCCCGTTTAGAACCGGGGTCCGGGGGGCATCCCTAATTGGGATTAATAGTGCAATAACTTGCTTTTTCACCAAACTTCACTTAAAACAAATAAAAGGTGCCTCTTGATCATCAAACAAGAATGCATTTCCCTATTGGGATTAATAAAGTGCAAATCTAACTTTCACCAAACATCACTTTTTGTAAAATAAAAGGTGACCCATGAAAAAAAATAAAAATAAAAAAAATATTTTCTTTTTTTGAAAATCGATTTTAACTTTTCAAAATCATCCTAAATCATTCATTCGAATGAATCGATAATATCGATTAATCGCCCAGCCCTAGTGTGTGTGTGTTCATGACATTTTGTGTGCTTGTGTGTGGAGAGATCAATGTTCAATGTTCTGATGGCCTGGGGGAAGAAGCTGAGTCTGAGTCTCTCTGTTCTTGCTGCGTGTATGCAGAGGTGCTTGCCTGACCGCAGCAGCTTGAACAGGCTATTGTTGGGGTGGTGAGGGTCCTTCATTATTCTGCAGGCTCTGGATTTGCACCTCCTGTTGTATAAGTCCTGCAGGGGTGGTAGTGCAATGCCCATAGTACGCTCTGCTGAGTGCACTACTCTCTGTAGAGTGTAGAGCCTTCCTGTCCTGGGCAGTGCAGTTGCCAAACCAAACCAGGCAGGGATGTTCCCAGTCAGGATGCTCTCCAAGATTCAAGATTCAAGAGGAGCCCCAGAGTAGAAGCCCCACAGCCCCAGAGTAGAATGACTGGAGTATCTTCCCTGATACTCTGAATTTCCTCAACACTAATATACTAACCTACACTGTAGCACTCAACACTTTGATGAACATGGTTACTCAGCTGATATAGTTGTGCCCTTGATTGATTGATTGAAAACTTTATTAACAGATTACAGAATGGGTACAATACAGTACGGCTCAATACAAACAACTGCTAAGAGGATGCAGACCAGAAAAAGACTTTCGTCTTGTTTACATCAGGGTCCTCCATTTTCAATACATCAGGACATTTATGACATACAAGACATACAAATATACAGTACTGTGTAAGAAAAAAAAATATCATAAAAAATATATACACATCCGAAGGGGAAGAAACTACATTGACAAGACATGACAAGAATTGTGTTTGTGTAATCCCCCCCCCCCCCCCAAATAAATCATTGTTAGAGATATTTTTAAAGCAAATGTAAACGTCTCTACCAGCAGAGCTATGTCCGAAGGTCGTGTCCAAATTGTCTTCCTGATGACTTGTCATACAGAACTTGTAAGTCGCTTTGGATAAAAGTATTGCTTTCCCCCCAAAAAAAGATTGATTCATGAATTTATAATTAAGAAAATCCCAAATGAATGTTGTTGTTTACATGTTGCATGTATCCCCTCCCTACTTCCCATTCCCCTCACATGGAAGGCACCTGATTGGATAAATTACATGCTGGTGCTCTAGTGCGACATCTATTGGCTGAATGTTATCTAGATTAGATTAGTGCTTTACAATTTGCTTCACATTTTTACCCATTCACACAACCTGCTCATCGGGAGCAATATATATATATATTATATATATTAGGGATGTCCGATATTATCGGCCTACCGATATTATCGGCCGATATCGGCATTAAAATGTAATATCTGAAAATATCGGTATCAATTAATTTTTTTTTTTTTTTTTTTTTTTTTTTTACATTTCTACATTTTTTTTTTACATTTCTATAACCTATATATATATATTGTGGCAGATATCATTCCCCGTTCCATGGCTACATAGAGGAAAGGAGATACTACTGCCATGGGCAGAGGAAAGTCAATTAGGCAGCTGATTAGGACTGATAGAACACACCTGTGCACCACGGGATCACCCACATCCCACACACACACACCAGACACACATAACATAAAACACTAGGACAGACAGAGTATTCTTGAGTGGAGGTGAGGAAGGAGTGGAGTACAGAGAGAGAGAGAGAGCGAGATACGGAGTTTGTTTATGTTTATGTTTATTAACACTTTCAGTGCCACGAGGTGGCGCCAGAGTTAGCGCTTCAATGCCACTATCGGCGCCAATGTTATCGTTAATATCGCCTAATCTATGTTTTAAATTATGGCTATGTGTCTAATCTGCCCCTTCGCTTATCAAAGAATCCTTTTCCAGTCAGTGCTGTCAAGGCAGATTGTTTTTTTATTGCTTCATTTCCGTTTGAGAGCATTTTGAAAAGCACCCGTTTTGAGGTAAAAAACAGTCCATTCTGGGGCATTCTATGATAATCGTCTTTTACTGGAATATTCCAGAACGTTGATATTTGTCTGCCTATTTATGAATCGTTTTCAAATAAACGCTAGATGATCAATATTATACATACACGCACGCCCATTCGAGCCGCGCACGGATAATCGCTGTGTTCATTTCCTCTTGGATTTTTACAGTGAAACCGAAAGAGCCCATTTCACAAAACAGCTTATATCTTCATCAAAATGAGTCTGATTATCCTAACACTGATAACATAGATTCCTTACCTGACATCAGATGGTATCCAACTGGTATATTCCAATTCCTGATCACCATTCGAAAAATTCGATAAGTGTTAGATCCAACGTGTGTACAGTAGCACACGTGATTCCGCGGGGTTCAGAGGCTCCAGAATGAACTCTAATAACCCCGGCTGCATCAGTGGACTGGAAAATGTGGAGTACAGGATTTTTTCCCCCATCCATTTTCATTGAGTCCATTCCAAAATCCCTTATGTCATCTGGGAGACGATAGGGGGCGCTTTTTTCCACATCTGATCGCCGGCGGCGCTCGGGTAGACTAGGGTAGGCTCGCGTGATGCAATATGATTTCAGATCGCTAAAAAATAAATAAATAAAAAATTCAGAGAAATCTCGTGAGTGGCTTTCAACGAGATATTAATAATTCCGAGAAAACTTGTGAGTGGCATAGAAAGTGTTAAAGGATCCCCATTAGAGACACATGAAAGAGCCTCTAGTCTTCCTGGGGTCCTAGACAAAACAAATACAATACAAATGTACAACAAAAAATACGTATACAAAATTCAAACAAAACACAAATAAAAAATGTGTACAAATATACAAATTCACATTATAAAATCTAACATTCCAGTCAAACAAAAAAAAGATAAAATACACAGATAACAGTTACATACGTGACAAAACAGAGTTCTATTGACCTATATATGCCAGTGAGTTTGAGAAATTTTGATTTTGGTGCTGATTTTGTTCTGATGTTACCAGAAGCGGCCCCTCTAGTGTTGTAACCATGTTCAGAAGTCATTTCTAACTGCTGAGCCAAGCTAGATGGCTTACCAGTGCTAATAATGTTCCGCAGTAGCATTAGAAGACTCATCGATACTTTATTTTCAACCATCAGATGTTCATGCATAAAACCAATACTTGTCCTTTATGAACAGCCTAGTGCCAGGCGAGCCGCTTTATTCTGAGCAACCTGCAACTTTTTAAAATTCGATTTTGTAGCTGACGACCAGATAACAGGGCAGTATTCTAAATGAGACAAAACCAAAGAATGAATAACAGATTTCATTATGGAGGGAGTGATAAAAGCAAAACATTTCCTAGTCATAAAAATTCCTCTTCCCATTTTAATGACAATATTATGTATATGTTTAGACCAAGATTTTATTGTGTTCACTTGTTCAATTTGTGTGGTGCCAATTGACAGTTTTAACTGAGGATGCATGCCCAACATGTGTCTAGATCCAAGCACAATGGCCTTTGTCTTAGAGATATTTAACACCAACTTGTTGCACTCAATCCATTCATAAATGTCTGTTAAGGCCCTGTTTAAGGTGTCAGTTACATCTTGCTCAGATGTAGCTGCACTGTATAATATTGTGTCATCAGCATACATAATTATTATTATTTTTTTTTACAGCCAACGGTAAATCATTGGTAAAGATGGAGTATAACAAAGGCCCTAGGCAGCTTCCTTGTGGAACCCCACAGTTAATGGGATTCCATTTTGAAAGCTGCCATTAAAGAAGACTCTTTTGTCTCCCTGAGAGATAATTAATAAACCATGATAGTGCATTGGAGGTGAAACCGTAACACTGTAGCTTATCTACAAGCAAGGTATGATCAATTACATCAAATGCTGCACTGAAATCCAACATAACGGCACCTACTAATTTCTTGTCATCCATACTTGATAACCAGTCATCACTCATTTGTAAGAGTGCAGTGCTCGTAGAATTACCTTCCCTGTATGCACGCTGAAAGGCTGAGAGCAGATTGTTATTGAAAAAGTAATCCATGACCTGTTTGAATAAAACATTTTCTATTATTTTGCTTAGCAACGGTAAAATACTGATCAGATGACTATTTGGACCGTTAAATGTTTTATTTTTGTCTTTCGGAAGTGGGATGATTTTAGCTTCCTTCCATGCTGTAGGATGAACCCCACTGATTAAGCACTGGTTGAATATATGACATATAGGAGTAGCTACAGAGTTAACCACAAGTTTAAGTATTTTGCTGTCTAAGTTGTCTATACCGGAGGAAGTGGAATCAGCTTGAGACATAATTAATTTCAAAACTGTTGCTCTATCAATCTCATTAAAGCTAAAGAGACAGTTTTTGCCTTTCATTATTTCTTTCTTTATTAGTGAATGAGATAGTGAACCATCACTACTTTGTAGACATCCTCTTAATTTATCAACTTTATTTTTAAAGAAATCATTGAAGTAGTTTGCCATGTCATGAGGTTTTGTTATGAATTTACCTTCAGATTGTATGAAGGAGATTGATGTATTTGATTTCCTGCCCATTATCTCATTCAGTGTTGACCATAGTTTTTTCCCATAATTTTTTATTTCGGTATCATATTTTTTTTATTCAGCACAAAATCAAGACAGTACAGATATGCAGATATACTTTACAACACGTTCTCAATTAACATCATGTCTGTACTGTATCATTAAGAGACAGCTATGCTTGGGGGAGGGGAAGGGGCGTGGGGGACACACACAAAAATGTATAATAAAATAAATAAATAAACATGTACACCAGAATATACTACATGTCAACCTCTCTTCTCTGGGTGTTGTAGGAACCTCAGTCAACCTCTCTTCTCTGGGTGTAGTACAGTAGTCAGGGCTGCCTCAGGGGGTGTGCGAGCAGTGTGGTCGCACAGGGCCTCGCGGGAAGGGGGGCCTCGCAAAAAATAAAATAAAAAATAAAAAATAAATGTTTTTTTTCTTTTTTTTCTTTTTTTTCTTTTTTTTAATTTTACTTTTTTTTGCGAGGCCCCCCTTCCCGCGAGGCCCTTTTTTTTAATCACAGACCTAAAATCTAGTTTTGCTTATATGCTTATATATTTCACATTAGACACGTTTGTAGAATGTGTCTGACTTGTTCCTGGCTCTGCGGCTCTGCAGATACACTATTGGAGGCAGCTCTGAGGCTCTGCAGCAGAATTGGTTTCAATTAGGGGAGGGGTTACAGGTAAGGTAGCGTCTGACTATTTCGCGCGTGCAGCATTGGAGGTTATGCCAGCCAAGACGAAGAGGACGGTCGTTCGGGAGATGGACTGAAGATGAAAGTTGTTGCATGTTAGAAAGTTCAGTCAGGCTAGCCATGTCGCCTTAGCTAAAGGCAGGGACAGCTAGTTAGCTTTCGCTACGTTATCTAAGTGCTAATGTGTGGTTCAGTCGGGCTAGCCATGAGCTTAGCTAAAGGCTAACTAGCGTTAGCTACGTTAGCGAGTGCAAACATGTGGTTCAGTAATCAGTCGGGCTAGCCAGCTGTAGCTTAGATAAAGGCTAACTAGCGTTAGCTAGCGTTAGCTACGTTAGCGAGTGCAAACATGTGGTTCAGTAATCAGTCGGGCTAGCCAGCTGTAGCTTAGCTAAAGGCTAACTAGCGTTAGCTAACGCTAGCTAACTTTTTCATCTCCACGGTATGAAAATGCGTCGACGTCGTCTCCTTCCAACTTTGCTATTGAATCTGCGTTAGGGTGAGTTTTTCAAGCAATCTATTCTGTTCCCGCTGTGGTCTCTCTTTCGTTACACCCACCCGCCGTGGTCTCTCTCTCTCTCTCGCTACACCCACCCGCTGTGGTCTCTCTCTCGCTACACCCACCCGCCGTGGTCTCTCAATTCAATTCAAAAAGCTTTATTGGCATGCAATTTCACAAATGTTGCCAAAGCACAATTATGACATAAACAGCAAACAATATAAGATCAAAAGAAATAAAGGAGATGGTGCAGTGAGTAAAACATGGTACATGTATATACAGTATATGTGTCCTACTGGTTGTCCCTTTTCTTGTGACATGAATTGACATATTGTGCAGCTAAAACTGCACATTCTTTCTGTTCCCCCAGGAGGAATGGCAATTTCTGCACTTCTGTCATACTTTGGAATTCTGGGGAAATTATTTCAATTTTTGGAAAGAATTCATCCCTAATATTTCTGTAATTTTCACATTGTGTTAGGAAGTGTAGTTCTGTCTCTACGGCTCCCTCATCACAAAGACAGCACAACCTCTCCTCTCTGGGCAGCCAGGTCTGTCTGTGTCTGTGTCTGCCCTTCTCTATCGCCAAACCATGGTCACTCAGTCTGTACCTTGTCAGATTCTTTCTTAGATTCTTATCAGTTACTGTGCTGAGGTAGTCTGCCACAGTATACTGTCTGTTTAGGGCCAAATATATTTCTAATTTGTGTTGTGATTGTGTGAGTTGATTCCAATACGTAATCTATTTATCTTTTTCTTTGGTTATAATTTAGTTAGGTCTAATCTTCTGAGGCTGGCTAGGGTTTGTGATGTCAGAGTGTGAGATGTCAGCCAGTTTCATTATGAGTTGACAAAAGGGGCTCTTTGTAAGTCTCTCTCTCTCTCTCTCTCTCTCTCTCTCTCTCTCTCTCTCTCTCTCTCTCTCTCTCTCTCTCTCTCTCTCTCTCTCTCTCTCTCTCTCTCTCTCTCTCTCTCTCTCTCTCTCTCTATAATTGACAGTTGACTGTATCATGCCCAGCCTCGGGCAGCGCTATTATTTAAGAATATGTTGACTGTATAAAAAAAAATATATATATTATATAATTTTAGTTCCTCTTTTTTTACCTTTAGGGGGGGGGGGGGGGGGGGGCTCACGTTTTAAATCTTGCACAGGGCCTCGCATTTCTCCCAGGCGGCCCTGACAGTAGTAGTAAACATTTTCTTATACCAGAGCTTTGGTTGTATCACCATCATTGCATTATAAATCTAACTTTTCATCTTCCATCACTGACTATTCTTAAAAGCATGTAAATGCATGCAGTTAGGATTGCATCCTTTTTCCCGTTCATATATTTTTTTTATTCAGCACAAAATCAAGACAGTACAGATATGCAGATATATTTTACAACTAGTTCTCAATTAACATCCTGTCTGTACCGTGTCATTAAGAGACAGCTATGCTTGGGGAAGGGGCGTAAAAATAAATACATTAATCAATAAAAAAATAAAAAAAAATAAAAAATAAATAAAAAACAGGTAAACCAGAATATACTACATGTGTGGATCAAACCATTTTAAAAAGAAAATGACAATAAAATGGGGAATAAGATAGAAAATAACAAGATGAAAATAAGTAATACGTTGCCTTTATAGCCCTATTCGCTCTATACAAGCCCACTTTCTATCGAACTGTTCACCTTGCAACCAGGGGCGGATTTAGGATTGTAGGAGATCCGGGGCTTAGCCCAGATAGGTGCCTGCGTTTTTTTTTTTAATTTTTTTTGGCAGGCAAGGGGTGGTTGGCCAGTTTTCTTTTGAATTAAATGAACCTGTACGTGCAATTTCCTGCAATATAGAGCCTTCAATCTTGACCAATAAAGCTGCTCTTTTCACTATAAAACTCAGTTAACCATAACGTAGTTATGGTTAGATTTATATATTGGGGGGGGATATATCATATTTTTCATATGATCAAAAAGTGGTGGAGCAAGAGCATACCTTTGCTCCCCCAAGTTCAATCGTGGGAGAGCAGAGATGCTCCGAATGCTCTTATGGCCAGGCGTCTATGATTCACTGATACAAAGTAAAATAGTGCAGTGCAATAAAATAGTTAGTCAAATAGAATAAAATAATGCAATAGTGCATTGCAATAAAATAGTTATCATCGTATTTTTTCGGGAGGCCGGTAAGGAGTGCATTACAGTAGTCGAGTTGGCTTGAGATAAAGGCATGGATCTGGTTTTCAGCGTCCTTTTGATTTATAAATGGCCGTACTCGGCTATGTTTCTAAGGTGGAAGAATTAAGTTTTTGTCAACTTGTTGATTGTGATTTAAAGCTTAGGTCTGAGTCTACCATAACACCAAGACTTAACTCACTCAAATACAGTTAGCAGCTGGATAGACCACAGATGGAAATTAGCTTCTGCTAAATCTGGTGCAAACATATTTTCATGTAACAATGATGAATTGTCAAAAAAAAAATAAGATTTTTTATTTTTATTTTTTATTTTTTATAAATAGATTCGGGGCTTTTCAGAAAACATTCGGGGCTTGAGCCCAAGTAGCCACCCCCTAGCCCCGCCCCTGCTTGCAACCTGATCAGACCTGAGTCATCCTCTCCATGTCCTGAATTTCTTTAACTTTGTTTAGCCATTGGTTATGTGTTGGGGGACTGGGTTTTAACCAATTAATTGTGATAATTTTCTTGGCAGCAGTTAACAGTATTTGAAGAAGATACACACTTTTCCTTCCCTCAATGCCCTCTGGTATGACTCCGAGGATGGCAGTTTTTAAATCTTGTGCGATGTCCATGTCGAATACTTTTTTTTACATCCCTGAATACATCATCCCAGAAGTGACAGTTTTGGGCATGTCCAGAACATTTGTGTATGGTTACCTATTTGTTCACCACATCCCCTCCAGCATTCGCTTGTGGGAGTCGTACCTGCTTTAGCAGTCAATAAGGTCATTTATATTCTCTCCAGGAATTAGAATTAGTCACCTTATGTGCTTCAGTACAAACATCGAACCACTCCTCTTGTGAGATCTCCTGTTGGAGCTCAGCCTCCCACTTCAACTTAATGTATAGCGAGTCGTTGGGGTTCATTGATATTAGGTTTTGATATCATTTAGAACTAATTTTTTGTATTGAAGCATCAATTTGGATATTAGCTATAAAGCGTTCTATAGCAGAAGGGTGTTGAATTTTGTCCCAATCTTCCTGGTTTTCTAAAAAAAATCTTAATTGGAGACATCTGAAAAAGTCAGTACTAGGAAGGCTAAACTCCACTCTGAGTTGTTCGAAAGATTTAAGCTGGCCGGAGTGAATAAGTTGGTGAACAAATTTCAGACCCTTTGTCTTCCATCCACTGAATCCTGCATCCAGTCCCTAATGAAACCAATTGAGGTCAGGCCCGATGTTGAAGGCAACCTGAACTCTTTTTGGACCTCTCTCCATATTTTTATCGTAATTCTGGACCACACACCTATTGAGTCCTCCCTTATCTTATGTCCAGAGAATAATAAGTAGGGATGCCCCGATCGATCGGCCACCGATCGTTATCGGCCGATAATCAGTATAAATATGCGATCGTGATCGGTGATAATGCTTTATTTTCGCCGATCGTCGAAACCGATCGAAAAACATGATCCAATTCTGAGCGGAGATCTCACTCGCTGAGTTCTGTCTCAGACACACGGAGAGTGCTGCGGCGTCTGCTCCTCCTCCAGCCCCTTACCTGTGTAAGTGTAAACACTAGTCTAGTCTAGTCTAGTGGGACACTGGGACCTCCGTGAGCTAAAGTTAGCTACCGTTACAATTTAATGACCCAGTCAACTATTCACTTTTAGTTTAATACATGATGAGGCATTGTCTAACGGTATCTAGCCGGCTGGCTACTAATAGCTCCTGATATCAACAAATGCTCCAGAAATAGTCTAGTACTAGTGTATGATACCTCCGTTAGCTCACGTTAGCTAGCTCACGTTAGCTCACTGTTCAAAACTAAATGTCCCATTCAACTAAATAGTTCACTGAGGCGTTGTCTTAACATTATCTAGCCGGCTAGCAGTAGCTACAGATAGCTCCTGATATCAATGTCTTATAACGTTATATATTCGATGCGTATTCGAGCCCCGGCTTGCATCGCAGTCACAAACGGGGCTAGCTGAGGGAGTAGGGTATATCTGCAGAGCCGCAGATATACCCTGCTGAGGGCATGCTGAATGTGATTTGACCAAAGCAGAGTATACACACAGACAGTGGAGATAGCGAGCATTTTGACTTGTTGCGTGGTGGCGATGTCTCGCAGATAATACAACTACAAGTATAATTATATAATATATATATTTTATTAAAAAAAATGAAAATTATATAAAATATTAAAAAAAATAATAATAAATTATCAAAAACGATCGATATCGGATCGGTATCGGCCGATATGGCTCAAGACGATCGGTGATCAGTATCGGTGGCAAAAAACGTGATCGGGGCATCCCTAATAATAAGGTAGTAAGTTGTTTCTGTGTAGATACGTTTTTTTCCATTTTAACCATCTTGATGACAAATCATATGTAATCCAGGTGTGCAAGGGTCTAAGTTGAGCAGCCCAAAAATAATATTTGAGGTTAGGGAGGGCCAAACCGCCAGCAGTTTTGGCCAGCTGTAATGTTTTGAAACACACTCTAGGTAATTTCCCCTGCCATATTAAACGTGAGAGTAATCGATTTAGTAAATTAAAAGTGGGGTTATTAATTGGGATGGGCTGCATTTGAAATGGATACAGTAGTCTAGGGAGTGTTCATTCTGATTATTTCCACCCTCCCTATCAAGGAAAGAGGCAGAACAGTCCATCTATCCACGTCCTCTCTGATATTATTGATAAGCCTTGTGTAGTTGGCTTTATACAATTGGTCAAATGTGGGTGTTATGGTAATGCCTAAATATTTAATACCAGTGCTTGGCCATTTAAAAGGGAAGAGGGATCTGGCCTGTTGAGAAATGTTCCCCCAAATAGCCAGTGCCTCTGTTTTGTCTATGTTAATTTTATATCCAGAGTAATAACCAAATGTTTTAATTTTACTCATAAGGCATGGAATCGACCTCACTGGGTCGGATAGGTAGAGGAGGACATTGTCCGCATACAATGAAATCTTATGTTCTTCCCCTCCCACGTTCACTCCACTGATATTCACCTCTTCCCTTATCAATTGGGCCAGCACTTCTATTGAAATATCGTACAGTAGAGGAGAAAGACTGCAACCCTGCCTAACTCCCCGTTGTAGGCTGAAGGGAGTAGAAATGTTGCCATTCACACGCACAGAGGACTTCAAATCTGAATATAATACTCTAAAGTTTGAAATAAAGATTCCCATGAAACCCGGTCAAAAGCCTTTTCGGCATCCAGCCCTAAGACCATTGCTTCATCCTGACCCTTCTGGGAAAACGCCATCACATTCAAGAGCCTTCGTATATTATTACCAGAATATCTGCCTGTGATGAATCCTGTTTGATCAGGGTGTATAATTTCTTTTATAACTGAGTTCATCCTCCTGGCTAAAATAGTGGTGAGCACCTTTAAATCACAGTTGAGCAAACTTATTGGACGGTAGGACCCACATAGTGTTGCGTCTTTCCCTTCTTTGTGTATTACTGTGATAATTGTTATGGTTTGTAACCGACCCCAATCGCACAACACAAGACAGGTATGAGGGTAAGCCAAGAAACGGGCATTTATTGAACAAAAGGAAAACCGGCACTGTCCCTTTAAGGGAGAAACACAAAAATACTGGAAATAACAAGAGGGGAAGGTACAGTGCCCTTAAGAGGCGAGCTGGCTAAGGGGAAGGCAAGGGAAGGCTAAGGGAAGGCTAAGGGAACAGGGCCGGAACAAGGGAAGGCTGGAAAAACAGGGAGGAACTAGGAGGACCGGACGGGAGGACTAGGAGGAACTAGAGAGGGGAGAACTAGGGACAGAGGCCCGCGGAGGCGGGCTGGGGACGAGGAGGACTAGAAAGGGGAGAACAGGGACAGAGGCCCGCGGAGGCGGGCTGGGGACGAGGAGGACTAGAAAGGGGAGAACAGGGACAGAGGCCCGCGGAGGCGGGCTGGGGACAGGGAGGACTGGGAGGACTGGTGGGAACATCAGGGCCGCTCTGCAGAACTCTCTCGGCAGATCTCCGAGGTGGGTAAACGGCGGCCGAGAGGGAGAGAGGAGAGGGTTAAAGTACAAAGGGGAAAACAGAGCAGGTGCAGGAGAGGTGACTAGTCCAAATACAAAAGTTATCCAAGTAAAAACTATCTTCGTGTAAAATACACAAAGAGCAAAGTTCCAAAAACAATCCAAAAGTGAATACTATCTTCGGTGTGAACAAACACACAGTGGGAGATGTAACGTCCAAAAATAATATCCCAGTGAAAACAAACAGAGGCACACGCTGGGTGAGTGACTGTCTGATTAAAAGGTGGTAATCTTCAGTGTTAAGAAACACACGAAAACGGAAATGATCAAGACAGTCAATAAAAACTCACCCAGACGTAATGCGTAAAGGTGCTGGAACAGCAGCGGGGCGAGAGCGTCGCCACCGGGGAGCCGGCTGTCCGAGCCGAGGTCAGAGTGGTGCGCCACTGCTTGGAGTGCGCGCCGGAACCGAGAGAACGCATCTGGAGTGCGTCTGCGCGGAGTAGCGTGCCAAGCTCGGAGGTCTGGAAGATGCGCGTCAGGCTGGGAGTGCGCGCTGGTACAGAGGAGCGTGCCAAGCTCGGAGGTCTGGAAGATGCGCGTCAGGCTGGGAGTGCGCGCTGGTACGGAGGAGCGTGCCAAGCTCGGAGGTCTGGAAGATGCGCGTCAGGCTGGGAGTGCGCGCTGGTACGGAGGAGCGTGCCAAGCTCGGAGGTCTGGAAGATGCATGTCAGGCTGGGAGTGCGCGCTGGTACGGAGGAGCGTGCCAAGCTCGGAGGTCTGGAAGATGCGTGTCAGGCTGGGAGTGCGCGCTGGTACGGAGGAGCGTGCCAAGCTCGGAGGTCTGGAAGATGCGCGTCAGGCTGGGAGTGCGCGCTGGTACGGAGGAGCGTGCCAAGCTCGGAGGTCTGGAAGATGCGCGTCAGGCTGGGAGTGCGCGCTGGTACGGAGGAGCGTGCCAAGCTCGGAGGTCTGGAAGATGCGCGTCAGGCTGGGAGTGCGCGCTGGTACGGAGGAGCGTGCCAAGCTCGGAGGTCTGGAAGATGTCTGGGCGTCTGCAGCGCGGAGGTCTGGATGTGCGTCAGGACGACAGCTGCGCGGGGGTCTGAAGTGGATCACTGGGATGCCTCCCGTGGAAGTCTAGGGAGCGCAGACCAGTCTCCCCCTCAGGCAACGGCGACAGCAGGCGAAGGCTGGAGCAAACATCCTTACGCCGGAGATAAAAACAGCATAGACCGAACAGAGGACCTCCCGAGGGAGTCTTGATGAAAGAGCATATCTGATACCGAATGTTACGGCATATTACAACACGACCCTACGAGGAACAGAGTGGAAGAGCCAGGTATTTAAAGGCCACAGGGGAACTAATTAAACTGCACCACATGTGCGAGAGGTAATTGACAATCGAACTAAAAGTGTGAGTTCGGCACCAGACCAATCAAACACATAAATGACAGGTAGTCCAGGTGTGGCTGCTTGAAGAGAAAACGAGAGTAAAGAACGAGAGGGTGGGGGCTAGTGAGAGTGAGTGAGAAGGGAATTCCTAAACAGTAGGCTAAAAGGAAGGAAAGAGTAGGTGAGCAGCGGGCAAAACCTCACAATAATAACATCCCCCCACGTCTCAGGGAGTGTTTTTGTCTGGAATGAGTGGTCGTATGCCTTCAGTAACAAAATGTCCACGAATGTCTTATAGAAATCGTTAAAAAAACCATCCAGACCTGGACTTTTATTATTTTTGAGATTTCTAATTACTTCTCTGATTTCAAAATCTGTAATAGGGGCTTCCATTTCGTCTCTTGCCGATTCTGACAGATTTGGGAGATTAATGTTTTGCAAAAAGGTTTTTATCTCATTCACTTCATTACAGGTACCGGTGTTCTTATAAAGCATTTTATAAAACTCTGCGAAGGCTGAGGATATTTCCTCTGGTTTTGCTAGGTACGAGGTGTTCCCTTCTTTGGTTGACTTAATTTTGGCTACAGTAGACAGGGCTTGTTGTTTCCTTATGCGGTATGCCAGCAGGCCTGGCGGCTAGCTCTGTCCCCACTTTCATAAGATGTCTGCTTCATAAACCTTAAATCACGCTCTACCTTTTCAGATGTTAGTTTATTGAGTGCTTGACGCGCCTCTTTAAGTTCCTTCAGTACCTCCGGGAGCTGCTGCATTTTGTGCTGGTATTCCAGCCTTTTAATTTTATTTTCTAAACTAACTCTGTATGTATCATTTCTTTTCTTTTTAGCAGATGCGAAAGCTATTATGCGACCCCTCAAATAAGTTTTTTTTTGTTTCACTAATCCTATGTTTATAATACTCTTTCTTTTTCGTTTTATTTAGCCTTGTCACTCTGTTCCTTAATTGACAGTAGATTTGTCTATCTGACTTCAAGCCTAGTTTATGTGCTGTTTTCTTAGCATTATTCATTAGGTCAAGGATATCTTTATCCAGCCATGAAGCACCTTTCGACCGAACATATTCATAAATACATTAACTGCTATTTCGGGGTTGTTCTTTTTGCACACTATAGACCAGTCTACCTTGTCTACCTCACCAACAAATACTTCCTTATTGAAGTGTTTGTAGGATCTTTTGTTGATAATTTGTTGATTATTACCTCCTTTTGGGATTTTAGTACTCCTAGATCAGGGGTGTCAAACTCATTTTCACAGAGGGCCACATCAGCATTATGGTTGCCCTCAAAGGGCCAAAGACCGTATAAATGTTAATGTAATGTAAAATAAATGTAGCTACTCATTTACATATTGTTAAACATGTTGTTTCTGTATTTATTACTTATTCAAGTTATACATATTGCATATGCATTTGCATAAATGTAAAAATATATGTTAGCTTATGTTATTTTAACAAATAATTTTAGTTTATCAGAACCCCATATTACTCCATCAATCAATGATCAAACCATTCAAGTAAATAACAAAGAAGAATATCATCAAATACAAGCTATGACATTAAGTTTGTTCAAAACCTTTTTGTCACAGTCAAGAGGGGCAGAACTAACAACTGTGAGCTGCAAAGAACACGTGGGACAGATGTAGCAGATGTTACAAAAACAAATGGCTGCACACAACCTTGCAGAGGCCATACATCCAACTAATAGAAGATTAATTATTAACTTTAATTAACAGATTGCAGAATGGGTACAGTACAGTACAGCTCAATACACACAATTGTTAAGGGGATGCAGACCAGAGAAAGACTTTTGACTTGTTTACATCAGGGTCCCCCATTTTCAATTCGTAATGAAATTGCTATTATGTGTCTGCATGAACACACAACTGTAACTGTACTCAAAAATAACAAAATAAGGGTTGTCTCAGTTCACAACTATATTGGTAAAGTTTTGGGTGGGACTTGTTTGCGTCCCTACAGCTTCTTATTCAATTGAGCGAGATGCTCGGTTATGTCACACAGCCAGTTTGCATCTGACAGTTCAGACAATATTTCTTCAACCCTTTGTTACCTATTCCGCCTGGATCTTTTTTGTATTTTGGGCTGTAAAATTGTCAAAGAATGTCTGAGGAGTAAGTGCTTTTGGCTTTTTTCCTTTGTTACTTCATCAATACCTCAGATGTTCAACATACATGTATGTGTAAGAATGTGTAATAACTAAGGCTGTCAAAGTCAAAGCTTTATTAACGCATTAACCCACAATTATTTTAACACTGCTATTTTTTAACCCAATATGAATGTAAAAAAAAATCAAAAATGGCAAAAATCAAATGACATGGCGGGCCGGATTTGGCCCGCGGATCGTGAGTTTGACACCTATGTCCTAGATAATGCAACCAAATTATGATCACTAAATCCCACTGCTATAGTGACTACTTTAGAACAGCGTTCTGGAAAGTTGGTAAATACAAGGTCCAAACATGTAGAAGAAGTTCTACCGTGCTTATTAGTAAAAAATTGTGTTGGCTGCGATGCCATTTGTGTCATATTGCATGTTTGAGCCATAGATAATAACTTGCTTTTCATATTACACTTATCAGAAAGCATATCAATATTCATGTCACCCAAAAAGTATACTTCTCTGTTTCCATCAGAGGCTTTATAAACCATACTGCATACATCTGACATCTGTGAGGTGAGAGGTAGTTATAAGGAGAGGAGAAAGCGGAGAAGGTGTTCAGTGTTTCCCCTAGGATTTTTTTCAGGGGGGGTGGTAGGCCCCCCAAAACTACTAGTGTTGTCGCGGGGCGCGCGTGTTACGGATACGTGGTGTCAACAGTGTCGTCATAGACGCGTGCAGTAAAGTTTAAATATCAACATTATCTTCTCAGTTCTCAGTTCTCAGTTACAGTGGGTGACAATATTGTCACAAGGAAAGATGAAATTACCTACCTGGGTTCCATCCTAGAGGCTAATCTCTCCTGTGACAAAATGGCATCCAATGTAATAAAAAAAAGTCAACCAACGAACTCGATTCTTGTACCGGATCTCCTCTCTGGTAAACAAGAATACCCTGAAGACTCTGGCAGGAGCACTCATTCAGGGGTACTACGACTATGCTTGCACCTCATGGTACCAAAGCACCTCAAAGGCGCTAAAAACAAAATTACAAACATCTCAAAACAAACTGGTCAGACTACTGCTTGACCTTACTCCTAGAACCCACCTCACCCCTGCCCACTTTGAAAACCTAGGATGGCTTAGAGTAGACGACAGAGTACAGCAACTTGCAATGGGCCTGGTCTATAAGATACACTACACGACCAAGGTACCCATGTACATGTCAAAATACTTCCCAAAGGTCAGTGAATACCACGATCACAACACCAGAGGGAGCTCCACAAATCATGTTAAACCCAGATTCGGCTCAAATAAGGGACTAAACACGTTTCGCAATTATGCCACATCAATGTGGAACGCCCTACCCAAAGCTGTAAAGGAATGTGGATCACTACCCACTTTCAAAACCTCTCTCAAGGGACACCTACGGGAGACTGCAATTCAACACTGGCCCCTGTAAATATCCTAACCCAACCCCCTCCAATGTACAGTCATTTACCTAGTATGGTTTTGTCAATAGTCCAATGTACAATTTTGTTTGTTTGTACAGTGTCTCCCCCCCCCCCTCAATGTACAGTTTTGCTTGTATATACAGTGTGCCCCCCCCCCCCCCCCCAACCACCTCCAATGTAGATTACCCAGTATGGTTGTCAATATCCCAGTGTACCCACCCCCCCCCCCACCCAACCTCCTCCAATGTACAGTTTCTACGTCAAATGTATATACTCCCTTTTCCTGACTCCTTCTGTATCACAAACAGTACTGTATTTGCAAATCTGGTATGTCATAAATGTATAGATGTAGCAGTACTGACTATCTGTATGTCATGTAGTTTCAAGTTTCTTTAATAGTTGTCATACAGAAGTACAGAATACTTTTGTACAAAATGCTTCTTACTGTTGCGCTCCAGAGACTGTGCATGACAAGATAAGTATGAAATAAAAACATAGTAAAAATTAGAAGAAAAAAAAAAAAAAAAAGAGGTCACAGTGTTCAGTTTAGACATATGTACAATGTTCGTAGACGTAGTTACCATACAATATACAATACTGTGCAGTGTACTAATATACAATACTATATAGTGCAAGGCATAAATGGACGAGGTGCAGTTTAGGTACAATTCACAGTAGGTGTACGAGTTGTAGTGCAAATCCTTTATCAATAAATATAAAGTGTAAGTGTGTTTGTGTGATCTAAAGTGTGGAGAGTGGGTGCTGCAGTGTGTTGTTTGTTTGAGTGAGTGTGTGTGTGCGTGTGGGTGTGTGTGCTGTGTGCATTTGATGGTTGTTGCATAGTGATTATTGTTCGTTTAGCGATTATTGTTCGTTTAGCAGCCTGATGGCCTGGGGATAGAAGCTCCTTCTGAGTCTTTCTGTGCTCGCCATAAGACTCCGGTATCGCTTGCCTGACGGCAGCAGTTCAAAGAGGCAGTTGTTCGGGTGGCTCGAGTCCTTAATAATCCTCTTAGCCTTCCCCTTGCACCGCTTGTTGTAAATGTTCTGGAGGGTGGGAAGCCCCCCTCTAATTGTGCGTTCGGCTGAACGTGTCACTCTTTGTAGTCTGCTACGGTCTTGTGCAGTGCTATTCCCAAACCAGGAGGTGATGTTGCCGGTCAGGATGCTCTCTATTGTACATGAGTAGAAGTTCCTAAGGATCTTCTGACTGACTTGGAACTTCCTTAGGCGCCTGAGGAAGTAGAGGCGTTGTCGTGCCTTCTTCACAACACTGTCAATGTGTGTGGTCCATGTCAAGTCCTCGGATATGTGGGCTCCGAGGTACTTGAAACTGTTCACTCTCTCAACTGGTGCCCCGTCGATGCTGAGGGGGCTGTAGTCCTTGACCCCCGACCTCCTGAAGTCCACAATCATCTCTTTTGTTTTGCTGACGTTCAGGGAGAGGCAGTTCTCCTGACACCACTGTGACAGGTTCTCTACCTCTTCCAGGTAGGCCCTTTCGTCGTTGGCAGAGATCAGGCCCACCACTACTGTGTCATCAGCAAATTTGATGATGGTGTTGTTGTTCCGCTGTGCTACGCAGTCATGTGTGTACAGGGAGTAGAGGAGGGGGCTCAGAACACAGCCCTGGGGGGCCCCTATGTTGAGCGTGATGGATGAGGAGGTGCAGTTGCCGGCTCTTACCACCTGGGGTCTGCCCGTCAGGAAGTCCAGGACCCACTGGCACAGGTCATAGTTCAAGCCCAGGTCCCTGAGCTTGGCTATGAGTTTGGAGGGGACTATGGTATTGAATGCTGAGCTGTAGTCGATGAACAGCATTCTCACATAGTTCCCCTTCCTCTTGTCCAGATGTGATGCTGCTGTGTGCAGCACATGGGCTATGGCGTCCTCCGTGGACCTGTTGGGGCGATATGCAAATTGCAGAGGGTCCAGGTTGATGGGGAGGGAGGAACAGATGTAGCCCTTCACTAGCTTCTCAAAGCACTTCATGGCTATGGAGGTGAGGGCTACAGGGCGGTAGTCGTTGAGGCAAGCGGGCGTAGATTTTTTGGGTACAGGGATGATGGTGGACTTCTTCAGACAGGTGGGGATGACGGCCTGTTCCAAGGACAGGTTGAAGATGTCAGTGAATACCGGGGCCAGTTGGTCGGCACAGACTTTTAGGACGCGGCCGGGGATGCCGTCCGGTCCTGCTGCCTTCCTGATATCCACTTTTTTAAAGATCCGTCTCACCTCATGCTCTGTTACCCTGAACACTGAGTCTCCATCAGCAGACCCCCCCCCCCCCATTGCCGTGGCTTGTAGGCTGGTGTTGTTATTCACAGCCACAGTATGTCATATATGTCCAGATGAATTGAAAATGGGGGACCCTGATGTAAACAAGACGAAAGTCTTTCTCTGGTCTGCATCCCCTTAACAAGTGTGTGTATTGAGCTGTACTGTATTGTACTCATTCTGCAATCTGTTAATAAAGTTTTCAATCAATCAATCAATCAATCTGGCCATCCTCAGTAAATATCAAACTTTCCAAAGACCAGAGTTGGGACGGGCATGCACGCACACACACACACACACACACACACACACACACACACACAGAAAGGGAGAATGGCTTATATGAACTATCCAGTTCATATATCAACTTATACTATCCAGTTCGCCAACGTTACTGTGATTAAAGCTAACTTAAAAAAAAAAATATATATATATATATATATATTTCTTTTTTATATATATATTTTTTATTATAATTGTTTCAGGGGGGGCGGGGGGTCCCGTTGGCGCCCCCGCCAAGGCAAAGGTAGGGGAAACACTGGTGTTCATTGGTACTGGACCCTAGACTGGCTGAGAAACCCCCTTGTGAAACTGACCCTGGACCGGAAGAACTATCCCTTTTTTGTACGAGAGCCTGTTCTATGTCGTATTAGCTTCCGCTCAGCGTCTATTGCACATATCTCACTCTCGTGCATGTGCACTGAATAAAAATTCACAAAATGTACCTTTACATACCAACATCCGTCTGGCCACACCCCCATCTGCTACCTATATAAGCAGGGGTGTGGCCACACACTCATCTCCTTTTTCACTTTCACCACAAGAGAGTGCCTGTATACCAATCACTTGACGAGGTTATTAGCTGAAGAAAGGAGAACAGAAGAGCAAGGAGATACGTTGACGTTATATCTTTGTTTTCTCTCTCACTATTTTCGAGAAAATACGGCGATAATGTCTTCGTCACTGGGGTGTCTGGAAGATGATGATCATTCTGACCTCCACCGGCTTTTTCGTATTAGGGGCTCGCGTCGCTGATCTACTCCCCACCTGCAGTCCTCCAAAGCTGCGGCTGGATAGGTATTGAACCTCCGGTTCTACAGCTGGACTGCAGGAGGCACCGGCTGTTTGTGAGAAACTGGTTGCTTTCTGGGCTGGGTGAGTAATGTTTTGCTATGCGGGTGCCAGTTGTACTGCTAATGCTATGGGGGTTGGCTGACAATTTTACGAAGGCCGGCCCCAGATTGGGGTCCTCTGTTCGGCCTCTTAGGCGACGGACGGAGGGTCCTGGTCTGACGCCCATAATGGTCAAACTAGTGGGCCGCGACCGAGATCTGGTTTAAACCCGGGGTTCTCTGGACGAGCGGATTCTTCTCTGTCCCGTGAAGGCCCCATCTTTCAAATGAATGAAAGATTACACCCTAAGCATGAGGAAATGTGGGTCTGGAGCTTCGTTATCGGAAGATCCATGCTCAAGTCGGCTGCAGCTCGTATGGGAATTTTGCAGACTCCGCTGTATGTCTGTTAAATCACTGTTGAAAACTGTGTTGACATTTCTTTTTTTCTTCTCTCTTAGGATGAGGAGGGATTCAGGCGGCGGCCTGTCTGAAGTGTGGCTTATTATGTTGTTGTGTATAGTTCAGGTGATAGCTGCTTAGCTTGCGTGCTAGTGTGTGGCCTACCTGTTAGCCAGTCAGCTGTTAGCTGCGGCCTAGCCCGTTGCGTTCACTAGGCTAGGAAACCTTAGCTTGTTGCTATCAGTCGGGGTGGCTGTGAGATTAATGCTACACTGTTGAACGTTACTGTGAGAATAACAAGCCGTAACACTCTGACTACGACGTCATCTTTGACAGAGGATGTTAGTCGACCCTACACCGGGTGCCCTGCCAGCGAGGACTTCGTCAACATGGAGAAACGGCGGTTGGGTGGCGCGTCGGGCATTTGCCCTCGTCACCAACGCAGGAGACGCCGTGTTCGACTTCGGCTGTCCCGTTAACCAGTGTTCACAGTCCTCTTGGCCTGCGCTCAGGGTGGAGGTAGGAGTCCTGCCGGACTTGACACTTCTTCTTTCCTTCCCTTCTAAATGTTTTGTAATAACGATGTTTTCCAAAACGTGTGTTGCTGCAATACATTGAGGATACGACGCGTGTTGTGTGTGAATTGTCTTGTCACTGGTATAGCTTCTCTCTACCTAGATAATCGGCGTTGTTTTTTACGTGAGTAAAAATGAACTGGTTTAGTTGTGATGAGAACATGTGTGTTCATGTAACGTTAGTAACGTGGTTGAACTCACAACTAAGTGGGTTGTTTACCCTGCGAAGCTATGCTTAGTGACATGTGATTGAGGATTAAATCCTTCTCTCAGCCTGTGATGACAATGAACAGCGTGTTCACATATTAACAGGGGTACCTGTTCAACCTGGTCGTATCAAGGGTAAGGTAGGGAGGGGTGACCCCCCCCCCTCCTCTCAAACATGTTTTGTTTACAATATATTGTGTCACTATGTTTGTGGGGATACGATGTAACCCTCAGCTTAAATTGCTGGGGTTGTGCTTCTGCTTGAGAAAAAAAAAATCCTAGGGAAAAGGTTGTTTGGTCGCTGTCATATATGTGCTTAGCAAGGCCTGTGGCCAATACATACTCGAGGACTTATGTCTCTCTCGTTATGAAAAACGGCGTTCCTAAACGGAGTGTACTTTTGCCTTTTTTGTTGTGATGAAGGGTTGTGTGTGTCGTTGAGATCCACAACTGGGTTAGGTTTTGGCTGACAGAAGCGCATGTGTAAGTCTGGTACCGGGGCTCTTAAAGGGGCCCTCTCTGTTCTGTGTTTTTTCCTTAGTAAAAATCAGATAGCAGGTTCGCACATGAGCTATGTGAAGCTGTTAAACGCTTCATGTAGCATGCTATGACTGGTGTCATGGCTCTACTTTGTCATTACATCGTATCAGGGGTGAGGGGTCGTAAAGGGGTGAACTGGTAAACCTTTCCTCCCCTTTTTCTGATTGGTCAGGGGTTAAAACCCCCTGTCCTTCGGGCTTCCTGTCACGTTGCTGGTTCGGCACGTTACAGGGTAGGGGGGGGGGGGGTTTCCTGGTCCCACGCCCTGAAAGATTGGGTGTGTACCGCGGAAATTCCCCCGCCATAGAGTACGTCACTGGGCGCGTTTCTATTGGTAAGACTTCCGTGGGTTTTTCAGGCTCCATGTTATGGACCTCTGTTACAGGGAGTTTCAGAGCCTCCTCCTCAGGGAGTTCAGAGCCTCCTCCTCAGGGAGTTTCAGAGCCTCCTGTGAGTTCAGACCCTCCCTTCCAGTGAGGGGGCCTCCTCAGAGTTTCAGAGCCTCCTCCTCAGATTGTCAAGGTGAGTAGAACTTAAAAAGAAGTTCTGCTCTGTTGTATGTTTACAATATGTCTTTTCAGTCTATTGCTCACGTGGGAAGTCTCTCTGGGGGTTCCCCGTCCTCTCCTTTTTTGAGTAGGTGGACGGGGTATTGTTTAAGGTTTCCCTGACTCCTCGCCTTACAGGTCTGTTGAGTCATGGGTTTCCCCCCGTCATAGGGGTACGTCGCTCACCGTCCCCTCTTATGAAGTGTGGTTGACGGGGTGGTGTTTCCCTCAGCCGCGTCGCATGGGACCCATGTCCGTATTATTTTTTCTTTTTTCTGAAACAATTTAAAATTAAAAAGGCGGCTTCTTGTCGTTCCACTAGGCGGCTTGGAGGAACGGTATCTGGTGTCTTGTTAGACTATCCATTGATGTGTTTTGGGTCTCGACGTGTACATAGTGCTGGCCCTGGGTGTTTCTGATAGGAATCACGCATGAGGCTTGCACGCCTTGGTTGCTCATCATTAAAACAGCGTTTTTATGGGGCAACTGGGATGGAGTTTGTCTCTTCCGAGCGCCAGTTTACTAGGTTTTATCTCGACGAATTCTCGTTCATATCTGGGGGATGTTAACGGAATAGATCAAAGCATAGGTAGAGGGGTCTCAGGCCCTTGGGGTGGGCCACTGAGCGCGGTACGAACGGGACCGTCTGGGTGGCGCCCTCTATAATGTTTTAGATCGACACACGTACCTACCCCCCCTCCTAGAGTTGGGGATGTCGGCGTGATTAGGGCACGGGACTGGTTCTGGTCACGCTGGTCCAGGTCAGTTAACCCGTTGTCCGCCGGGGACGCAGATCTGCTGTTCTGGTACCCTGAGGGACTTGTGCTTTTTTCAGGAGGAAAAATGGCGGGTCGGCCCGGGTGTCACAGGGTTTGATATTATGGAGATGTTCGTTCTCCATTCTTTTCACCCCTCTCTTCTCCCGCTTACGCATGGCTGAGAGGGGGCTGTTGAGGTGGTTTTTATAGTACTCCTCTGGCATCCCTGTGTACGTCCCGGTCCGCCGGGCCCGGTCCGAAGTCGTTTTCGTCTACCCGTAGGCCTGGGATAACCCCTTTTTGAAAACTAAAACACTTGTACTGCGGTATAGCCAGTGTATACCCGCAGGTGTGTTTTGGACAGTGTTGTGCTAGTTACTGAAAAATAGTAACTCAGTTACTTTACTAGTTACTTCATTTCAAAGTAACTTCGTTACTGTACTAGTTACTTACACCCAAAAGTAATGAGTTACTGTGAAAAGTAACTATTTAGTTATTTAAAAAAAAAAAATTGCTCAAGTCCCATGCCCCATATACTCAAAATCGGTTGATCAACTTGACAGTTTCCATTCACATCACCGAACTCTGCTAAGCAATGTGGTCTAGAGCGTTTCATTATATATTCCCTCCCCGCTGTATGTATATTTCTCTCCCACCCACCCACCCCCTCCTAATGTACAGTCCCCTCCCCATCATATGTATATACTCTGTCAGGATCTAGGGGTAACAGTACTGTATATTTGAATACCGCTTATGTCACAAATGTATCAGTACTAAATACCTATATGTCCCTATGCCATAAATGTCATGTATGTTGTGTATGTCATAAATGTCTATATGAATTGAAAATGGGGGACCCTGATGGAAACAAGACAAACGTCTTTCTCAGGTCTGCATCCCCTTAACAATTGTATGTATTGAGCCGTACTGTATTGTACCCATTCTGCAATCTGTTAAATAAAGTTTTCATTCATTCATTCATTCATCCATTCATTAATTCATTCATAACCATCTTGCAGCGTTGTTATCAAAGCATTGCAACGTTAGAATAGTTAGGATATCAATTGTGCATGAAAGGACTATATTTATATTGTTTGATTAGTATTATGAGATTCCCTGGCAGATTTCGTACAGTCAAAATCCGTTGATCTTGAGTTTCAGTGAACACATTGCACTCACCGTCACCAGTCTGCGGTGGTCGAGATGTAACGTTAGTCCAGTTGACTCCAGCAGCCCTTCAAACATGTTCTTTATCTCGTTTCCATGTTGTATATTAATTATCTCTCCAAGTAGTTGCTAAATGGTTTGTTAGTTCGTTATTATTACTGCGTTCTTATTATGTAGATTCATAGCGAGCGTCCTCTTGTTGTTTACTGTAGAGAGCGCCTATTTCTTTCAGAACGTCAGTGGCCAATCAGAAGTGCGAAACCAGAATGAGGCTACGGAAAGAAATAATAATAATAATAATACTTCGTTTTATATAGCGCCTTTCAGTCTACAGTAAACAAAACAAACGCAGGCGAAATAAGGACGCTCGCTATGAATACTTTGTAACGCGTTAGTCCCAACACTGGTTTTGGAGTTTTTTCCTGAGGGGTTATAGGAACAACCATTGCATGTTGAACCAAGAGGGTGGTTGATTCCCTGATGTGTTGGAGCGGAGTCAACTCCCGGGTTACCCGGTTGAGTGTGCCCCTGCACATTCATGACGTCTGCCAATCGTGTCAGCCTTCTCTGCCTCGGCCCCTCTAGAGCGTCTGGGATTTTTGGTGGAGGCTTTGACATGGTGCACAACAATGCCAGCATATGCCCCTGTTTTCAGTTGACCCCTTTGGCGCCTGTCTCGTCCGCAGTGCTCCAGGCTCGGGTCAAGTGCCTGCTGCCTGGATTGAGGGATCGGCCTCTTCTGGAGGTCGTCTCCCCGGTGTGCTGCCTGCTCCCGCTGTAGTGTAGCCTCTTGAGTGCTTCGAGTTACAGCCATGCTGACTGCCTGAGTATGCCAGGGTCAGTGAGCCAGGCGGCGTGCTAGTGGGGGGAAGGGCCTGCTCTTGGATGGGCCCTGTCCGAATACGCTGGCGATGTGGGGGGGCGGTGTCACTAGTGACCGCCTGGTGAGGTCTTGATGCTGTGGCGTCGTTGGCCTCTCCGGGCCCCCTTTTTCCGGGGGGATCCAGTCCCTTCTGGGTCTGGGTCTTCCTTCGCGCTCCGCTGCTACGGCCTTGCCACGGGGTTGAGCTTTGCTCTTGACCCCGTGATTTTGGGAGCGGTAACGAGGTTTGTTCCTTCCATTCGTTCCCTGGTGGCATGCGGGTTGTGCATGTGCGTAGTCGTGGGGTCAAGCCACGGTCTGCTCACCCTGTGCGTTGAGTTGCTCGAGTTCCTCTTCGCACGGTCGGATCCGTCTCCCTCCCGTCCTCCAATAGGGAGGGTATCCCTCCATTAGGGAGGGTCGGGGGGCTCGGTCCTCCCCGGTTCTGATGGTTGTGGGGGGCCTCAGTGGGGTACATTTGTCAAGCATCAGCTCCCGCTCAGCTCCTGTTGTGCAATAGACGCTGAGCGGAAGCTAATACGACATAGAACAGTAGGTTATGAATAACCATGTTCTATGAGTATAGTGACGCTCAGCGTCTAGACGCCACTGCGGCCCTTGATCTTGCCTTGTGGTGAAAGATTGAGAAGGAGATGAGTGTGTGGCCACACCCCTGCTTATATAGGTAGCAGATGGGGGTGTGGCCAGACGGATGTTGGTATGTAAAGGTACATTTTGTGAGTTTTTATTCAGTGCACATGCACAAGAGTGAGATATGTGCAATAGACGCTGAGCGTCACTATACTCATAGAACATGGTTATATTCATAACCTACTGATACGTGTTTTTGACCTTTGACTGTTATCCGACTACTCTAATTGCCCATTGGACTATTTTTGCTGGTATTCAATAAATATATTTTATTTATTGAAATTGTGCTTGTGTGGACAGTTGAATTTGTTTGTTTTTTAACCGTGCCGAGTCTGAACACCACCAGGCTCGTCACAATATATATATATATTGGGGGCATATATATAAATATATGCTGTAAATATAAATATATCAATGTAAATATGTGGTATATACAGCACTGTTGTACATGCTCTCATACAGAGTATATGGGTAGACTATAGTATGAGGTGGGTAGTTAAGATTATTATGATTATTATGATTACAGTTTAGGGCAGTTGTAGATAGTGAAAGCAGTAGGTAGGTATAGATTGAGTCTAGGAAACAGAGTTCAGTTGTACAGTCTGGGTAACAAAGCTTAGCGTGAAGGCAATGGAGTCAGAGTTCAGAGTTCATGGTATGAGGGGGGGGTTTGAAGATGTCAGTTAAGACCCCGGACAGCAGCCGGGATGCCACCAGAGACCGGCGATGGAACCTTCAACTCCAACATGAGAGGAACGTCCACATGTTGTCTCTGTTGCTGATCTCAGTTTGACTCAATATGAACCATGTTGTCTCTGTTGCTGATCTCAGTTTGACTCAATATGAACCATGTTGTCTCTGTTGCTGGTCTCAGTTTGACTCAATATGAACCATGTTGTCTCTGTTGCTGATCTTAGTTTGACTCAATATGAACCATGTTGTCTCTGTTGCTGATCTCAGTTTGACTCAATATGAACCATGTTGTCTCTGTTGCTGATCGCAGTTTGACTCAATATGAACCGTGTTGTCTCTGTTGCTGATCGCAGTTTGACTCAATATGAACCGTGTTGTCTCTGTTGCTGATCTCAGTTTGACTCAATATGAACCATGTTGTCTCTGTTGCTGATCTTAGTTTGACTCAATATGAACCATGTTGTCTCTGTTGCTGATCTCAGTTTGACTCAATATGAACCATGTTGTCTCTGTTGCTGATCTCAGTTTGACTCAATATGAACCATGTTGTCTCTGTTGCTGTTCTCAGTTTGACTCAATATGAACCATGTTGTCTCTGTTGCTGATCTAAGTTTGACTCAATATGAACCATGTTGTCTCTGTTGCTGTTCTCAGTTTGACGCGAGGCCCTGTGCGACCGCACTGCTCGCACACCCCCTGAGGCGGTCCTGACTGTATGTATATAAGAGTACTAGTATATCTACTAGGGGTGGGGGGGAAATCGATACGTAGTAGTATCGCGATACTTTGCGTGGCGATACTGTATCGATACAGGGACGCCAAGTATCGATATTTAATTATTCATAAAAAAATATATATATATATTTTCTTTTGTATTTTGTATTTTTTTTTATAAGGAAGTTGCATTGTTCATTTCAATACCTGTAATAGTACAGTAGTCCACACACATGTGTGCATTCAGTTAAGTTGGAATATGACAAATACAAACAGTTCAGTTTGTCAGTGTTCATCTGTCTGCTTGAGAAAATCCCATGTACTGCAATAGAAATGATTGAAGTGAGATTAACAGACTGAACTTTATTTTATTAGATAAAACATGTTGACAAAGTTTTACTTTGCAGTTGAAAAAAGGTAATAAATCGCAATATATCGCAATATTAATATCGCAATACTCAGCATATCGCAATATATTTAAGTGATTATTCAAGTATCGTGATAGTATCGTATCGTGAGGCCTCTGGTGATTCCCACCCCTAATATCTACTGTATGTATATAAGAATACTAGCAGGGTTTCCGTTGTCCGGTAATTACCGGTTTTTGATTGGCAAAATCTGTTGAAGTCCGACATATTTAATCTCTCCGGTCATAATGTCCGGTGAAAATAATTCCCTCTAAGCACAATTTGATTATTTTAATTGTATTAAAATAGGCTAAAATTAAATAGCCTATGCGATGAACGAAACAATCATTACATTTGTTTCATTGATGCTTCACCAAGCAGGTCTAATAATGACAACGATGTTGTCAGCGGGAGCTTGGTGCTGGATTTGCGAGAGCATGCAGCTGCAGAGCTGCAGAACCCACAGAGCTGTGCCCGCACAATGCAGTACTCCAATTCAGCCATTGGCAATTCAGCTGTTGGGTGGGGGGTGCTGCTGAGCGGTCCCCAGACCGGACCTGAAAACACAGCTGGCTCTGCGGCTCTGCAGCTGCATGCTCTCGCAAATCCAGCACTGAAGTCGTTGGGAGGTGGAGATAGTCATCACGCAAACCCACGATAATGATGCCGTCTCTCTCTGCCAAATTTCTGAGTTCTTCGCTTGATATAATTAATACAAATGTCCAATATAACGGAATTCGTTAGCTCATAAAAATGTGATTATAACAGACTGCTGTTTATTAATGTCGGGCAGACTGCCCACCGACACCTCAAGTCGGCAGCAGCACGAAGTCTCGAGGGACTTATTTTATTTGGAATATATTAATGACTAGGGATGGGTACCTTTCACATTTGAACCGATACAGTACCGGTACCGGTACCTGTGAATCGATACCGGTACCCAACGGTACCTTTTTTCTGTACTTTAGTCTCAAGAAATGTTATTTACCTACCTCAGTTGTGAAAAAACAAAAATCCAAACTTCAAATAACTACAATTTCGACCGTTTTCGGCTTGCCATTGCTCCGACTGCTTTGTTGTTGAATAAAGTCAAATCCTAGGTAAGCATATATTGTGCGTGTGAACGTTGACATGAAAAGAAAAAAGGTAAAAAAATAAATAAAATTATTTTATTTCATTTTTTTGGTATCTCACTTGAATCGATACTCGGTAGTACCGACGTGTTTCGGTTCGGTACCTCAAAAGTACCTAATTCGGTACCCATCCCTATTAATGACTATATACGCAAAAGTAGCCTAGTTTTAAGTTAAAATATTATAAATGCCTTGAGGATGTCATTCTTTATATAGCCTGCCTGTCAATTGTTTTTAAGCTCAATAAACTCTGACCGGAATTTATCCCATTTGTCACTGAGACCGGCAACAATTTTTTCTAGCGGAAACCCTGAATACTAGTATAATCTACTGTATGTATATGTATATATCTACTGTATGTATATAAGAGTACTAGTATATCTACTGTATGTATATATATCGCTTCCCTCATCAAGTTCCACCCCTCTCTCTCTGCTCATCTCTTTTCTCTCCCTCTCTCTCGCTTGCTCGTTCTCTGCTGTCTCTGTCGGCACTCAATGATGACTCAATTCAGTGAGGGAGAATATTGTGAGATGTGAATTGGAAGAATGCGACAAAATGAGAATTAGAGACATAGACCCCATTAATATAAACCCACATAGCTAGAAAACAATGCTAAACACTGGAAAAGGCCATTCGTAAGATAGTTCCCCTTTAAAGTGTTATTAGATAGATTTTCATTCTCGATTTGGTCTGGTTTAGTTCGCGAGAGGCAACCATTTTGAAAAAATGTAACCATGGGAATTGTAGTTTTTTTGCTGCCATTTTGTAGAGGCCATTGCTATCTCTGGATCAGCGTTGTAATTTTTTAGAACTACACTTCCTGAAAGCCTCTATGGGGTTTCAAGCTTCATACTTCTGTATGCATTTTTTTTTATAACTCTTTATTATTCGGGATAATAAAACACAAAACTTAACTTTATTGACATATATTGAAGCACAGTCTCTTCCCTATTTTTAGCATGTAACAACAATTAGATTTGAAAATAGTTTCAAAACTGTTGCACCCTGATAAAAAAAAAAAAAAGCTAATGTATTTACAGTAGATTTCATTATCTGTACTTATGCATGCCTGGTGATACTAAATCTAGGGCTGTCTTAAATACTTCGAAGCTTCGAAGCTTCGTTCGATGGCACAAGCTTCGAACATTAAAAAATAAGTTATTTATTTTATTTTTTACTTCGATTTTTGTGTGTGTGTGTGTGTGTGTGTGTGTGTGTGTGGGGGGGGGGGGGGGGGGGGGGGGGGGGGGGGGGGGGGGGGGGGCGGGGGACAAATACACTGGAGGAAAGTAACCCAGCTCAGCACTGCCCAAATTATATCATCACTATTGCCTGTTTGAAGGATATCATCCTCAAACACATATACACCTACATGCCTTGTAGAATTCCACACATAAGAAAGAAAGATACTGGGATGAATAAACAAAATAGGAAATAAAATGTAGAAATGCATGCAATACATAAATAAATATGAATCTTCATATATGAAATAGAACATTTAGATAAGGTGCTACTGAGATGTTTTGGTGAGTTCTTTGTTTTTTTGTGGAAGTAGCCCTTCTACATTGCCGGACCATGTAGAATCCGGACCTTGTAGACTGACATAATTCTGTGCATAGTTTAGTCTACACAGGCCATATTTCAAATAATCAAAATCTTACTTCATTCATCTTAAACATTCTTGATTTGGGGGATTGGTAGTTCCCATGAAATCTGAAGTTGTTCAAACGACAACAGCGATCCACCTTGAATTAAATCACACAGCCGAGTGAAACCTTGTTGGCTGCATCACAGTCACGAAAGGGGATATCCACTTTATTTATAGAGCACATAAATATAGAGCACATAAAAACAACAAAGTTTACCAAAGTGCTGTACAAGTCCCACAACATAAGATAAAAAAAATAAAAATAAAAATTATTAATAATTTTTTTTGAAGCTTCGAATTAAAATCGAAGCTCGGCCCCGAAGCTTCGATTGCCAAAAAAAGCTTTCGAAGGTCAGCCCTAAGTCAAAATCCAAATTGAACTCTGCCATTTGAAAGATAATATGTATATATATAAATGTGCGAATTGGCTATAATAAGGTAATTTATAAGCTTGCTATTCTATATTCTATAATAATATTTCAAATTGCATTGGTCCGGATGGGAGAATTCAGTACTGTATCTACAGAACCTTCTGTTTATTTTTTTTATTATTATCTTTTTCCCCCTCCTTTTTCCGATTTTTCTCCCATCCCACTGTTAGTCGTTATGCCAATTCCCAACCCCCTTCCTTAGTGTTACATCCCCTCACACTCCAGTTCTCAGGCTGCAGCTGGTTTGAAAGCGAAAGTAAACCGGCTTCTCTGCTGGCTGTGGCTCCAAGGGAGTTGAACAGTTCTGGCTCTGCTAGTTTCTTTTCTATCTTTTGGCGCTTTTTTGGTGGACAAACCACCGCACATGTGCACCGTGACTCATGACTGGAGACTAGCTCTGCTAGCACACATACTGTGTACAGACGGTTTAAAACTGTATTTTAAATTAGAAAGCAAACAAAATAAAAGAGAAAAATAAATCTCAATTTGGTCAGTATTGTCATTTGGACAAGCAAAGCCATTACTTTAAGTTGCAGGCAAGAAAGACAAGTCTGTCCACTGTCTCTGGTTTTAAAACTGCCCTGTTGCAGGTCAAAAAAGAATAATAAAAAAAAATTATATATTTTTTTTCAATATTTTTTTTTATATCGATTATTAAAATATATCGCGATACGGGCGGTCAGGTGGCGTAACGGAGATTGCGTTCGTCACCAAACCCCGGAGCGGCTAGATTCGCCTGTTCGAATCCAGCTCACAGCTCCGGGGTTGTCACCAGCTTGGCTGGCCGTTCACACTAATACAATTGGCAGTATTAGAGGGTGGGAGAAGCTGGCGGGGTGGGTCCGGGTCGTTGTAAACAGCGACTCCTACAGTTCGGTCGGGGCGCCTGCTAAGCGCAGATAGGACTTGAGTGGGATAGTGTGATCCTTCCACACGCTACGCCCTCTCAATGAGAATCCGCGCTGCCAGGTGAAAAGAAGCGGTTGATTGGCTGGACGTGTGTCGGAGGAAGCACGTGATAGCCTCCACTCTCCCAGACCGACTGTGAGGGGTAAGTGCGCAGCGACCAGGAAGGGGATTGGGAATTGGCATAACGACTAACATTGGGATGGGAGAAAATCTGAGGAAAATGGAGGGGGAAAAAGATCAATAAAAAAAAAATATATATATATATATCGCGATAATTATCGTTATCGTTATATCGCCCAGCCCTATGTTATTCACTGTCAAAATGGAAAGAAAAATCATAATTCATATTCTCCTTTGTTTCATCACAATTTAAGCAAGCCTAGTAATAGACACAATCTTTCTAACACTGTGAATACATTCACTGAGGTCCATAGATGTCCCTAGATACCAAGAATATGCAAATGGGCCTTGTAGAAGTGGAGCAATATTCCATTTACTTAGGTATGTATTTTAGGCAGATTTTCAGAAAATAGGGCTCGGGCCGCCTAAGATGTTAAAGGAAGGGGGGGAAAAGGACACTTTAAGAAAATAACTTGTTGTGATTATTGCATAGTATAGTTAGTAATAGCAAGTATAGCATAGGGACATAGAAGTGCCTTTATTAAGTCATAGCTGCTCAACATTGTATTGCAATTATCTCAGGATTTATTAACATGTCTATTTTATCATGTCTATTTTATGTCTACTTTATCATCTTCTACTTATTTTATTTACTATTGCCGACACTGAATAAAGATATCAACTTACTCTTCCTGTCCTGAATGATTATTTATATCAAGCATAAATACGACACAGATTATTTATTAAAATATGACACTAGGGATGCACCGATACCACTTTTCCACTGCAGAGTCCTAAACATTCAGTATCAGCCTGATAATAAGTACTGATCCAATCTATTGTTTTTACAGTATAGACTTACTGTAGACCATCAGTTTGAGATATAATCAGTTTTTCTCCAATTTCTGAAAGATCAAACATGCTTATCTGTAAAAAATGCAGCAAATCAAGTTTCTTTGCTTTGATTTCTGACATGGTAGCAGGTTTTAGTATTATGTTTCTCTTAGTAACTCTAACGGATTAAAATTACCTCTTTTATGTGTAATCCAGTTACATGTAATCAGGTACTTCCCCAACCCTGGACATAGCACACAGCTGGAGCCTGGAGGATTTCAGATTATTAGTCTGGTGTTACAGAGACAAATGTCTCAGAGATGAAACGGTCTCAGTTGCAGATCCCAGACAGCCTCCTGCCATCTTTGCCCTTGTAAGGAGACTCCAGTGTCTGTTCACTTGACTCAGACCAATGGTATATAATGCATCATCATCCAGGGACCCGTCCCTTCTGGGAGGGGTTGTGCAGAGGCAAGATCATAATGCCTTTCTCTCCCATGCTGTAGTGTCGTCTTTGTTTGGATTAGCCATTCACAGTGGTATTTATCTGTGTGTGTGTTTATGTGAGCAACTGTGAGCCCAGAGCAACTGTGGTTTTCTGCTCGACACTTATGGCTTCCTAACCACTCCAAAGAATGAGGAAACACCTGCTCCTTCCATCAACAATGGCTTTGACTTTGGTATGCATGCCATGAATTTGACTCCATGCATGGTAGACAGTGACGTAGAGCAGTGTTTCTCAACTGGTGGGTCGCGACCCAAAAGTGGGTCGCAGGGCCGTTTTGAGTGGGTCGCGGATGTGTGAAAAAAAAAAAAGTAAACAATTTTTTTATTTTATTTTTTTGCACTACCTATCTTTGGGAACGTGGCTTCTCAGCTCTGGTCCAGCTGAAGACAAAGCAGAGGAACAGATTGGACATTGAGCACAACCTCAGAGTTGCTTTGTCTACCATCACCCCAGACTTTGAGACTCTTGTCAGGAGCAAACAACATCCCCAGTTATACCATTAGTTCCCTGGGATGTTAAGCTAAGAAGTCTGCTAAGAAGGATATATTATTTATTATTATTATTTTATTTCATTGGGTTTTTAGTCCTAGTTGCACTTTTTTTGCAACCCCAGTTATCTCATTAGTTCCCCCAAACTTAGGAATGTTATGTTAAGCTAAGAAATCTGCTAAGAAGCATATTATTTATTATTATTTTATTTCATTGGGTTTTTAGCCCTAGTTGCACTTTTGTTGCAACCCCAGTTATCCCATCAGTTCCCCAAAACGTAGGTATGTTATGTTAAGCTAAGAAATCTGCTAAGAAGCATATATTATTTATTATTATTTTAGGTTTTTAGCCCTAGTTGCACTTTTGTTGCACTTTTTTGTGTTTATTTCATGTTTTTAGTGCATGAAAGATTGTGTATTACTGCAAAAAAAAACTTAACACATCCACCGCCGGAAACACTATAAAGCATTATTGCCCGCCATGCTTTGACCGCCAGATCTCGCTGTACAGCGTTATTGAGATCAATATTTCATTTTTTCGCCATGGCATTCATAATTCATATATACACCTCCGATGCTGCAGCTGGACCCTATAGGTGACGGCAACAACGGCTCAATACCGCCGCCTGGTGGATGGTCGGGCGAGTTACACTCGGAACAACAGGAAGTGGCCGATGTGCGTCAATTAAATTCATCCGGCCGTCAGACATTGTTGCAAGGCTCCCGACAGACACAATGTACATAATGGATCGCTTTATAAACTTAATAATCTATATGATTTCAGCGTTTATTGCGACATACAAACCGGAAATGGACCTAGGCGATCGACGTCCTATACTTGTAGAGCCATATGAAATCCGTTTTATTTTTTTCCAAATTCCATTTTATTTTTTTCCAAATTCCGTTTTTTCCGTTTTAATATTTCAGAATTCTGTATTTTGCTTTGTACGCTCATTTTACCATCAGAAATAGTGTCTTAATAAGTGGGAATGAATAAATGTCCACAATTTAATAAGATATAACAGTCCATTTAATAGGGCTGTCTTAAATACTTCGAAGCTTCGTTTCTATGGGCATGGGATTCGAATATGAAAATAAATGTTGATTATTTAAAAAAAAAAAAAAAATATTATATATATTTTTGCAAAATCAACTCTGCCTCTCTTTGTTAACTACAACAAGCAATGCTGTTTGTTATTTAAGATGAGGTCGGACTCGGCACTGACAGATTTGTGTTCATTATGCTGCTTTTATAAAGCCTCAAATGACGGCTTACGATATTTCATGAAAGCAAAGTGTTTTTTTTGTCTAAGATTTTAAAAGGTTTAAACTTTACAGCACTGACAAAGTTGAACAAAGTGATGTACAAGTCCCACAACATAAAAAAAAAGTAAAAAAAAAAAAAAAAAAAAAAAAAATTTTTATAGTTTATTCCATTTTTATTGCCCAATTCCGTGATTCCGTCCGCGATTCCGTGATCGCGGATTCCATATGGCTCTATATACTTGGGATATTTCACCGCCAGTCTCTTTGATGCACGGTAAGAGGACACTAACGTTATTTTCAGCCCAATTGTTTATTCATTTCACTGCAAACCGATCAATATATCACCCATACTACATAAAGCCGTTACTGATGATCAGGGAATTATAAACGACCCCCCCCCCCCTTTCCTCCACGCATGATGAAGCATAAAGTATACGATCATATACAGTTGAATTTTTTAATATAGCGTGTATAGGGAATAAACGGCAATCGATAATCTATATATGCGTTTAGGCCTATAACTCACGTTCTAGGAATTACTGCAGAAAACGATAAAAATATACTTATATTCTAGAAGGTATTTTTGTATGAATGTATGAATGAAAAAGTATAACGTTCTTACATCCTGAACGATAGATAATCGATGTTGAATGGGCCATAGTAATGTCAATTTAGCAATACAATTTAAAAAGTTATAGCCCTGCAAAGAAGGTAAACATCTCCATAGGCTTACAGTGGTGGCAGACTAGGTATATTGATGGGTATAACCAATGGCAGGGAATGTGTTAATGACTAAGGAAAATGTTGGGTCCCGAGGCTAGACCAGTTGAGAACCACTGACGTAGAGAGCCTCACTTAATCACATGACCTTACTCTGGCTAGTACCTGCCCTTCCAGCTTAAAAGGAAATGACGTTGAGGTCCTTCAGGAAGTGATCGCCACCGATACGGAGTGGTGACCAACTGTTCTTGTGTCCGCAGACGACTCGATGCAGTTGTGTGAACTCCTCTGACCTCACTGTGACTCCTGCGGCAGGCGGGCAGAGTGTTGTGGACACAGTTTAAAGCAGCTCTGCCAGCGTTTTCAGAGCAAGGCTTCAATCACAGCGTGGGCCAGGGAGCCCTGCCAAGAAATACGTCTCACTAATTAGACTAGTCTATATTCAGGGGCTCCTGAATAGAATAGAAACGAGGTTTGAGTTTTGTTGGGAAAATGTACCCTGTGTTTACGAGTGTTTACCCCTCTTCTCTCTCGGTATCCATGGTAAACGCTGTGGTGACGGTAATGTCCCCAGCAACAGGAGAGTCAATCCGATGTCACCCTGCTATCCACAGGAAAACATTCATGGACAGGCACTCACTCACTCACTCACTCACTCACTCACTCACTCACTCACTCACTCACTCACTCACTCACTCACTCACTCACTCACTCACTCACTCACTCACTCACTCACTCACTCACTCACACTTACTCACTCACTCACTCACTCAACACTCACTCAACACTCACCCACACTCACTCACTCACTCACTCACTCACTCACTCACTCAGCACTCACTCAACACTCACTCAACACTCACTCAACACTCACTCACACTCACTCACTCAACACTCACTCAACACTCACTCAACACTCACTCACACTCACTCACTCAACACTCACTCAACACTCACTCAACACTCACTCAACACTCACTCACACTCACTCACTCAACACTCACCCACACTCACTCACTCACTCACTCAACATTCACTCACTCACACACTCACTGACTCACTCACTCAACACTCACTCACTCAACACTCACCCACACACACTCACACACACTGACTCACTCACTCAACACTCACTCACTCACTCACTCACTCACTCACTCACTCACTCACTCACTCACTCACTCACTCAACACTCACCCACACTCACTCACTCACTCACTCACTCACTCACTCAACACTCACCCACACACACTCACTCACACACACACATTCACTCACTCACTCACTCACTCACTCACTCACTCACTCACTCACTCACTCACTCACTCACTCACTGACTCACTCACTCACTCACTCACTCACTCACTCACTCACTCACTCACTCACTCACACACTCACTCACTCTGACTCACGCGCAGAACTAGATCCCTCTATCTTTGTATTCTCCCTCTGTGTTGATGCAGCCAGCCATCAGAGCAGCTCACGGTCACATGGCTGCCTGTGTGTTGATGCAGCCAGCCATCAGAGTAGCTCACGGTCACATGGCTGCCTCTGTGTTGATGCAGCCAGCCATCAGAGTAGCTCACGGTCACATGGCTGCCTCTGTGTTGATGCAGCCAGCCATCAGAGTAGCTCACGGTCACATGGCTGCCTCTGTGTTGATGCAGCCAGCCATCAGAGTAGCTCACGGTCACATGGCTGCCTGTGTGAACGCCGTGGGTTACCTCATGTTACTGAATGAGTTCTCTGTCCAACTCCAACATCCGCTTTAGGATGCATCCGTGACTCAGCGTGCATGTCCTGATATCTCATATCTCAGTTAGAGAAGAGTCTATTAGCAGCATTCCCAGCTGACTGGTGCTATAAGTGCTGATTATGCCATGCCTTGAGTACATGCCAGGTACTTCGCTGGAGGTAAATAGACTGCCGTTTTTTATAGATTTGTCTTCTTGTCACCATGGCCGGCTGAGTGACAAGCGTGTTGCTAATCATAAGTTATGACTACGAGCAGTAGGAAGGTCAGGCAGTTTATTTGTACTCATACCCATCAGTGATATGCTGTGTCACCTCATATGCAAACATAACATGTGGTGAAATCTTTTGATTAATGTTTTTTTATGAATGAATAATTTAACCTACATCATTATCCTTCTCAATATACCTGTGTCATCATAATTAATTATTTTGCTCAAGCTTTTGCCCGTAATAGGATCAGCCCTATCTGTGCAAGGTTATGTATTGCAAAAATACGTGGATGAAGCAGCAGAGCCTTAATTCAATTGTTACCCCTGAATTCTGGCCAAAGAGATTTTGGGTAATGGCTTCCCCTGCTGTCAGGACTTCACAAGGAATGAATGAGGCAGAAAGGCAAAGCCATGGCAGGGGCTGCGGCAGAGAGACCCCGCCCTTCAGGGCTCAAGTCACATCTTACTTCCATCCCCTACTAGGAGCTTTAACTACCCTATCAGTTTCTAGGGTATTTCCGATCCTAATACAAAGGTTCAACCTGATCCCTTTCTTTTTCAAAGAAAGGGAGGATGGAATTCCATTCTCTCTGCCTCTCTCTCTCTTAAAAAGAAATGACGAGACAAAGGAGGAGGGGGACAGAAGACTGGAAACGGGTGGGAGTTGGGTGGGAACCCTGCGCCGTCAAGGGCGTAATGTGTAATCAGAGATGGGAGTACTAGCCCACACAAGCACCATGACCCTGTCTGAGTGGAATGCTGGGGAGTGCAGAGTGCTGCTACCGCTGACCCCACCATGTGCTCTCTGTGTGTGTTGCAGATGGGAAGAGGAGCTGTCCAGACGAGAGCAGATGGAGATGGTGGTGACGACCATGCAGGAGGTAGGACAGTATAAATAACACCCACCTACTCATTTCCATTTTAAGTCGTTAATTGATTTTCCTTTATGTTAATAATTACCATTTACCAAATATATATATAATTCATTGTTTCCTGTAACACGATAAGCCCATCTCTGGTTTCACAATCAATTTCACAAATATGCTTTGGTCTGTAACAAGCTCTACACTTAAAGCTGCACCGGGTAGTTTGGGGGGAATAAAACATACCTCTCAAAAGTCCAAATGAAGTATGATATATCTTTAGTATATAATATATAAAGTCACAAGAGAAAACCTGGAACACTGGAGCACTGTTTGAAACTAGAAATTATCTGTTTGGCTGTGGTATTGTATACACACAAATATGTATGTCTTCTAATGGCCAGGGATGACTGACCTGACAATTCATACAATACACATGTGATGTGTGAGGGATGAGCTGTTTGTTACAAATCGTGAAGCAGCAATCTATATTGTGTCTAAATGATTTAACAATTGAAATCAGCGTTAATTGTACGCCATAACCAGCTAGTGTTACTCATAACATGATTTGCAGACTTCTGGCTGGGCAGTCAGAGTTTCGGTTTTGAATTGTGGGCTACCTAATGTAAACGCTAGCATTTCCTATTGGAAACAACTTGTGTATGCTAAAGGGACATCAATCCCAATGAAATACCCAAACTACCTGAAAGGAACATGCCAACATTTTGGGAAATTAGCTTACCGTCTTCTCCAGAGAGAGACAAGAAGATAGATACGAGTTTCCTTTCTGTGCGTTCAGTAGAAAGCTATCTGGCTGCATGTTAGCCTAGCTTAGCACAATGAATGGAACCATTTACATTTACAATATTTCTCTCACATTGTACATCCTTGTGATTGAAGATTAAATATGTTTTGATTAGTAACAGTTTGTTTAACCAACTATCGATATGTATAATGTGTGTGTGTGCTGCAATATGTGCTTTTGTTGTTGAAACGTTTTTCTGACTACCTTCCAGAGTGCTGAGGAGTCCCTGGAGATCCAGGATGAGATGAGCGAGAAGATTGAGCGACTGAAGGCTGAACTCGTGGTGTTCAAGAGCCTGATGACTGACGTGAGTTCTAGCTTCTCACTGAGCTTGCGCTGACGTCCCATTCATTTCTCCCAGTGACTGACGACAAGGACAGTGTCACCCTGTACAAATCACGAGGACACACACAATGTCATAAATGCATTCTCTCACAGATGGAACTGGTCTTACACAAAGTGTCCTGCCTGTGAGCCGCCACTAGGGGTAGAGTGGCTAACTGTGAGTGAGTGACTGAAGGACTGCCTGACAGACATACAGACAGACAGACTGAATGAAGTGTGAGTGGCAGAGTAAGTTAGATGTGGTGCATCACCTCCTCTTCTAAAGCTATATGGCAAAATACAGTAACATTTAAAGGCACACACGCCAACATCATGGGAAATGTGCTTAACGTCTTCTCCAGAGTCAGACAAGAACATAGATACCAATTTCCATGCTGTATGTTCAGTAGAAAGCTATCCGGCTGTAAGTTAGCCTAGCTTAGCACAAATGAAACAGGAACTTGGTATCTATCTTCTTGTCTGACTCTGGAGAAGACGGTGCATTTTCCATAATGTTGGCATGCTCCTTTAAATTATTATAACTGCGGCGCTGGCTAAATAGTTTTCTTCACACTGATGACAGAAATTCATAAAAAGCACCACGGGTCAAATGCAATTGGCATGCAGATGTCCAGACATGCCAGATATACACCCTCATTTGGATTCAGGGGGAATATATAAAGCCAGAACGGCTCCGAGACAAGCATTCATTCAACAGCTCGCAGGCTTCATAAACAACAGTACTATATCAACAGGACCTCCCGTTCTACACAGCTCTGTATTGTTCCCCAGGAAGTTGGGCTTCTGGAGTGATATACAGCTAATTACTATACTGCGGCTATAGGCCCAGCCTTAGATTGTGATTGGTCAGGGATGAATACAGGTTGCCCTGTATTTCTTTTGAAATAATTTTTTGTTTAGCCTGCCTACTGTATCTTCATACTGGCTTGTGTATATTATGGTTTCTGGATCTTCTTCTCTTTGCTTTACTCCCCCTCTTGCATGTGAATAACAGGTGAAGGTAAGTTACCAGTAGTATACCTTTAGGAAGCATAGATTGTTTGGTACTATAATATTGAGCAAACATCTAATTGCAACATGCAACAATTTCAAGGATTTTACAAAGACAATTATTTTATAGCTCATATAACCTTCCAGAACATTGGGAGGACACACCAGAACAGTGGCAGGACAACTTATAGCACTAGAGGTGTAACGATACACATATTTATAGATTCTATACGAATTTCAATTTTGAGGTCACATTTTTCTTTATGCGTGAAAATATATTTATACTTCAGAGCTCTAGTTATAGATTATATATATAATATATATTAGGGATGCTCGATATTGGCTTTTTTACCTATTACCGATATTGTCCAACTCTTAATTTCCGATACCGATATCAACCGATACCGATATATGCAGGGTTTCCCCCTCCAAAAAACGGAATAATTTCAGGTAATTAACATTACATATCTCTTGTCGTGTAATTAACACAACATTATGCATACTTTGACAATAAATAAAATAATAATTTGTTCTTACTTGCTTGCCTGGGTAAATAAAGGTTAAATAAATGTAAAAAATAAAAATAAAAGAATTGAAAACTGATACCGATATTTTCCGATATCACATTTTTATGCCGATATCGGCCGATAATATCGGACATCCCTAATATATATATATATATATGCTACACAGGAGGTTTGGCTTAGAAAAATACTGATTTAATTTAAATGTCGTAAACAATGAAAACAAGCCTTAAACATTATGCTCATAGCAGTAGCCATATCCATACCACCAGTTAAACTGTACCTTAAACATTATGCTCATAGCAGTAGCCATATCCATACCACCAATTAAACACTTCGTGCACAGCACTGAATAAAAATCCACAATGTACCTTTACATACCAGCATCCATCTGGTTACACCCCTATCCGCTACCTTCATAAGCAGGTGTGTGGTCACCTACTCGCCTCCTTCTTCACTTTCACCACAAGGAAGTGCCTGTTGTATACCCCACTTGACGAGGTTGTTAAGCTGAAGAAAGTTGAGAGGAAAACAGAAGACGGGAAGATACGTTGACATTATATCTTTATTTTCTCTCTCACTATTTTCGAGAAAATACGGCGATATTGTCTTTGTCACTGGAGTGTCTGGAAAATGATGATCATTCTGACCTCCACCGGCTTTTTTCGTATTAGGGGCTCGCGCCGCTGATATACTCCCCAACTGCAGTCCTCCTTGCTGCGGCTGGATGGGTATTGACCCTCCGGTCATACAGCTGGACTGTGGGAGGCACCGGCTGTTGTGAGAAACCGGTTTGCTTCCGTGTTGGGTGAGTACTGTTTTGCTTGCGAGCGCTAGTTGTCTGTTAACGCTATGGGGGTTAGCTGACAATTTTACGAAAGCCGGCCCCGGACTGGGGTCCTCTGCTCGGCTTCTTAAGCGGCGGACGGAGGATCTTGGTCTGACGCCCATGATGGTCAACCTAGTGGCCCGCGACCGAGACCTGGTTGAACCCAGGATTCTCTGGACAAGCGGATGCTTCTCTGTCCCGTGCAGGCCCCATCTTTCACGTGAATGTGAAAGTACACCCTAAGGCACGAGGAAAAGTGGGCATGGATCTTCGTTATCGGGAGTTCCATGCTCAAGTCGGCTACAGCCCGGATGGGAATTGTGCCGGCTCCGCTGTATGTCTGTTAAATCACTGTTGAAAACTGTGTTTGACATTTCTTTTTCTCTTCCCTCTTAGGATGGGGAGGGACTCAGCCGGCGGCCTGTCTGAAGTGTGGCTTATTATGTGTGTACAGTTCAGGTGATAGCTGCTTAGCTGGCGTGCTAGTTTGTGGCCTACTGTGTTGGCCAGTCAGCTGTTAGCTGCGGCGCTAGCTTGTTGTGTTCACTAGGCTAGTAAACGTTAGCTTGTTGCTTTCAGTCGGGCGGCTGTTAGCTTAATGCTACACTGTTGAACATTACTGTGACTATAACATGCCTTAAACACTCTGACTACGACGTCATCTTTGACAGAGGATGTTAGTCGACCCTACACCCGGGTGCCATGCCAGCAAGGACTTCGTCAACATGGAGAATGGCGGCTGGGTGGCGTAGCGGACATACCCTTGTCACCAACGCAGGAGATGCTGGGTTCGACTCGGTGTCCTGTTGACCAGTGTTGCAGTCCTCTCGGCCTGCGCTCAGGGTGAAGGTAGGAGTCCTGACCGGACTTTAAACACTTCTTCTTTTCTTCCCTTCTAAATGTTTTGTAATAACGATGTTTCCAAAACATGTGTTGCTGCAATACATTGAGGATACGACGCGTGTTGTGTGTGAATTGTCTTGTCACTGGTATAGCTTCTCTCTCCATAGTAAATCGCCGTTGTTTTTTACATGTGTAAAAATTAACTGGTTAGTTGTGATGAGAACATGTGTGTTCATGTAACGTTTGTAACGTGGGTGAACTCACAACTAAGAGGGTTAGTTAACCTGTGAAGCTATGCTTAGTGACATGTGATTGAGGAATGAATCTTTTTCTCAGCCTGTGATGACAATGAACAACATGTTCACATATTAACAGGAGTACCTGTTCAAACCTGGTCGTATCAAGGGTAAAGTAGGAGGGGTGACCCCCCCCCCGGTTTCCCTGGGGCTTCCCCCCCTCCTCTCAGACATGTTGTTTACAATATATTGTGTCACTGTGTTTGTGGGGATACGATGTAACCTTCAGCTTAAAGTTGCTGGGGTTGTGCATCCGCTTGAGAAACAATTTTTTCCTAAAGAAAAGGTTGTTTGGTCACTTATCATGTGTGCTTAGCAAGGTCTGTGGCCAATACATAATCGAGGACTTGTGTCTTCTCTCGTTATGAAAAACGGCTGTTCGGCACGTTACAGGGTAGGGGGGGGGGAGAGGGAGTTTCCTGGTCCCACGGCCTGAAAAATTGGGCGTGTGCACCGCGGAAATTACCCCGCCATAGAGTACGTCACTGAGCGCGTCTCTATTGGAAAGACTTCTGTGAGTTGTTCAGGTCCATGTTATGGATCTGTTTCAGGGAGTTGTCAGAGCTCCTCCTCACGAAGCTCCTCCTCAGGGAGAAGTGCCTTCTGTGAGTTCGGACTCTCCTTCCCAGTGAGGGAGCCTCCTCAGAGTTTCAGAGCCTCCTCCTCAGATTGTCAAGGTGAGTAGAACTTCAAAAAGGAGTTCTGCTCTATTGTGTGTGTATTCGATTCAATTCGATTATTGAGTGTGTATTGGTTCAGTGCCTCCTCCTCGGAGAGCCCTAACCCAAGTGTTACATAGCTCAATGTTGCAATATTTCTTTTCAATCTATACAGCTCGCGTGGGAAGTCTCTCTGGGGATTCCCGTCTCCTCCCTGTGGCGAGGGTGGCGGGATGTAAAAATGAAAAAAAAATTACCCTCAGCCGCGTCACGTGGGATTCATGTCAGTCTGTGTTTCTTTCTTTTTTAATAAAAAGAGGAAAGAACATGAAGCACGACGGCTCCTTGTCGTTCTCCCAGGCGACTTGGAGGAACAATGTCTGGTGTCTTGTTAGACTATCCATTGATGTGTTTGGGTCTCGACGCGTACATAGTGCTGGCTCGGGGTGTTTCTGATAAGAATCACGCATGAGGCTGGTACGCCTTGGTTGCTCATTATTAAAACAGCGTTTTTATAGGGCAACTGGGATGGAGGTTTTCTCTTCCGAGCGCCTGTTACTAGGTCTCGACAAATTCTCGTTCATATCTGGGGGATGTTAACGGAATAGATCAAAACATAGGTAGAGGGGTCTCACGCCCTTGGGGTGGGCCACTGGGCGCGGTACGAATGGGACCGTCTGGGTGGCGCCCTCTTTTCATGTTTTAGATTGACACTCCTCTCTTGGAGTGGGGATGTCGGCGTGGTTAGGGCACGGGACTGGTTCTGGGCACGCTGGTCCAGGTCAGTTAACCCGTTGTCCGCCGGGGACGCAGATCTGCTGTTCTGGTACCCTGAGGGACTTGGGCTTTTTTCGGGGGGAAAAATGCCGGGTCGGCCCGGGTGTCACAGGGTTGGGCGTTATGGAGACCCTTTGTTGGGTACATGTTGTACCTGGCACTATCATGAAGGGGCTGGTTCTCCTTTCTTTTCGCTCCTCTCTCACGCATGGCGAAGAGGGGGCTGTTGGGGTGGTCTTTTGGACCTCCTCTGGTGACCCTGTGTGCTTCCCGAGCCGCCGGGCCCGGTCCGAGGTAATGTTTCGTCGACCCGTAGGCCTGGAATAACCCTTTTTGAAAACTGAAACACTTGTACTGCGGTATAGCCAGTGTATACCCGCAGGTGTGTTTGAGTTTTTTCTTGAGGGGTTATAGGAACAACCACCGCATGTGGTACCAAGAGGGTGGTTGATTCCCTGGTGTGTTAGAGCAGAGTCAACTCCCGGGTTACCCGGTTGAGTGTGCCCCTGCACGTTCATGACGTCTGCCAATCGTGTCAGCCTTCTCTGCCTCGACCCCTCTGGGTCGGGGTTTTTTGGTGGAGGCTTTGTCATGGTGCGCAACAATGCCAGCATACACCCCTTCCGCCAGGGTGCTGTTTTCAGTTGACCCCTTTGGCGCCTGTCTCGTCCGCAGTGCTCCAGGCTCGGGTCAAACGCCTGCTGCCTGGTTTAAGGGATCGACCCCTCTGGGGTCGTCTCCCCGGTGCGCTACCTGCTTCCGCTGTAGTATAGCCTTTTGAGTGCTTCAAGTTACGGCCATGCTGACTGCCTGTGTTGCAGGGTCAGTGTGTCAGGCGGCGTACTAGTGGGGGGAAGGGCCCGCTCTTGGAGGGGCCCTGTCCGAATACGCTGGCGATGTGGGGGGCGGTGTCACTAAGTGACCGCCTGGTGAGGTCTTGATGCTTTGGCGTCATTGACCTCTCCGGGCCCCCTTTTTCCGGGGGATCCAGTCCCTTCAGTGGGTCTGGGTCTTCCTTCGCGCTCCGCTGCTACGGCCTTGCCACGGGGTTGAGTTTGCTCTTGACCCCGTGATTTTGGGGGCAGTAACGACGTTTGTTCCTTCCGTTCATTCCCTGGTGACATGCGGGTTGTGCGTGTGCGTAGTTGTGGGGTCAAGCCACGGTCTGCTCACCCTGTGCGTTGAGTTGCTCGAGTTTCTCTTCGCACGGTCGGATGCGTCTCCCTCCCGTCCTCCAATAGGGAGGGTATCCTCCATTAGGGAGGGTCGGGGGGGCTCGGTCCTCTCCGGTCTGATGGTTGTGGGGGGCCTCAGCGGGGTACATTTGTCAAGCTTCAGGCTCCCGCTCAGCTCCTGTAGTGCAGATGACGCTGAGCAGCAGCCAGTATGATATAGAACGTAAGGTTATGTATATAACCAAGTTCTATGAATACTGGTGACGCTCAGCGTCGGGACGCCACTGCGGCCCTTGACCTCGCCTTGTGGTGAAAGTTTGGGAAGGAGGCGAGTAGGTGACCACACACCTGCTTATGAAGGTAGCGGATAGGGGTGTGGTCAGACGGATGCTGGTATGTAAAGGTACATTGTGGATTTTTTATTCAGTGCTGTGCACAAAGTGAGGTTAGTGCAGATGACGCTGAGCGTCACCAGTATTCATATAACTTGGTTATATACATAACCTTATGTTAAACTGTACCATAACCATTATGCTAACAGCAGTAGCCATACCATACCACCAGTTAAACTGTACCATAACCATTATGCTAACAGCAGTAGCCATACCATACCACCAGTTAAACTGTACCTTAAACATTATGCTAACAGCAGTAGCCATACCATACCACCAGTTAAACTGTACCATAAACATTATGCTAACAGCAGTAGCCATACCATACCACCAGTTAAACTGTACCTTAAACATTATGCTCATAGCAGTAGCCATACCATACCACCAGTTAAACTGTACCTTAAACATTATGCTCATAGCAGTAGCCATACCATACCACCAGTTAAACTGTACCTTAAACAAATGCTCATAGCAGTAGCCATACCATACCACCAGTTAAACTGTACCTTAAACATTATGCTAACAGCAGTAGCCATACCATACCACCAGTTAAACTGTACCTTAAACATTATGCTAACAGCAGTAGCCATACCATACCACCAGTTAAACTGTACCTTAAACATTATGCTAACAACAGTAACCATATCCATACCACCAGTTAAACTGTACCTTAAACATTATGCTAACAGCAGTAGCCATATCCATACCACCAGTTAAACTGTACCTTAAACATATGCTCATAGCAGTAGCCATACCATACCACCAGTTAAACTGTACCTTAAACATTATGCTAACAGCAGTAGCCATACCATACCACCAGTTAAACTGTACCTTAAACATGTGCTCATAGCAGTAGCCATACCATACCACCAGTTAAACTGTACCTTAAACATTATGCTAACAGCAGTAGCCATATCCATACCACCAGTTAAACTGTACCTTAAACATATGCTCATAGCAATAGCCATACCATACCACCAGTTAAACTGTACCTTAAACATTATGCTAACAGCAGTAGCCATATCCATACCACCAGTTAAACTGTACCTTAAACATATGCTCATAGCAGTAGCCATATCCATACCACCAATTAAACTGAGAGAGATACCCAGAGAGACCCAGGGAGGAGAAGGAGGGAAGGGGAATTTTCAATAAAGTTCTACATTTGTATTCACTTTCCTGAATGTAGATTTGATTAGATTAGATTTTACTGATAGTGACAGGACACTCAACTTTCATCCAACAGATGCATGTCTGTATCCCTAGTCATGTGACAACCAAAGATTAGCACCTAATAAATGCAATACACCTGACCACTTTCCTCATATGAACTGCACATCATTTGAAATGATTGCATGTTGTATTTATCGTTTTGTTCAGTGTCGTTTCTGTAGTAGTGGGCAAACAGGTTGCTCATGCTTTTCAGACATGTATATCTTGACGTCCTTAGATGAGGTGTAGCCTACTTCTCGTCGTAGTGCACAAATATGTGTTGTCATAGTCATAGCTCCTAATATGTCCAAAATAATCTATCTGCATTTGTAGGCAAACCATTCCCACACTTGACATACCTGTCCTACCACCTCCTTTAACCAATCTATCATAATATAATTATGTTGACAACATAATGATATAACAGTTTAACCATTGCACTGTGCATAGATTGATGTGCAATTTACAAATGTGGGTATGATGTATCAACCCTATATCACGCCCATGCATGAAGTACGCATACCGGTCAAGTTCAAGTTCAAGTTCTTTATTTGTCAAATACACAACAATACAGGGGCATTGCAGGTAATGGAATTCTTGTGTTTCGAGCTCAGACTCAATAGTGCACAATTAAGAAACAACAATGTATACAAGAATGGTAACAATAAGTAGTAGTAGTAAAATATAAAATGAGGTAAGATAAAATAGAATTTTTTTTACAGAAAGTGGGTCTCATTCACCAAGGACTTACGACAGAAAGGGCTTTCTCTTAAGTGGTCTGCACACGGCGGGCGACCGATGTCGCCTGGCGATGCGATCGCCTGTTGCTCAACGACAATCGCTTGCCCCTCCACACCAGGGGCGACCGTCGCACTGTCTAGCTGGGGGTGTGGTTATTTGCTTCCCCCCGGGAGATATAGGAGGACGGACCCGTTATGTTGTTGTGAAGCAAGCGTATTTAATAGCAGGTAGCTGTGTTGTGTGTTAAGAGGGAGTATTAACCTGTAAAACCCATATTGAGCTGGAATTAAACCACTATACGAATACAACCTCTCCTCATTCTTCCTGACATTACTGCATGCCTGATCGCTACGATACGTTCATTACCACCGATTGGACAAGTATTGTTATGCAGCTGCTGAAAGAGAATGTTTTTTTCACGGAAGACGCAAACTGTTTTGTTCTCAATCATCATTTTCTTTGGACAATAAACCTTACAAACTACATCAGCTGCAGCCTGGACATTAAACTCTGTCAACATCCACAACTTCTTTTGTTACCCGAGTATTAAAACACTAGTAGGTGCATCGTGGCGCATTGTTAATTTATTAGTTAATGACAAGCGGCCACTATAGCTTCTCAAACTAACGTTTTTTTTTTTCTCCATTTTCCTCAGATTTTCTCCCATCCCAATGTTAGTCGTATCAATTCCCAATCCCCCTTCCTGGTCGCTGCGCACTTACCCCCCACAGTCAGATCATCTGGGAGAGTGGAGGCTATCACGTGCTTCCTCCGACACACGTCCAGCCAATCAACCGCTTCTTTTCACCTGGCAGCGCGGATCCTCCCTGAGAGGGCGTAGCGTGTGGAAGGATCACACTATCCCACTCAGGTCCTATCCGCGCTTAGCAGGCGCCCCGACCGAACTGTAGGAGTCGCTGTTTACAACGACCCGGACCCACCCCGCCAGCTTCTCCCACCCTCTAATACTGCCAATTGTATTAGTGTGAACGGCCAGCCAAGCTGGTGACAACCCCGGAGCTGTGAGCTGGATTCGAACAGGCGAATCCAGCTCACAGCTCCGGGGTTGGTGACGAATGCAATCTCCGCTACACCACCTAACCGCCCCTAAACTAACGTTATTTATTTAAATTGTTCCCGTTAATAATAATGAACATAAGTAGCATGGTAATAATATGTAGGTTATTGATAGGGATGTCCCGATCACCTTTTTTTGCTCCCGATCCGATCCCGATCATGTGATTTTGAGTATCTACCGATCCCGATCATTCCCGATCCGATCAATAAAAAATTAAAAAAAATTAAATTTTTTTTTTTTTTTTTTTTTTTTTTTATCTTAATTTCTCACATTACATTCACCCTGAATGTTGACGTTATCCAGGTGAAAAGTTAACTTCATTCAAGCGAGGCATTTGCATTTGCAATCCTTGACATAAATCATTTGATGTATAATTAAATCAAAGGAAATGCGTTTGGGTCTGAGTGTGGCTGGTCTGCCGTTTCTACAGCTGGATACTATTAGTTTGTTTTGGCAAAATTCTTCTGCTCTGTGACTGTGAGTCTGTGACAATAATTAAATGAATGATGATATGCAATTTAAAACCAAAACTAAGGCCTCAGTATGAGTTTACCTACCTCCCAGCACAATGTGCTCCAGCCTGCTGCTTCATGAGATGGCAATAACATACATAGAGCAATGGCGCCATCGTCTGTAAAAACCAGGTGACTGCACGTCAGCTAAAGAAAATGCAATCAATGTTTTTGTTATTTTTTTATTTAACAGTATCCAACAGGATTCACTTATTGCAGCACAAACAAAATAAATATAAAGCGTATAGTTATATATCAGTGGTGCACCACAAAATAAAATAACCATGTAAAACAAATATTGTGCAGAATTAAGAATAGTGCAGCAATAACAAATGTACTGGTCTGGTAGTGCAAGTAACAGAGGTAGCTTGACTTTACATTCATTCATACTCAATGACTCATACATAATAAAATAAAATATAAAAATTGTCTTAGTGCAGAATAATTCTAGTCTAGACTATGAACTAGTCTAGTTTTAAAATTAAATTAACAGCAGCAGCTCAATGAAACGTGACAAACAACATGTATATATTCAAATATAAATTGTAAACAATGGGATATAAAATTGCAACACACTTTTAAATTAACCCTTGAAATTTGAATGTACTCTAGACTATGACCTAGTCTAGTTTAAGCAGCAGCTCAATGCAATGTGAAAAACTACGTATTTCACAATTCAAATATAAAATGTAAACATGAGATTTTTTTTAAGGGAAGCCTAACCCCTTGAAATTTGAATGTACTCTAGACTATGACCTAGTCTAGTTTAAGCAGCAGCTCAATGCAATGTGAAAAACAACATGTATATATTCAAATATAAATTGTAAACAATGGGATATAAAATTGCAACACACTTTTAAATTTTTTTAAGGGAAGCCTAACCCTTGAAATTTGAATGTACTCTAGACTATGACCTAGTCTAGTTTAAGCAGCAGCTCAATGCAATGTGAAAAACTACGTATTTCACAATTCAAATATAAAATGTAAACATGAGATTTTTTTTAAGGGAAGCCTAACCCCTTGAAATTTGAATGTACTCTAGACTATGACCTAGTCTAGTTTAAGCAGCAGCTCAATGCAATGTGAAAAACAACATGTATATATTCAAATATAAATTGTAAACAATGGGATATAAAATTGCAACACACTTTAAAAAAATTTTAAGGGAAGCCTAACCCTTGAAATTTGAATGTACTCTAGACTATGACCTAGTCTAGTTTAAGCAGCAGCTCAATGCAATGTGAAAAACAACGTATTTCACAATTCAAATATAAAATGTAAACATGAGATTTTTTTTAAGGGAAGCCTAACCCCTTGAAATTTGAATGTACTCTAGACTATGACCTAGTCTAGTTTAAGCAGCAGCTCAATGCAATGTGAAAAACTATGTATTTCACAATTCAAATATAAAATGTAAACATGGGATATAAAATATTAATTTAAACATGGGATATAAAATTGCAACCAACACGCTTTTTTTCTTCTTTTTTTCTGCACTCTATTCTTACTCACTGTCTGGCATCACAATTAAGTGGAGATTTTTTTTTAAGAAAACAAGCATCTCTACCCTCTCAGCTGAGAGCCGATTCCTTTTCTCATCCAGGACGTTGGACACTGCACTAAAGAGTCTCTCACTGTCCACAGAGGTGCAGGGGGCACCGAGAAACTTGGTTGCAACAGCAGCCAGTGAGGGGAAACGTGAGACATTATCTTTCCAGTAGTGCAGAGGATTGCTTTTCCTAGGGTGGGTTTGCTCTGAGAGATAGGTCTGTACCTGGACTTCAGCTAATGTACTGCTCACAGACCGGGCCTCGAGCGGATTCTCTCCCAAAATCTCATCCATGACTCTGCCCAGGCAGCTGCTTGTGCTTGCTTCTTCTTCTAGACGTGGTGTCTTGCTTCTAGGCTCTGCGCTGGCGTCTGCGGCCTCTGGCTCTCTGGCAGCCCTCTCGTCCTCCATCTTCACCACCTCCTGGATGAGCTTCTCCTTGGCAAGCCTCAGGTTGTCTGACTTTGTGAAGAATCTGAAAGTAGATAAATGTATCAATTACCCACAAGTTCACAACTAAGTCAGTCAAACATATGGCAAGACAACACACAGCATTTTATTTAGATAAGATTATTTAGCATTCATTTTTTTTTTAGATTATTCTTGCCTGTCTTTGTATCTTGGATCCAATATAGTGGCGATGGTGTATAGTGGCTCCACCTCTATCTCAGCAAAGCGGGTCTCCACTGCAGCTAGGAGCGTGCTCTTCATGGTTTTGACCCCCTGGTCAGTGGTCATCTCTCGAGAGAGTACACGTCTGAGGGCTGTTTGGATGAATGAAATGGATGAATGGTTTATTATTTAGAATATAAAATACATTTATTTTATAGTAAAATTAAATTATTAAAATATAGCAAATTATTAATTAATTTAATTAATATAATAATAACCTGTTATTGCAGGGATTACATCAGCTGCAGATGCAGTGGGGTTGCTCACATCCCTTGTGAGTTCCTCAAATGGAACTAACACCTCAGCTGTCTTCTCCATCAGGGTCCACTGGCTGGCTGTCAGGGTGGTTGGGAGGGTGTAGTCAGCTGCATACACACAGAGAGCCCGCTTCTGCTCCAAGATGCTCTGCAACATGTAGAGGCTGCTGTTCCACCTCACAGCAACGTCCTGCTGTAGACGCTTGATGTCCATCTTCAGGTCGTTCTGGATATCTTCCAGACGCGAATAGGCCAACGGCGAATGTTTGAAATGGCCAATGATTTTCCTTGCGGTGGCCAGTGTGTCTGTGACGCTGCGCTGAGACAGTAGACCCTCATGCACGGCAAGTTGGAGCGTGTGCGCGAGACAGCCCACACTCGTTACTTCCATGTCATCCATGGCCTTCTTCATGTTTCGCGCGTTGTCCCGCAAAATAACATGGACCCGTGACTTCTCAATTCCCCAACTGTTAAGCATGCCCAGGAGCGCCTCTCTAACACGATCTGCCGTGTGAGATCCTCGGAAGTTCTGCGTATGCAATGTAGCATGATGCAACTCAAACTCGGAGTCAATCCACTGAACGGTGAAGCTAATGAGTGACATTGGACTCACTGAAGAACTCCATATGTCTGTGGTAAATGATAAAGCAGGCACACCTCTTAACATGGCTTGCAGGTGGTCACGGAGCTTGGTGTGAAGCGCAGGCAGAGCTTTGTCGGTGAAGTAGTGCCGAGAAGGCAACTGATAACGTGGCTCCAAGTGCTCTATGAGACGGCGAAACCCCACGTTCTCCATCACAGATAACGGCTGGTCATCCAACGCGATGAATTCAGCTATCTTGGCTGTTATTTTCTTGGCCCTGTCACCCTGCTCTGGCAGTTTATCTTTCCGTTTAAGAGTCTCTGAAAGTGTCGGTTGTACAACGTGTCTGAGTGTAGTTGCAGCGATGTACTCGCCATGTTGTTGTTTGTGGCTTTTTTTCAGGTGACGAATTAGATTCGTGGTGTTGAACGCGGCTCTGTTTTTTCCTCCACGCGGAATCTCCTCCTTGCAAACATTGCAAGTTGCAAATGGATTGGCTTGACTTTGTACTTTAAAGTGCTTCCAAACCTCTGACATGTTTCTACTCCGTGGATAACGTGTTTCGGGGGCGACGTGTTGTTGTTGTGAGCGTGTAGGTATCTTGAGATTCGGCATACGTCACTCTTGCAACGGTGTAAATTAAAGGGAAGGTGTTTGTTGTGGACATTTCTTCTGCTGTGTGTGACAATAAATAAATGAATGATGATATATTATGTAATTTAAAACCTAAACTAAGGCCTCAGTATGAGTTTAAGACGTGAACATGGTCATGTTTGTTGAATAATAATAAAAAAATAAAATAAAAATTATAATACCCCCCTTTTTTTTTGACAGCCGATTTTTTTTATTTTTCCCCTCCGATCCCCGATCCAATGAAAACCACGTGATCGACGCCGATTCCGATCACGTGATCGGATCGGGACATCCCTAGTTATTGATCAATGAATGTATTGATACATTAAAGGTGTACAAATGATACACCAGTAGAACTTCTGCACTACTTCTACTGTAGAAGTCATGTTATTTCCTCATTGTCCGTGTGCCGTCGCCTCAAAAAATAGGATTGAGGCGATATTTAGTGAGGCGACAGAAATAGCTTGCCGACCGTCGCTTCAAAATCTCCTGCCGTGTGTTCTCTCATTCATTTCTTTTTGATAAATTTTTTTATTATTACTTAACATGAAAACAAGACAACACAATACAATAACCATAATAACAATACACAGAACTTCACAGGGAGATAACAGAACAATAATAATAAAAGAAATAACAATTTATAAAAACAGAGTACAACATTTAAATTTTAAAGGGGTACTATCTTACAATTGGCCTTTCCCAGTATTCAGTACCGTTTCCCGGCCGTGTGGCTCTATATCAATAAGACTTATGTCTCTAATTCTCATATTGGCGCACTCTTCCAATTCCCCTCACAACCCTCACCCTCACAAAACTGAGTCATCTCAAAACGTGCATATCAGTGATGTCAGAGATTTCCAGCTGCATAACAATGTGGCAATTGTCACCAGGCCACACAGTGGTTGGAGCCCAGCCTCAAAACGGCTTAAGATCCTGAGGTAGAAAAACGCTGCCCCTGAGTACCCGACCAGAAATACAAAACAATGAACCTTTTCGAAAAACAAAAACCTACAGAGTGTTCCATAGACTCACAGGAACCGTGCAAAAGTGCCCAAACAGTGAAGAAATAGCAAAATAGCTCCCCCCCAATAAAATTCCCCCAGTTAAAGTTAAGAAGGACAAGACAAAAGACAAGACAGACAAGACATTTCCTCCTCCCCCTCCCACGAGACCGCTGGACTCCCCCGAACAAGCACCTCAACCCCGCTCAGCCGCACACGGCGGTCCTGACCTTCTCAGCTGTTGCAAACCACAGGTCAATACCAGCCTGCCCCACCCCAATCACCCGCGCCGTGGATATCTTTTTTTTTTTTTTTTTTTTTTTGTGATTGTGACCTTTATTTGTGTGCCATACATTTATGGAGGAAACAGACACGTTTTTTCTTTTAAATGAATTGCACGCTGTATAAGAAATATCACAGCCCAAACTGGCTCTGTACAAAATAACTGAATGCAAGACCATATAGGCCTACTTGCTAATTGGTCTTTGCTATGGGTACCATTTTCTTTTTTTTTTTTAATTTTTTTTATTATTGCAAAACAAAACTTATTAAAAGTCAGTACTCAACACACAATGTATAATGAAACTTTCAGTAAAGGTGGTTAAAATATATGCAAGTACAGAAACAGGATAAAACAAAAATAGTCAATAATAACATTTTAACCGTATACCGTGTATATCCAGCGAAGTTACAATTATATAAATGTTAGTATATAATATACCCCGAATACCTATTTTCTAAAACCGTGGATATTTATCTCAAGATAAATCACATCCAACAGTGTTAGGGACCAGTTAATCCTTCCATCTCAATGCTATTAGCTTCTTCGCTGCTGTGACGCCCGCTAGGACAACCCTTTTTAGTTGTACGGACGCGGGTAGTGTCGTTATATCGTTCAGGAGTAGCGTAACAGCTGTGAATGGGATAGTTAAGCCACACAAATCTGAAAGTTTGTCCGTTATTGACCTCCAGAAGCGGGCCACTGGTGGGCAATCCCAATACATATGCATATAAGTGCCAGCGGCCCTTTGAGAGCACAAAGTGCACCGAGAGTCGGTTACCAGTCCCATAGCAAATAGCTTCCTAGGTGTAAGATAGGTCCTATGAATATAATTAAAATTAATTTGCTGGTGATTGGGGTTGCGGGAAGACAATGCCACATTTGCCCAAACATCATCCCAGTCAAACTCGGGGTCCAACTCCGGGATATCCACACGCCAGATTGTATCCAATGACAAATTTTTATACGTGGATTGAATTAAGAGCGTATAAAAGTATGAGACAAACCCTCTGGAGGTCGTCCTGTCCACTATGAGCCTGAGGAAGGGGTGTGGTTGCAAAGCTTGAGCCCACGGCACGCCATGCGCCCTCAGCGCTGACCTTAGTTGAAGGTAAAGAAAGAAGGACTCGCCGGGAAGATCATAAAATTCTCTTAAGTCCTGAAACGCCCGAAGGCCGTTCTTATCATAAATATCCTCCAGAGTATGAACTCCCCTCCTTTGCCATTGAGGAATACTAACCGGCTTGTGCCCAACAAGTAGTTGCTGATTATAAAAAATTGGAGAGTCCAGGTGCCATGGGCATTTAACCCCACACGACTTCTGTACATTACGCCACGTTTGGATCACGTGAGTTATGATCGGTCCATACCTCAGTCGGCATTTCGAAATAGGGACAGTGGAGTACACTACATCCTGCAATCTTAGCGGTGAAACCGCCGGCGCTTCTAAGGAGCGCCAAGATACAGCCTCTACAGGGTCTAGCCAGCACATCAGAGGTCTCAGTGAAAAGGACCAGAAATAAAGCTTAAAATCAGGGATTGCGAGGCCCCCATCTTGTTTCCTATGTTGAGTAGTAGCTCTTTTGATTCTCTGGCGTTTGTTATTCCAGATAAACTTAGATACCATCGATTGTACCTTGCGCCAGTGGTCTATTGGAGGGGGCAGGGGGAGCATTGAGCTAACAAAATGTATCCTAGGCAGGACGTTCATTTTGATTATGGAAGCACGGGCTTGTAAGGAGTTAGGAAGGGACGACCACCTGTCTAGATCCTGGCGTATTTTATCATAAGTACCCGTGAAGTTGTACTTAGTAGTTTGACTCAGCGTGGGGAATATCTCTATGCCCAAGTATTTAAAATGTTCCACTATGGGGATATCAGCTGGTAGTCGCACCGCCTTGGCCAGCTCATTAAGAGGTAGGCAGGCTGATTTGTTCCAGTTAATCTTAAAGCCTGACAATTTACCAAAGTCGTCGATTATTCCCAGTAATTTTGTGGCCGACCGGGAGGGGTCGTCCATAAAAATCAGTAAGTCATCCGCATAGAGAGCAATTTTGTGTCGAGTATTATTGACCATTATGGGGACGATGTCCTCCGATTGCCTAATAAATTGGGCCAATGGTTCGAGGGAAAGCGCGAATAGTCCTGGGCTCAGAGGACAACCCTGTCTAGAAGATCTGGAGACTGGAAAAAGTGTGGAACAGTTTTTGCCTGTCAGTATCATTGCCGACGGCGAGGCATACAGGACTTTAATCATATGAATAAAACTCTTTCCAAGACCCATAACCTCAAGTACCTTCCACAGGTATGACCACTCTAGTCTGTCAAACGCCTTCATGGCATCCAAAGACAGAACTGTGGACGGAGCTGTATTGTCTTTACTGTTATCGACTACATGCAACAGCCTCCTAAGATTATCTGCAGCCAGGCGCCCCGGGATAAAACCAGTCTGATCGCAGTGTACCAATACGTCATAAATCTCTGCAGGCGGCGGGCCAGCACCTTGGCAAACACTTTTAGATCGGCCCCGAGAAGACTCAAGGGCCTATAGCTACCACAATAATTGGGATCTTTATCCTTTTTGAGAAGTAAAGAAATCAACGCCATGTTGACATCTCTTGAGAACTCCCCTTGTTCGATAGCGTAATTGATCATATCGAGCATCAATGGACCCAGTTGGTCCCAGAAAGCTAAATATACCTCGGGTGGAATACCATCCCAGCCTGGTGTGTGTTCTCTCATTCATAATAATGGAGGCGATACAATTCTGTCGGTCGGCTCGCTAAAAAAATCGGTCGCCTGGCTAAAATCGCTCGCCGTGTGCGGATTTTGGGATTCACCAACCGTCCCAATAAAACATATATAATTAATATTATATTATAATATATTGTCTATATTCATGTCTTGCCCTTGTCTCAAATGGCCTTAAGAGAAAGCCCTTTTTGTCGTAAGTCCGTTGGTGAATGAGACCCACTGTGTCTTGTGTATAGTGTATGTGCATGTTAACACTTTCAGTGCCACGGACGACACATCTCGTTTTATTAGGCCCCCCACTGAGTGCCCACGACGACAAATATCGTTTTATTTGTTTATTAGCGATCTGATTTCATATTTCATCAACCGAGTCTCCCGTTGGTACAGCAGCTCCTCCAGCAGCTCAGAATGGAAAAAAGCGCCCCCTATCGTCTATCCCTGTGTAACTGCAGGTCAGTCGCTTAGACTGACCTGGGATCAGTCGATATGTAGAGGCGGAGCCAGCTGGCTCCTTGAGCTGGCAAGCTGTCTGCTCAACATGGAAGTCATCGCGGGACGGGAATCAGCCTGGAATATATATTCACAGTAGCCAATACTCAATCAATAAGCGTGATCGATATTTGGAATGGCGATCAGGAATTGGAATGATCTTTTTGGAGAACATCTGATCTGAGGTAAGGAATCTATTTTACCAGTCTTGGGATAATCAGAGTTGTATTCACTGAGATCTCAGCGTTTGCCCTATGTGTGATGTGTCTGTGTGCGCGATCGCTGATGAGGAACTAAGAGAATTGATTTTTCAGATTGCGTCTCTAGCGTGCATACGTACACATATACTATCGATAATCTACCGTTTATTTGAAAACGATTCATAAATAAGCCGAAAAATGATAACGTTTTTGTGTATTCTAGAATATTCCAGTAAACGTCTTTTATCATGGAATCTTTATATTTTTCTTGAAAACGAGGGCTTTTCAAAATGCTATAAAACAAAAACGAACCGATAAAAAAACAATCCACTTCGACAATGTTGACTGGAAAACGAGTCATTGATAAGCGACGGGCAGATTAGACACATAATTTAATAATTTAAGTGTACACTACAGTGACTGACTAGTGAGACGTCGTGCCAGCCTTCACCACCTGTCGCCGTTTGCCTGGAGTGGGACACCGCCTTCGCTCCCTATTACTCCACGGGAGGATGGCGTGTTCTCATCCCGTTCCCCTCGGACCCCCTGTGTGCTGCATTGCCCGTGGGCAGCGTCTGGTCTGGAGGAGGAGGATTCCTTGGCAGAGCCGAGCCGCAGAGCCCTACTCGGTTGTAGGGACGAAGAAGATCCCTGTTACTTTTTCCCAGCCTGTTCGCCCGTTAAAGGCACAGTGCCACCTTTTTTGTGTTCATGGACGTTTTATGTTTTTACCCCCTTAAAGGCTGAGTGCCGCTTTTTTGTATTAAATAAATAATGCCCTGTTTTTGGCTAACTCTCATACCTGTCTTGTGTTGTGCTATTGGGGTCGGTTTCAAACCATAACAGGACGACCCGACCCGTCGACGACCCCAGCCAGCACAGACAGTGTATTAGAGAGCCCCTGCAGCTAACCCCATGTGTTCTTATGCTAGTCCAGCCTGTCTGCTAGCTTAGCTCCGGCAGCTAGCGCAGCCTCTATGCTGATGTATGTGTTGCAGCTAGCATAGGCCCTGTTGCTAGTAGTGCCCTGGCAGCTACCCTGTCCCTCTGCTAGCCCCACTTTATGTGTAGCTTCCCCTGCTAGCATGGCCTCCATTTTTTTTGTTTGTTGCTCTGTCATGTCCCCTGCCCCGCTGTCTGATTTCCCCCCCCCCCTGCGTTCCCGCCCCTGCAGGCCTGGCTGGTCGCCAGGTGGCTCCCGTGGAGGGGGGGGGTACTGTGAGGAATCCTGCACGCAGCCTACGAGGCGGCGTGCCGTTTTTCACCTTCATCCACCTGTTGGGAGTTTGCGATCATCTCGGGAGAGTACTTGTATTGCAGACTCCCCTCCACTCCTTGTCGGGTCGTTCTTGTTGCTACCCTCACCTGCCGCGTCTCCGGCGTGAGACGTCGTGCCAGCCATCACCACCTGTCGTCGTTTCCTGGAGTGGGACACCGCCTTCGCTCTCTACTACTCCACGGGAGGATTCCAGTGTTCCCACTCCAGACGTCGAGCCGGCTATTTCCCAGCTCCCTCTTCATGATCCCCGTTCCTGGGGTGAGGCTCGCCATCGCTCCCTATTACTCCACGGGAGGATGGCCGTGTTCTCACCCCGTTCCCCTCGGAACCCCTGTGTTCTACTGCCGCGTCTCCGGCGTGAGATGTCGTGCCAGCCTTCACCACCTGTCGCCGTTTGCCTGGAGTGGGACACCGCCTTCGCTCTCTAATACTCTACGGGAGGATTCCAGTGTTCCCACTCCAGACGTCAAGCCGGCTACTTCCCAGCTCCCTCTTCGTGATCCCCGTTCCTGGGGTGAGGCTCGCCATCGCTCCCTATTACTCCACGGGAGGATGGCCGTGTTCTCACCCCACTCCCCTCGGACCCCTGTGTTCTACTGCCGCGTCTCCGGCGTGAGACGACGTGCCCCCCGTCACCACCTGTCGCCGTTTTCCTGGAGTGGGACACCGCCTTCGCTCTCTAATACTCTACGGGAGGATTCCAGTGTTCCCACTCCAGACGTCAAGCCGGCTACTTCCCAACTCCCTCTTCGTGGTCCTGGTTCCTGGGGTGAGGCTCGCCATCGCTCCCTATTACTCCACGGGAGGATGGCGTGTTCTCATCCCGTTCCCCTCGGACCCCCTGTGTGCTGCATTGCCCGTGGGCAGCGTCTGGTCTGGAGGAGGAGGATTCCTTGGCAGAGCCGAGCCGCAGAGCCCTACTCGGTTGTAGGGACGAAGAAGATCCCCGTTACTTTTTCCCAGCCTGTTCGCCCGTTAAAGGCACAGTGCCGCCTTTTTTGTGTTCATGGACGTTTTATGTTTTTACCCCCTTAAAGGCTGAGTGCCGCTTTTTTGTATTAAATAAATAATGCCCTGTTTTTGGCTCTCATACCTGTCTTGTGTTGTGCTATTGGGGTCGGTTTCAAACCATAACAGTTTTCACATTCGCCGAAATGCTTTCTTGTGATTGGTCAATAGCCCCCGACAGCGGTGAATTATTTTTCGATAACCACCGGTGATTATTGTTTTTCGCAGCTGGAGTAATCAAGCCCCACTGACACACACTGTTTCAGTGCAGCCAATCAGACACACCTGCCGGGCTACCCGCGATAATAATAATCACTTTATTTGGGCTGACAGAGCCACAGAACAACTGCGATTTGTCAAATGAATTAGGTATATTGTTAGTAAGTTAGCCATGTAATAAGCGGGATAATGTATAGCTATACTTGGTCATCATCGCAAAATAATTGACCTTCACTGACGTTTAAAACACCTCGCCGAGGCGGCTCGGTATTTTAAACTCCGTGTCAGTCAATTATTTTGCGACAATGACCTCGTAGCTATAGATTATCCCTTACTTATGACGTCATCCCGATAAAATTATTGATAGTGATATTGGAAAAATCTTTTTCTTTTTTACACTTTATTTTTTATTTGAATTTTTTACTTTTTTCTTTTCATGTCAACGTTCACACGCACAATATATGCTTACTTAGGATTTGACTTGATTCAACAACAAAGCAGTCGGGGCAATGGCAAGCCGAAAACGGTAGAAAATGTGGTTACTTGAAGTTTGGATTTTTCTTTTTTACAACTGAGGTAGGTAGATTACATTTTTAGAGACTAAAGTACCGAAAAAAGGTACCGTTGGGTACCGGTATCGATTCACAGGTACCGGTACCGGTACCGTATCGGTTCAAATGTGAACGGTACCCATCCCTACTGACAAAGCACAATACCTGTTGGTTTTTAGTTCACTCATTGTTCAGGGAAACACATTGTTAATGAAATTGACGGATTGTGAATTTTGTGATTGACTCAAATTATATTTATTTGGAAAAATAAATATAGTCACTTTATTTGAAGAGTCAAAACTGTTCTCTTGGCTTTGTTTTGTTCATAGTAGTAACGCTCATGTCATGATAAATCTGGTTAGGTCAACACTACAGGAATGTACATTAAAAAAAAATATTATAATACAATAAATACATATATATATCGGTTATCGGTATCGGTATCGACCTTGAGGAGCAGAAAATTATCGGTATCGATATCGGGGTCAAAAAATCAATATCGTGCACCCCTAATATAAATCAATCTCCACTAAGACTTTAAAACGGTGGTGCGGCACGGTCTACGGAGACGCAGAAAAAAGCTACCAAATCCATTCAGAGACAATTCCGAGACTGACTAGCGTTGCACGTAACAAGTCTCAGTCTCTCACTCTCTCTCTCTCTCTCTCTCTCTCTCTCTCTCTCTCTCTCTCTCTCTCTCTCTCTCTCTCTCTCTCTCTCTCTCTCTCTCTCAGCAAGTACAAAACGCTGCTGACCGACAAAAGAGAATCCCTCACAGAGGAAAACACAAAGGCCTAACCAGCATGTATCACAATGGTGATGTCAGCCAGAGATGGGGAGAAGCATGAACCTTTAAAGGACATCTCTTTGAAATAAATGACATTTTACTGATTTTTTTAAAACAAATTATTATTTTGTATTATTTAACTATTTAATTGTTATTTAGTTATTGCACTGCACTTGGCAGTTGAACTGGGCAGTTGAACTGCATTGAACTGAACTGAAAAAAAGAAACCTCATAACCTAACTGGCACTGAACATTGAACTACACTGGCACTGTTTGCAGATGTACTGTTATTAAAGTTAGTTAAAAACATAATTTTTTATAGTTTTTTTTTGGTTAAATTCAAAGGAAAAAATATAAAATCAGAGAAATCCGAAAACGGGAAAATTAAAAACCGAGAAATCCGAAAACAGGACAAACGAATTTCATAGGGCCCTAGTTAAGGTGAGTTAATAAATTCACTCTGAAAATCTCCTCCGCTCTGATAAACTGACTCTTTGGTCAGAGCCCTTTGCACTCTGAGCCCTCAGAATTTCCGAACAACTTGAGTGTGCTCGCTCTGACAGTGGTTGTAAATAGTTATCAGTGTTGTATGTGACTCCCTGTATTGTAAATAGTTCATATGTGTGTTGTCACTACTGTATGTATAATTGTAAATAAGTTAATTTATGTGTTGTAAATAAATATTGTTAATATTTATTTACCTAATTTATGTGCAATCGTTTCATTTCAGCTCAGTGTAGAGAAATCTATGACGACACTGTTGACACCACGTATCCGTGACACGTGCGCCCCGCGACAACACTAGTAGTTTTGGGGGGCCTGCCACGCCCCCTGAAAAAAATCCTAGGGGAAACACTGGATTCAATCATTTGGGGACCCACTTTAACCCTTTCACTGCCACACGACAAAGGGTTAACCCTTTCACAACCACACAACAAAGGGTTAACCATTTCACAACCACACTACAGAAGGTTAACCCGTGTGGTAGTGAAGGGGTTAACGTTCTGTAGTGTGGTAGTGAAAGGGTTAATCCGACCCACACTTTGAAAAACACTGATGTACATAATTTAGTTGTTGTCAAATTCACCGTGACCTATCCAGGGTTCAGGGATCGGAACTTGTTTCATGATATTTCATTTACCTAAATTGTCTGTATTTCTGGTGGGTATATGCAATCTAAACAAGAAGCCCGCAATAGACACTGTCAGCTCGAAATTCTCAGCTGATGTGAATCATCCTTCACCTTTCGTAATAATAACTCATTATCCATCAAAGGAATCCATATTGGACTTGGTGCATAAGAAACAGTGCTACACATGTACAGCAGATGTCGATCCCACCTCTCACTCTGCTTTCCACTCCAATTTTTTCCACTTGCAGCAAATGTCTGACCTGGATACCAAGATACAGGAGAAAGCCATGTGTGTGGACATGGACATCTGCAGACGGATCGACATCACGGCAAAACTGTGCGACGCGGCTCAACAGCGCAACTCCGAGGACATGTCCAAGATGTTCAACGTCAGTCCGGCCAGGTCCCTCCCAGAGAGGGTGGGTCTCTCTCTATCTGCTGCTCTATCTGCACGTCAGATCCTCTGACAGTAATGATGGAAGAATATACTGTACTCATGAATAGACTATTAGCAATTAGACTTAGGAATAGGTGATTGTATCAGTTGCAGGGATTTTTCCTTCACCAAGGCAGACAATCTTGTGTACACGGTCAAATGCAAACACATACACAAAAAACAGTGCTCACCGACCCTTACATAGACAGAGAATGACATGCAAGCATTTGCAGACACGTGTGTGTGTACAGGCACGCACGGCACACACACACACTCGTGAATGCTGATGCTGTGACTTTCTCCCTTGCACACAAGGTTATCATATTGCGCCGACAGTGCTGGCTGAATCCCAACAATGAATCCAACCAGTATCAGGCAGAAGGGTTCTCAAGTGCAATATGGCTCCAACTCCAAATGAAATGTATTAATGTCAGACAGAGGAATATTCCCACAAGATATACTATATGTCTCTGCTGCAGGTGTGCGTGTTTCAAACTCGCTGTTAACTCTTTCGTTACCACACTACAGAAGTTAACCGTCTGCAGTGTGCTAGTGAAAGGGTTAACCTTATGTAGTGTGGTAATGAAAGGTTAACCGTCTGTAGAGTGGTAGTGAAAGGGTTAACCTTATGTAGTGTTAGTGTTGGTAGTGAAAGGGTTAACCCTTTGTAGTGTGGGGTGAAAGGGTTAATGACGTAAAATGCACAGGTATTTCAGAGAAAAGGGCCACACAACTAGAAAGACTGTGTTCAGTTTCTGCTGTGACTGAACACAGGTAGTCAGGCCAATTCAGTGGAACCAATTCTCTTTGCATCCTTACTTGTCCTTAAAAACTATGTTTAACATTGGAAATATCAGAATATTTTGCATAATAATCTAATCGGTGCATTCAAATAATGCATTTGGTTACTGATGCATGAAAAGCCTGTTTCTCCAGTTTCGGTGATCATCATGTTTTTGTGTGAAATTTAGGGATGCACCGACTAGACTTTTTCAGTCCCGATACCGATACCTGGCTTTGGGTATCGGCTGATACAGAGTACTGATCCGATACCATTATCTGAAATGAAAAAAATATATATATTTAAAAATCTAACCCTAACTATTCCTTACTGTCATGCACTTATCCTAATATATTACCGTACTTTTCGCACTATAAGCCGCACGTGAATATAAGCCGCAGCAGCTAAATTGAATGATGTGTACATATATAAGCCGCACTGGACTATAAGCCGCAGGTGTTTTAATGTTTAATTATGTAAGTAACGTTAGCCAGTTAGCAGCGCCGGGTACAGTAGGTAGCAACGTTAGCTCTCATAACGTTAGCCAGTTAGCAGCGCCGGGTACAGTAGGTAGCAACGTTAGCTCTCATAACGTTAGCCAGTTAGCAGCGCCGGGTACAGTAGGTAGCAACGTTAGCTCTCATAACGTTAGCCAGTTAGCAGCGCTGGGTACAGTAGGTAGCAACGTTAGCTCTCATAACGATAGCCAGTTAGCAGCGCCGGGTACAGAGTAGGTAGGCAGCATGTTGAAAGAGGAGCTCTGAGCTGCTCATGCACTCCTCTTGCCGTAATAGTTTGTTGACGTGGTTGACGTGCACTGCTGCAGCAGATTTAGGAGTCTGATCTGACGGTCACAGAGCTGAGGGAGCGCGCCCAGTTAGCTGTAAAAATCCATAGATTAGCCGCACCGTTATTTATATAAGCCGCAGGGTCGAAAAATGGGGGGAAAAGCCGTGGCTTGTTATAGTCTGAAAAGTACGGTAACCTACACTGTAGCACTCTTTGATGAACATTGTTACTCAGCTGATAGAGTTGTGCCCTTCCTGACGACTTGTCGTACAAAACTTGTAAGTCGCTTTGGATAAAAGAGTCAGCTAAATGACTAAATGTAAGTGTAAATACCCATTGTTCAATTAATAAACTGTATGCCACTGTGTGGATCTGGGATCATTCTTTTGTGCAATCAGGCTTGACTTAAAACATTACTTTCCTAACTTAGTGAAACTAAATGTAATTAACACAGATATAAATGTACTGAATTGTTATTTCTTATTTTATTTCTTATTATATTATATTATATAAAAAATTATTATAAAATTCCGATATATATATATATTTTTTTCCGATACCCGATCCAGCTATTTTTGTGATATCGGGGCCGATATCCGATATCAATATCGGATCGTGCATCCCTAGTGAAATTAAGGTTTGTCTTTTAATTAAGGGTTAAGATCATTTACATTTTCATTTACAAATTTAATTTACATTTACATTTAGTCATTTAGCTGACGCTTTTATCCAAAGCGACTTACGGTTTCACCGTATCACTCTCTGGCACACAAAGGCCTTTTATAACCCAGTGTAGAATTCTAAACATCGCCATCAGTGTGTTTTTTCTGAATTCTTACATAAAGTTGCATTTTTGCGTATGTGTTTCAGGGGGCCATGGCCTGCTGCAGGAGGAAAGAGCGCAAGGTGGTCTCTGACGAGGAGAGCTCTGAGATGGACGCTGACCCCAGCACGTCAGAGGAGGAGGCCCCTGTACCGCTCAACATCACAGACGAAATGAAACGCATGCTCAACCAGCTGTAAGAGAAGACGTCACACCACACACACACACACACACACACACACACACACACACACGCACGCACACACACACACAAACACACACACACACACACACACACACACACACACACACACACACACACACACACACACACACACACACACACACACACACACACACACACAGGGACGTGCACAGGACTTTAGAGGGGCAGGTGCTCAAAGGTTGAAAAGGGCACTATACCAGTATGTATTTGAACCGAGCGCGCAAGCCCGATTTTTTAGGGCCCTTTTCGGGCGGGGGGCCCCCTTTTTATGCTTTTTGGGGGGTTTTGGTGATCAAATATTAAACATTGAACTATAATAATCAGTGCAGGAGCTCACTTATCCTTGAAAGACACTTTTATCACTTAAAAGGCCCATACCTCTCGATAAATGTTCAGGGGGGAGGGAATAAGTGCTTACCCTACAGACCCCAAGAAGTGCTGTATATTCTGTATTGTTTAATATAAATGCATTTTTTATTCCAATCCCGATTTGTATTTGAGATTCCCAAATCCCATCGGACTTGACTTCTTTGTGTACCTCAATGAGTGTAATACCAGCATTCAACTGTATGCGCAACAGAGGTTTCTATCATCATCATCATCATCACCACCCACGCTATGCATAAAATATATAGGTCCGCGGAGAGGCACGCTGAGGAGGCCGTGTAAACTGCAATGGAATATGGGGCATCTCTCTCTCTTTACCTAATATTTTTATTCTATCCTGACATTTTTCAGTTGGAATTTTTTTTCTTCAGTTTTTATTGGAAAAAGGGCACTTTTTTATGAGGCTCAAAAAGGCAGGTGCACGTGCCTGCACACACACACTCAAAGATAGTATGCTCTGCAGTTGCATCAGTTTTCTGCATTGTTGTTGCAATGTACTGCATTGTCCTTTACTACCACCTAGTGTTCAAACTGAGTTCTGCATTTACAAATATGAACATTCAGCAAAAACTTCACAGACATCAATGAATACGAATTTGTTATTGAACAGAGATCAGCGTTTCATTAAATCTCACTGTGCATGGCCTATTGATTCACATCTGTGTTTTTCCACTTCTTCATGTCTTGTGGTTCACACGGACACACCGTGTTTAATTTGTTCTCTCTATGGCCTTGCATGCTTGCCTGCACTCTGTGTTTTGCTTCTTTCTCTTCTTACACTATATATTCGCCGTACTTTCTATTCTTACACTCTGTATATATATATTAGTATATATAACTCTTTATATATTCGCCATACTTTCTATTCTTACACTTTGTTGTGTGTATATATATATATATATATATATATAACTATATTCGCCGTACTTTCTATTCTTACACTCTATATATATATTAGTATATATAACTCTTTATATATTCGCCGTACTTTCTCTTCTTTCACTCTGTGTTGTTTCTTCTATCCTTTTGCTGAACGTGGTGACCGTTGTGTTTGTCCTTCCTCTCCTTCTGCCCTCTCTCGCATGCTCTCTTTTTCTCTCTTTCTGTCTTCTTCCCTTTTTCCCCTGTCCTACACAGACATTGTTCAGATAACTCCTTTGTTGCTAGGCGGGAGACGTTTGACATTGACGATGACTGCGACAGCCTGACATGGGAGGAGAATGAGGAAACCTTGTTGCTCTGGGAGGATTTCGCCAACTACAACGGGCCCGGTGCCATCGCCACGACAAACTGCACAGCAAACTGTCCCCCAGACAACAACACAGAGGGCCAGGATCCTGTGAGTCTCAAAGGGGTAATGTATGCTTTTGCAGTTTGGCAACCTCTGTTGAAAGACTGATGCCCCACTACTTACTTTGTTACCTCCACCAAGAAGGGTTGTTTTATCAGGCCAAACTTCCCATTTTCAAAGCAGCATAACTCCTGACCAGTCACAACTGTTTCTCTAAATATTCATGACCCCAGAGGAAGAACCCTTTTGGTTTTGGTGACCCAGTTTAGTTTCCTCTAGCGCTACCATCACGTCATGCTAATGTGAGAGGGTGGGGAGAGTGACGTCGACATCGGCGTCTGATCAAAACAGATTTAATAAATCACGTCTTTCACTCGTCAGTTAAATAAATAGTAATATAAATGTTTATACTATGTTTGATAATGTAATGTTAATGACATTAATAATGTCTCCATATATATATATATCATTAGTAAACTGTCTGGGGCTTTTTTTCCCCCCCGGCCCCCCTTAACATGAGGGAAGCCGAGAACGCATACCTGTCAGTGCACACAGGGGTGAAATTGTGTGTCACAGCTGGGAGCGTTGCGGTGTTTGCAATGGAGGAGAAGTTTGGTTCACTTGTAAATAAACTATTCACATAAATGAAACAAAATGTAATGTTAATGTCTCCATCAGGGTTTCCGTTAGAAAATACTGGGGCCGGTCTCCGTGTCCTGGAAGATTTCAATCTCCCGGACAAATGTGAGAAATTCCGGTCAGTTTATTGAGCTTAAAAACAATTGATAGGCAGGCTATATAAAGAATGACATCCTCAAGGCATGTAGATTTATAATATTTTAACTTAAAACTAGACTACTTTTGCGTATACAGTCATTAATATATTCCAAATAAAATAAGTCCCTCGAGACTCCGTGATGCTGCTGACTTGAAATCAAATAGGTGTCTGTGGGCAGTCGGCCCGACATTAAACAGCAGTCTGTTATAATCACATTTTTATGAGCTAACGAATTCCGTTATATTGGACATTTGTATTAATTATATCAAGCGAAGAACTGAGAAATTTGGCAGAGAGAGACGGCAACATTATCGTGGGGTCCGGTTCACTGAAACGTTCAACGAAGCGATAAACTAATCCCAATAGAATGCAACTGCAGAGCCGCAGAGCCAGCGGCGCTCTCAGGTCCGCTCTGAGGACCGCTCAGCAGCGCCACCCACCCAGTGGCTGAATTGCCAATGGCTGAATTGGAGTATTGCACTGTGCAGGCACAACTGTGAGCTCTGCGGCTCTGCAGTTGCATGCTTCTCGCTCCGCCATTCTCATCAGCAAACCACAGGTTGCCAGGGAATTCTTTTCACAGGACATTATGACCGGTGATATTTAAATATGTCAGACTTCAACAGAATATATATATATAATTAGTAAACTGTCTGGGGCATTTTGTGCCCCCCTTAACTGATTTTCGAGGGCATTTTGTCCATTTTCACGGGCATTTTGCCCCAAGCCCGCGTTAATTTCGAACCCTGAGCCAGGGTCTGTTGAGACAATATCGGCAACACTCGTTTCTGTCATCTACCTAGTGTTGGATTCTGGCAAACCACAATCAGCTACTTATCACCTCTCCATCGTTGTCGTTGTGTAGTTCTGCGTTGTGTTTATTTTCTCCGACGTCTTCTCATACTGGCTGTACATCGTGGTCATTCCCCTTTAATGCAATCCGTAATCATAATAATTCACACCGTCAGACATGTTACCTTTCTTGGAACCCGTTGTTTATTACATAAACAAAAAGCCTCAGATGTTACCCATCTCGTATTGTCCTTGAAAAGTCTTTGATGGAACACTAAATTCATTATTCTATCGTCTTGTCTGCTGTTAGTCCAATGGTGGCTGAGGCCTTGTTGTTAGCCAAAACCCTTCGTTGTTAGCCGAAGCTAGCCTCCTTCGAGGCATAGGAGGGGGGGAGGGGCCTCCCTCTAGTCTCTCTCTCCACGTCTGCTCGTATCACGCTGTGTCCTGTTCTAACTCACACCCGGAAAGATTCACATTATAATGATCATCATCATCAATGACAGGCCCGCCCCTCTCCCACCTCTATGTGACACGCTGTCTCTGACCCCAGCTATTTGACCCAGATCACTATAGCAACGGCAATGTTGATATTAACTTACCCCAAACAAACTCTGCGGCTATCAGCTGGTGATGACAACATCACAGCCTCATCCAGAGCTTCTATCCCCAGGCCATCAGGCTGCTAAACGAACAATGAATGAACACTACACAACAACAACCACCAAACGCACATAGCACACACATCCACACGCACACACTCACTTTAAACAAACACACTGTAGCACCCACTCCACACACTTTATAGCACACACCCACTTTAAACAAACACACTGTAGCACCCACTCCCCACACTTTATATTTATGGATGAAGGATTGCACTACAACTCGTACACCTTACTGTAAATTGTACCTAAAATTGTACCTCATCCCATTTCTGCTTTGCACTAGATAGTACTGTACATTAGTACACTGCATAGTATTGTGTATTGTATATTATATGGTAACTCAGAACATTGTACATATGTCTATACCGAACACTGTGACCTCATTTTCTTCTTCTAAATTCATGCTATATTATGTTATTATGTTATTTGATACTATCTTGTCTAGCACAGTCTCTGGAGCGTAACAGTAAAAAGCATTTTGTATGAAAGTATTCTGTACTTCTGTATGACAACTATTAAAGAACTTGAACTTGAACTTGAACTTCATCTGCAGGTTGTGGAGACACACTGTCTGCTAATACACTCTCTCTCTGCCTGTGGTGCTCTCAGATGGCTATAAGCAGTGCTGTCATTATATACATTTTGTTTACATTACATACATTTTGTTTACATTATATACACTGAAAAACCATTGAGATCCTTCACTAGTCAAATGTTGCATGTGAAAGTAATGGCAAAGTAAGGATATTGTTAGACTGATATAGTTACACGTGTATCTTATGTGGCCTTTGAGGTTGTAGTAAGTTTGTTTACATTATTATTTGTGTAAACTATGGAAGGTCATCTTATACAGAGAGTCAAGAGCTCAAGTCAATCAAATAGAGAGTGTTGGAGCTACTCATTTGTTACATTTGGATCACTGGTTGTGCCTTTCAAGACCAGTATACTGTGCTTTTCTTTTGGCAATGGGACCGGGTTTGAGCGCGAATCCTTATGGAACAGGTATCTTGTGTTTTATTACACATTTCAATGCACTCGATCTCCTCTGGTGGTACTGTGCATGTGATGTAAGACATGTATGTTCTGTCATGTGTGACCTCTGTTTTAACACTCTCTCTCGCTCTCTCTCTCTCTCTCTCTCTCTCTCTCTCTCTCTCTCTCTCTCTCTCTCTCTCTCTCTCTCTCTCTCTTTCTCTCTCAGGACTCTCAGGATGGAAGCCTGGGCAGCCTCATCGATGAGACAGAGTCACTTTTCAAGACCAGAGACCAAGAATACCAGGAGACTATCGGCCAGATTGAGGTGAGCTATCTTTGAGTGTGAAAGAGAGAGAGGGAGAGAGAGAGAGAGAGAGAGAGAGAGGGGGGGAGGGAGAGAGAGAGAGAGAGAGAGAGAGAGAGAGAGAGAGAGAGAGAGAGAGAGAGAGAGAGAGAGAGAGAGAGAGAGGGAGAGTTCAAACGGAGGTCACACACTGATGAGAAAGAGTTGTGCACATTTTCCTTAGGATTTATTTTTTGATGATTATTTTAGTGTTATATATTGATTACAGAGTAGACCAAGACCGGCAAGCATATTGCAACATAATAAAAACAAGGCATTAACGCAGCATAGACTAAAGACCAAAAAAAGGACAATAAAAGTAAAGTAGTCTGGATATTGAACGTAATATTTTAGATACGGTAAGAATAAGTGTAAGCAGAAACAAAACCCAGAGGCTTTTTTTGACCAGAAGGTTGTCCGATCTCTCTCCCCCTATCTCTCTCTCTCTCTCTCTCTCTCTCTCTCTCTCTCTCTCTCTCTCTCTCTCTCTCTCTCTCTCTCTCTCTCTCCCCCTCTCTCACTCCCTCTCTTTCTCTCTCTCTACACTCACCCCCCCCTTCTCTGTACCTGTATCTACCACGTCCTTCTCTCTAGATGGAACTGGCCACAGCCAAGAGTGACATGAACCGCCACCTGCATGAGTACATGGAGATGTGCAGCATGAAGCGCGGCCTGGACGTGCAGATGGAGACCTGCCGGATCATGATCAAGGGGGGCAGGAACTCTCCGTCCGTCAGCTCTGTGGCCAGCAGCGACTCAGGGAACACTGACGAGATCCAGGACGAGATCCTGGACAAGGACGTAGAGACCGAAGGCCCCGTGAGCTGATGGCTCCGCCCGCCATCTCCTCCCACCCGTCCCTCGCCCACAGACCTCCCACCCTCTTAAGGGAACCCCCCACCGGCCCCGCCCAATCTAACATTGGGCCTGTTCGATCTATTTGGGCAAGGTTCTGCCCACTAACACAGGCCCAGAACTGGTGCTTCTAAACTGTCTCTGTTGTCATAAGAAAGGACAGGACAGGACATTAGGGGAGGAGGGGGGTGCATTCAGTGTCCCAAGCTGTGCTCTCCTTCTCACTGCTGCCTTGCTGGCTCCTTAAACTTGGCCAGAGCTTCACAGGATTACCATATTTACATTATCCCTCCTCAGAATGGTTGAGAATATTTTTTTTGTATGAATTGCTTCTAAAAAAGCTTTCGATGAAGATAAATAGTCCATCCGGTGAACAGGGAACACATATACAGCATTTAATTAGATCAAACATACGCTTTTACAGGTTTTATTTTGTTCATTATGGCTTGCATGGCCCTGAAGGTTTTCAAAACCTTTTCTTCTCATAAACATAAATTACACGGTGCCAGGAGGATTATTTGCAATGCAAATATGAACGCAAATATTCCATAGATGGTAATTGAAATACTTTTCCACCACAGAGACAAAAAAAAGACTTTGAGAAAAAAAGAAAGTCTGTCTGGTGACTTGGGATCATCAGTAGTAGCCAATACTAACAGACGGAAGGAGCACAGTCTTTAGCTACAGTAATGCACTGTTGAATTTCTATGCAATTTAGCTAGCCTTATTTCTGGACTGGCTTTCACCCTTCCTTCTCTCTCCCGAACCCGTATTATTAGCCTTTAAAAGTCAAGCAGGTGTTTTGTATGTATGATTTTTGAGAGCTCCTTCTTGTGCATTTAAGTGTAAAAAAGGGCGATGTGGAACATTTTTGTAAAAGGGATAGTACATAATCTTTGGACCTTTAAGTTGTATCAAATACTTGCCAGTAGTGTCGTCAGAGCAAAGCTATTCAAGCTTACTTACCGAGTCCCGTGGTCGGAGTTCTGGTCCGGGTTTCAAGTGAACCGGGAAGCTTTAGACGGGCAAGGGGGTCTTGAAACCAAAAGGTTTTAATTCACACCACAGCATGCAGGCAAAAGGGTTACCTGTTTCGAATTAATCGTTTCAAGACCCTGTTTGCTTTCCAGTTTTGTGCGGAAACCAGACAGAACTCTGACCACAGAACCCGGTAAGTAAGATAATAGCTCTACATCCACTACACTACTGGTATTGGATGTCTTATACAACTTAATGTACAAATATCCAAACTATTCCTTTAAGTGTGGCAACAGCAAGTGCTGGAACAGTGCCCCCCCCCCCCCCCCCCCCCCCGGGCCCTTTACAATGATGACTTTCCTGGAGGCCAACCTGTGAAAGGATCATTTGTAACAGTATTGGACTACTAGGAGATACAATGAGTAAATAGATTCTTTCTGCCTTATGCCGATTACTACATCGCACAATTTTAAAACGAGCACTACAGTGTTTGCATTTGCCCTCTTTCACTTTGCATAGACTACATCTCAGAGGAGGTGAGGACATACAGTATAAGATTCATGCACAACATATTTTATACGATTCTAACCAAATTACCATGCTATCGTAACCTCCCTGAGAAAACCAAAGGACAGAATTTTTTAAGAGCTTGCTTTTTGCACACAGCCTTTATACATGCTGTTGTATAAACATCAACAATAGATGGTACAAAGTGTATATTTATCAAAGCAAGAGAAAATAAAATATAGCCACTTTTGTCAGATGTTTGAAGGTTGCTATTTGAGAGTGCTGTTATTTCATATTTTTGAGAGACGATTCTCTTCATATTCAGGATCGGTACCATTTCAAATTCTCATTAGGCCAGCTCATATCATTGCTAACAGGCTTGCACTGTTCCCTCCTGTCCTGCAGGGGGCACTGTTCCCGACAGATATCCTATCCTGTTATTGTTAGGTCTGAGTAGGAGCTTGTCTGACTGTACATAGAGGGCTGTGTACCCCAGAGGCCTTTCTGTTCATGTTGCTCTATATGCAATGGATTTTGTTGTCTCACATTTTGCTGTTTAATTGCTTTTCATTGGATCTGTGTAGGACCGGATCAACGCATGGGGATGGAAGATATTTTTGAAGCAGTATATTTTACTGGATCAAAGTGCTACTTCTATCTGGACGTTTAAAAGATGCAGAATGTTAAAATACAGACATTTGTCATTTCAGCATGTTTGTTTTAGAAGCATTCTTGCATTGTTTTTCGATAACTATCAAAAGAAATAATTTGAATTCTATTCAACAATATACTATACCTAATAGCCTATATCTTTTTTTATTATTATTTTTGTACAATATAATCAGCATATTTCCTTTTGTTATTCAATTATTCAGTTATGTTACTTCTGTATTCTTCCCTAATATGTTAGTCACTTGTCGACCCAGACGAACATCAGTATAGCAGACAGCAGCGAGGGGACAGCCTTATTCCCAGCGACCCTTTTCACACCAGTACGTTTCCATCGATGTAAAACCAGCCTGGCAAGTGTACAGCAAAGAGCCAGATGCATTTACTAGTACTTTGTAAAGCTCTGTGAAGTCCTATATTTTACACCCTCTCTCATGAATCATACAGCTGTTGCCCCCCAGTTCCAGGAGACAATACAACACACAATACATTGCACCGTCCTCCAAGAGATTGTAACTCACGCCAGTATGTGTATCAGTGTGACCCGCTAACCAGCCGACCAAAGCAAACGTGTCTGACTGTGTTAAATATGACAACGAAATAAATGCACGGTGTGGCTTCTCAGAATTTGTGGAAAGTTGTATAAATGTTGACTGTAGTGTATTTACATGCCTAACCTGTATTACTAGGTCAGTGGTCACACAAGTTGGTTTTGATTGTATTCTGTTGCAACAGCAAAAATCAGGTCAAAAACACGAGGCGTGAAAGCATATCAACTATATCTTTGTCTTTGAGTCTAATTAAAATAATATGACATGACTGAGAAGTTTGTAGGAGCCCCCCCCCCCCCCCCCTTGTAGAGTGTGTATGGGAGTGATAGATGGAATCCTTGAAATGAGATCCTGTGTAAAAGAAAATTATAATAAATAAATAAAACATAGTTGTTGTGGGAATCCTGGGGCAGGTACTGTTGTATGCTGATGATTACTGGACAACTTGGAATCGTACTAAACAGTTTTACGGCAGCAACCGCAATGTATGACTCAAGTAATTTAGACCCTGTTGGGTATGAATGTTTCATAGTAATATGGGTTTTTATATGAGGTGTTTTATCGCTGTAGTGCTGGGATCATATTGCTGCGTTAAGTGTTGCATCATGATATCATTTTACGTGCTAATCGGCATACATACAGTACCTGTTTGTTGGTAGAATTCAACGGTCTGTAACTATCTTCTGATCTCATACCTGACAAGGCGAGAAGAGAGCAGCATTACTACGCATCTGTAAGGGGGACAAACTGCAAAGTCATATCAAATACTGATCTGTGTGTTTTCATTTGCATCACAGATGTTTTCATTGTTTCTCTATTTGCATTGGGAAATATGTTTTTCTTTTCTTTTTATGTAAACTATTGGTTTGTTGTATTCATGTGGGTTTGGAGGATATCCTTGTTTCAAAATGATGAATGTACACAACTGGTATTGGGGTAAAAAGAAATAAAATGGTGGATTGAATAAAGCGAGGGTCGTTTGGCTTTTTTTTTTAATTATTTTTTTACATTCTGTGTTCTGAGGTACCAGTCATTTCCAGTCACCTTATAATAATTTATAATTTAGGACCTGCTCCGAGGTCATCAATTGGCACACATGCGATGCATGCATGCAATTCGTATCTGCGATTAACCCATCCCGTCGCCCTTCCCCCCCAAGGGCAGCCGGGAGCAGACAGGCGTCAACGTGAGCCGCGCCAGGGGACCAATCCAAGTGCTCCTGTCCGTCTTCGTCAAGGACGCCACAGCGTTAGCGATCTTGTTGTTGTGCATGTTTTTCCATTGGGTTTATCTTATCGGGGGGGAAACCCTTGCGAGCACGGGGAGAACATGCAAACTCCACACAGAAAGGCCTGGGAGATACCCCACCTGGGTAACTGGCATCATGGAAACCTGGTCCCCAAGCGGGAATCGAACCCTGGACCTTCTTGCTGTGAGGCGACAGTGTTAACCACTACACCTTTGTTTCCCTGTAAGTCATTGTGTCTCACAGTGACACAGTGTGTCGAGAAGAGGAAATCTAACTTGGAGGATGTACTACGCATGTCACATCAGCAAAGCTTTTCAGGAACAAAAGTGAGACACGAGAGCTTTACAAGACATTGTCGTTTAATGTGGTGTTGGGTATGGGGGCCATAGGCAGACATTATTTGGGGGACCTTCTGTTGTACCTTACCTAATGTAACTGGTTGCGTCTCCTTTTATTGTGACTCTGAAGACAAATAAAAAGGGAATAGATTTGTGGTGAGAGGTTGATTATGCGCATGGTCAAATCTTCATGGTTGATACAAATGTATTGTTAAAACATGGTTAATCAAATACAATTTAGATCAGGAGTTTAGTAGAGGACTTGACTTTCTCTGGCCAGGAAGAAGGATCAAGCACCCCCCCTCATTCTGCGAGTTTGCCTTTTAAGCTTTCTGGGAGAAAAGGGGGTGGGGGAGGGACGACTGATTGATTGATTGATTGAAAACTTTATTAACAGATTGCAGAATGTGTACAATACAGTACAGCTCAATACACACAATTGTTAAGGGGATGCAGACCAGAGAAAGACTTTCGTCTTGTTTACATCAGGGTCCCCCATTTTCAATTCATCAGGACATATATGACATACATGACATACAGATAGTCAGTACTGCTACATCTATACATTTATGACATACCAGATTTGCAAATACAGTACTGTTTGTGATACAGAAGGAGTCAAGAAAAGGGAGTATATACATTTGACGTAGAAACTGTACATTGGAGGAGGTTGTGTGGGGGGGGTTGGGTACATTGGGATATTGACAACCATACTGGGTAATTTACATTGGAGGTGGTTGGGGGGGGGGGGAGAAACACTGTATAAACAAGCAAAACTGTACATTGAGGGGGGGGGGAGACACTGTACAAACAAGCAAAATTGTACATTGGACTATTGACAAAACCATACTAGGTAAATGACTGTACATTGGAGGGGGTTGGGTTAGGACATTTACAGGGGCCAGTTTTGAATTGCAGTCTCCCGTAGTAGTCCCTTGAGAGTGGTTTTGAAAGTGGGTAGTGATCCACATTCCTTTACAGCTTTGGGTAGGGCGTTCCACATTGATGTGGCATAATTGCGAAACGTGTTTAGTCCCTTATTTGAGCCGAATCTGGGTTTAACATGATTTGTGGCGCTCCCTCTGGTGTTGTGATCGTGGTATTCACTGACCTTTGGGAAGTATTTTGACATGTACATGGGTACCTTGGTCGTGTAGTGTATCTTGTAGACCAGGCCCATTGCAAGTTGCTGTACTCTGTCGTCTACTCTAAGCCATCCTAGGTTGTCAAAGTGGGCAGGGGTGAGGTGGGTTCTAGGAGTAAGGTCAAGCAGTAGTCTGACCAGTTTGTTTTGAGATGTTTGTAATTTTGTTTTTAGCGCCTTTGAGGTGCTTTGGTACCATGAGGTGCAAGCATAGTCGTAGTACCCTTGAATGAGTGCTTCTGCCAGAGTCTTCAGGGTATTCTTGTTTACCAGAGAGGAGATCCGGTACAAGAATCGAGTTCGTTGGTTGACTTTTTTTATTACATTGGATGCCATTTTGTCACAGGAGAGATTAGCCTCTAGGATGGAACCCAGGTAGGTAATTTCATCTTTCCTTGTGACAATATTGTCACCCACTGTAACTGAGAAGCCGTCGGTCTTGCTGAGTTTGTTATTTGAACCGAAGAGAATGGACTCTGTTTTGCCCATGTGTAATGATAGTTTGTTATCAGTGAGCCATATGCAGATTTTGCCTAGTTCCGAGCTGAGGGTTTTTTCAACCTGTAACTTGTTCTTGTCAGAGACCAGCAGGGCTGAGTCGTCCGCAAACAGGAACAAGTTGCAGTCACAAGCTGACGACATGTCATTTGCATAAATTAGGAACAGTAGCGGTCCTAGTATGCTTCCTTGTGGAACACCACAGCTCACTGTGAGGGGGGGGGGGATAGGGTACCGTTTACCTCCACCATCTGTTCCCTCCCCTCAAGGTAGGATTGCATCCAGCTCACTGATAGACTATCAAAACCAATTGCTTTTAGCTTGTCAATCAGAATGGAGTGATTGACAGTGTCGAAGGCCTTTTGTAGGTCCAGCATGACCATGCCGCAGTATTTGCCTGCGTCCACCTCTTGTTTGATGTGGTCATTCAAATAGAGAAGGCATGTGTCAGTGGAGTGGGATGTTCTGAAGCCAGATTGGAATTCGTAGATTAGATCTTTTTCCGCTAGGTACTTTTCGACCTGTTCGTAGACTATTTTTTCCATGACTTTCGAGATGGAGGTGAGAATAGAAACAGGGCGGTAGTTGCCTGGGTCTAATTTGCTGCCCTTTTTGTGCAGAGGGGTCACCCTCGCAATTTTGAAGTCCTTGGGGACGTGTCCCTGTTTTATGGAGAGGTTTATTATGTGTGTGATGACTGGGGTGATGGCGGCTGCTGAGTCTCTGAGGAATTTGGAGGGGATGTTGTCATGGCCAGTGGCCTTGTTAGGTTGGAGGGCGCTCAGTTTATTGAGTACCTCATCTGTTGTTACCATTTCCAGCTTGAAGTCGTCCTTGTGGACCCCTGGGTTTTTGTAGTAAGCTACTATGTGTTCTACCCCATAAAGCCCTGAGTGGGAGGGTAGTTTGTTTACCAGTGTTGTGGCTATGTTTGTGAAGAAAATGTTTAAGTAATTGGCTACATCCAGCTTGTCTGTGATGAGCGTGTTGTCCGTTTTTATGTTTATGTTTGAGAATCTGGTTTTAAGTTTTTTACTGCATCCTAGTTGATTATTGAGTAATTTCCAAAGTTCACATGGTTTGTTTTTGTTTTCCTCAGTTTTGTCATTGATGAAATTCTTTTTTGCAGTTTTGATCATGGAGTTTACTTCGTTTCTTTCTAGTTTGAGTTCAGTCACGTGGGCTTGGAGTTCACTGCTCGTGCTTTTGGTAAGCTTTGACTGTTCATTGCAATTTTTCCTTCAGTCACATTTAGTTTTATCCTGCACCTGGCCTAAAACAGGTTGGATGTGCACACAGCTGCTCTACTAGCTGTGTTTGTAGCAGAGCAACCATACCTGAAGCCTTGTAAACAAAGACATCAACACTAGAGTGTGTACTTCTATCTACACAGTACAGCCAAAGCATTCCCATTGCTAGGCAAAAACTCCACCTGTTTTCTACACTGCTTCTTCCCTTGCTGGATTTTCTGCATTACTGCCACTTGTACATGTGTGTTGTGGAGAAATTTGTACAGTGTTACAAAGCGATAACACTGTATATTGACTGTAGAACGGGAGCTCTCTCTCGCTCTCTCTCTCTCTCTTGCTATATGTTGACTGTATCATGCCCAGCGTCGGGCAGCGCTATTATTTAAGAATATGTTGACTGTATGAAAAAAAAAAGTCAATCACGCACAGGGCCTCGCATTTCTCCCAGGCGGCCCTGTAAACAGTACTGTATATCTTGTATGTCATAAATGTCTGGATGTAACAGTACTGTACTGTATATTTGTATGTCGTGTATGTCATAAATGTCATGATATATATCTGTATGTCGTGTACGTCATAAATGTCATGATGAATTGAAAATGGGGGACCCTGATGTAAACAAGACGAAAGTCTTTCTCTGGTCTGCATCCCCTTAACAATTGTGTGTATTGAGCCGTACTGTATTGTACCCATTCTGCAATCAGTTAATAAAGTTTTCAATCAATCAATCAATCAATCAATCAATCAATCAATCAATCAAACCTTCCCCACCTTCCTGCTATCTGAAGTGTCAAAACGTCATGTGGGGCGACCGTCCAGCCTTTGTCTTCTATTTGGACAACTGGTTTAAAATCACTTTAAATCGATTTAATTTGTTTTTCATTGCTTTTTTATTCCATTGATAACATGATTTGTTAAAACTGGCTTTCTTAAACTGTTTATTTAATTACTGATACTTGACCAAATATTAGTAATGTTAAGGAAATGGGGTGGCTGGGTAGCGCAGCGGACTAAGCGCCTGCCTACCATCGCAGAGACACTGGTATCGAATCCAGCGGTACCTCTGGCTTGGTCGGTCGTCCATACTAACACAATTGGCAGTGTTAGAGGGTGGGAAGCCGGTGGGGTGTGTATCCTGGTCGTTGTAAACAGCGATTCCTACTGGTCGGTCGGGGCACCTGCTCAGCGAGGAAGGGAACTGGGGGAAGTAGTGTGATCCTCCCACGCGTTAGCCTACATTCCCCCAGTGAGAGTCCTCGCTGTCAGGTGAAAAGAAGCGGTTGGTTGACTCCACATGTGTCGGAGGAAGCATGTAGTAGTCTTCACCCTCCCAGGCCGACGGTAGGGGGTAAGTGCGCAATGACCAGGAAGGGAATTGGCATAACGACTAACATTGGGATGGGAGAAAAATGTGGAAAAAGGGGGGGGGAAATACCAATAAAAAAAACAATAGGAAATATATAACGTTTTTGCATAAATGCATGTTTACACTACATTCCAAATGTTTGAACAATGGCCAAATATATCCTTATTTTTAGTATTTTAATGTTGGCCTATTCAAAAGTCGAATCCGTCAATGACCCACATACAACTTTTATCACAAAATCAACTAAATAAAAGATATGTGAGGGCTGGGTGAACACTGCACGCTTCCCAACGAGGGGCATGCCGAACAATCTGCTTCACGCACCTGAGGGGGGTAGGCAATCAGCTCGTCGGGAGAGTATAAGTGTTCCGACTGCCTTCCACTCACAGGTCATCTTGTTGCTATCATCTACTGTCGCGTTTCCGGTGTGAGACGTCGTGCCATCTGTACACTACCACCCACTATCACGTCTCCGGTGTGAGACGTCGTGCCATCTGTACACTACCACCTACTACCACCCCCTTAACAATTGTATGTATTGAGCCGTACTGTATTATACCCATTCTGCAATCTGTTAAATAAAGTTTTCATTCATTCATTCATTCATTCATTCATTCATTCATTCATTTCAGTCGCGTCTCTGGTGTGAGACGTCGTGTCACTCCCTATTTTCCCCGGGAGGAGTCCTGTGCGTGTGCGTTTCTCTCTCTCCGTGGCTCCTCGTTCCTGGTGTGAGACGTCGTTGTCGCTCCCTATTTTCGCTGAGGATTCCTGTGTTCTCGCTCTTTTTTCGTGGACCCTTGATTGTTGAGTTGCCCGTCGGCAGTGCTCTGGTGAGTCTTGTACAGACCAGACTCAGAACATTTCACTGTAGACTCTAGTGCAGACCTGGGCATTGTACGGCCCGCGGGATGATTCTGACCGGCCCGCGAAAGATTACATAATAATAAAAAAAAAATTAAAAAAAAAAAAAAAAAAAAAAAAAAAAAAAAAAATCATGTCAACGTTCACACGCACAGTATACGCTTAGGAGACATGCTCAGAAGATGTTGGTTCTCTTTGGATCCACCTACATATGTGAACAGACATTCTCAGTCATGACGTTTACCAAGTCCAGGTACAGATCCTCTCTCACTGATGAACATCTGGCAGCTGTGCTTCGCATCTCCACCTCAGACATGCAACCTGACTTTGATGGACTTGTTAAAGCTCAACAGAGACTGGATTTCTCACACTGAATGAAAAAAAAAGAACTGAAGAACACTAAAATGTGGAAATATAACAAGTGAAATGGGACAATTGATATTTTTTTTTCTTTTTTTTGCAGTTCTGAAAACATTAAATGTTTAATATAGGCATGTAAAGTAAAAAAAAGGCTACAAAACTGGGACACTTTTCTTTACACAGTTCAGTGACATGTCTTGTTTATTTTTGCTATAAGATGATGTGATGTCTTTAGAAAGCTAAGAAAATCCTTGTTTCAATAGTATATGAAACTCAAAATGCCCTTTGTTATTAATGTTTCACATTTTGTTTATCATTTTGGAAATAAATTCTATTTGAATAAATTATATTTTTGAAAGCTAACCTCACCTTTTAATTGCCAAATAATAACATACACTCTTACCAGGGGTCAAAACAATGCCATTTACTGCTTTTTATATAGAAATAAAATGTATATTATGCATAATTGAGTTTGGAATTTTGGCCCGGCCCCCCAACATATTTTCAGTTGCTCATTCGGCCCCCCGGGAAAAATAATTGCCCACCCCTGCTCTAGTGTATTCGCCCTTAAAGGGACAGTGCTGCTTTTTTCCCTGTTTAATAAATAATGCCCTGTTTTTGGCTAACTCTCATACTTGTCTTGTGTTGTGCTATTGGGGTCGCTTACAAACCGTAACAACATACCTGAAGACAAATAAAAAGGGAATAGATTCATTGAACTATTCTCCACTCCACAAAGTATAGGGCATTAAGTATTGGGTATTATTAGGATGATAACTCGAAGATCAGGTGCATACTAGCATAGCTATCAAAGTTAATAATGTTCTCTGTAGCACCAAAACACTGAAATCTATACATTATTATTTACATTCACACCCTTAAGCCTAGGTTTTTGGTCAAAGCTATCCAAATCAAGCAGTAAGAGGGTCTTTCATCGTTATTACTATATTTTATTAAAGTAATAGACATAAAACAAACATAAACAAAGACAATACGATCACAATAATAACGAAAAAGCAAGATAGAATCCGTTACTCCACATCCAACAATATCCAATTTACTCGTTGGAGCTAATGGATGTTGGATGGTAAAGAGAAGGAGGGGGGGGGTGTGTGATGGTTTATATAGATTCGGTTCAAATAACAAACTCAGCAAGACCGACGGCTTCTCAGTTACAGTGGGTGACAATATTGTCACAAGGAAAGATGAAATTACATACCTAGGTTCCATCCTAGAGGCAAATCTTTCCTGTGACAAAATGGCATCCAATGTAATAAAAAAAGTCAACCAACGAACTCGATTCTTGTACCGGATCTCCTCTCTGGTAAACAAGAATACCCTGAAGACTCTGGCAGGAGCACTCATTCAAGGGTACTACGACTATGCTTGCACCTTTATATTTATCGGTAAAGAATTTGCACTACAACCCATACCTCATTACACCTTACTGTAAATTATATTGTACCTAAATTGTACCTCATCCCACTTCTGCTTTGCACTGTATAGTATATTGTATGGTAACTCAGTTACTTCTACTCTACATAGAGCATTGTATGTATATATGTATATACTGAAAATGTTTGTCTACGTACTTGACTTCTATTTTATACTTGCTATACTTATTTTATTATCTATCTTTGCCTAGCACAGTCTCTGGAGCGAAACAGAAAGAAGCATTTTGTATAAAAGTATTCTGTACTTCTGTATGACAACTAATAAAGAAACTTGAACTTGAACCTCAAAGGCGCTAAAAACAAAATTACAAACATCTCAAAACAAACTGGTCAGACTACTGCTTGACCTTACTCCTAGAACCCACCTCACCCCTGCCCACTTTGACAAACTAGGGTGGCTTAGAGCAAGGGTTCCCAAAGTGGGGGTCGTGACCCCCGCCGCGGGGGGGTCGCCAGATTCTTCTTGAGATTTCTTGTCTGTAGAATAAAAGCAAAATGTTATTATTGTGATGTCATGTATAGTGGAAACTCCCTAACAATAATTTTAACATTTCTGTTTCCAAGGGTTTGCCCTTTAGAAGTATTGGGCACTGCTGTGGAAGGTGCAAGATTGAAGTCAGAGCTGGAGAAGAAGGAGAGGACGATAACCTGGTTGAGAGGGCAGCTTATTGAAAAGGAACAGATAATACAGTCTCTCCAACAGGATGCTCAGAAAAAGACATTCTGTACTGTGGAAAGTGTTGTCCAAAAATAAACAAAGATCAAAGGGCTTTTTAAGTACTACACTGGGATCACATATGTTAGATTCATGTTATTGTTAGATTTTCTTGTGCTGAACTGAAAGTTCATGGTTACATCAAGGATGGTGATGCTGTTATGGCTGACAAGGGTTTTACAATACACGACGAGTTGAAAGAGCTTGGATTACGTCTGAATATTCCTCCTTTTGCTGCTGGTCATTCTCAGATGTCTCAGTCAAATGTGGCGTTGACTAACGAAGGGTTATGTATATAACCCAGTTCTGTGAGTTATGGTGCGCTCAGCACCTGTCTGCATATATCTCGCTTCAGCGTATATACACTGAATAAAAAATTCCACCATGTACCTTTACATGCCAGCATCCATCTGGCCACACCCCCATCCGCTTACCTACATAAGCAGGGGTGGGGCCACACAATCATCTCCTTCCCAACAAATTTCACCACAATGAAAAAATCAAGGGCTGCAGCGGCGTCCAGGTGCTGAGCGCACCATAACTCACAGAACTGGGTTATATACATAACCCTTCGTTCTGTAGCGTTATGGCTTCGCTCAGCACCTGTCTGCATAACAGGGGATGAGCGGGAGCCATAGCCCGACAAATGTACCTCGCTGAGGCCCCCCACAACCATCAGACCGGGGAGGACCGAGCCCCCCGGACCCTCCCTAATGGAGGATACCCCCCCTATTGGAGGTTCACGGGAGGGCGACGGATCCGACCGTGCGAAGAGGCACTCAAGCAACACAACGCACAGGGTGAGCAGACCGTGGCTTGACCCCACGACTACACACACGCACAACCCGCATGCCACCCGGGAACGAACGGAAGGAACAACCTCGTTACTGCCCCCAGAAATCACGGGGTCAAGAGCAAACCCAACCCCGTGGCAAGGCCGTAGCAGTGGAGCGCGAAGGAAGACCCAGACCCACTGAAGGGACTGGATCCCCTGGAAAACGGGGGCCCAGAGAGGTCAATGACGCCAGGCATCAAGACCCCACCAGGTGGTCACTTAGTGACACCGCCCCACACATCGCCAGCGTATTCGGATAAGGCCCCTCCAAGAGCGGGCCCTTTCCCCCCAATAGCACACCGCCTGGCACACTGACCCTGCAGAACAGGCAGTCAGCATGGCCGTAAGCACACAAAAAGGTTAACCAACGGAAGCAGGCAGAGACCCAGAGGGGTCGAGGCAGAGAAGGCTGACATGATTGGCAGACGTCATGAACGTGCAGGGGCACACTCAACCGGGTAACCCGGGAGTTGACTCTGCTCCAACATACCAGGGAATCAACCACCCTCTCTGTACAGACGGTGGTTGTTCCTATAACCCCTCAAGAAAAAACTCCAAAACACACCTGCGGGCATACACTGGCTATACCGCAGTACAAGTGTTTCAGTTTTCAAAAAAGGGTTATCCCAGGCCTACGGTATCAACGAAACTTTACTTCGGACCGGGCCCGGCGGCACGGGAAGCACAGGGTTACCAGAGGAGGTCCAAGACCACCCCAACAGCCCCCTCTTTGCCACGCGTGAGAGAGGAGGGAAAAGAATGGAGAACCAGCCCTAAGCACACCGCACTTGGTATTCCCAGGCGGTCTCCCAACCAAGTACTAACCAGGACCGAACCTGCGTAGCGTCCGAGATCGGGCGTGTACAGGTTGGTATGGCCGTAAGCCATTACGATAGTGCAGAGTACAATATGTACCCAACAAAGGGTCTCCATAGCGCCTAACCCTGTGACACCCGGACCGACCCGGCATTTTTCCCCCCGAAAAAAGCACAAGTCCCTCAGGGTACCAGAACAGCAGATCTGCATCCCGGCGGACAACGGGTTAACAGCGCAACCAGACCAGTCCCGTGTCCTAACCACGCCGACATGCCCACTCCAGAAGAGGGGGTAGGTATGCGTGTCGATCTAAAACATGAAAAGAGGGCGCCACCCAGACGGTCCCCATTTAGACCGTGCTCAGTGGCCCACCCCAAGGGCGTGAGACCCCTCTACCTATGTTTTGATCTATTCCGTTAACATCCCCCAGATATGAACGAGAATTCATCGAGACAACCTAGTAAACTGGCGCTCGGAAGAGACAAAACTCCATCCCAGTTGCCCTATAAAAACGCTGTTTTAACAAGCAACCAAGGCGCACTTAGCCCCTGTGTGATTCTTTAACAGAAACACACCGAGCCAGCACTATGTATGCTTCGAGACCCAAACACATCAATGGATAGTCTAGCAAGACACCAAACATTGTTCCTCCAAGTCGCCTGGGAGAACGACACGGAGCCGTCGTGCTTCATGTACCTTCCTCTTTTTATTCAGAAAAGAAAGAACACAGACTGACATGAATCCCTCGTGACGCAGCTGAGGGTAATTCTTTTTTTACATTTTTACATCCCACCACCCTCCCATAGGGAGGAGACGGAAATCCCCAGAGAGACTTCCCACGCGAGCTGTATAGATTGAAAAGAATATATTGCAACATTGAGCTATGTAAAATTTGGGTTAGGGCTCTCCGAGGAGGAGGCACTGAACCAATACACACTCAATAATCGAATTGAATCGAATACACACACAATAGAGCAGGACTCCTTTTTGAAGTTCTACTCACCTTGACAATCTGAGGAAGAGGCTCTGAACTCTGAGGAGGCTCCCTCACAGGGAAGGAGAGTCCTAACTCACAGAAGGCCCGAGTAGGAGCTTCGTGAGGAGGAGCTCTGACAACTCCCTGAAACAGATCCATCATATGGACCTGAACAACTCACGGAAGTCTTACCAACAGAGACGCGCACAGTGACGTACTCTATGGCGGGGGAATTTCTGCGGTGCACACGCCCAATCTTCCAGGGTGTGGGACCAGGAAACTCCCCCCCCCCCCCCCTTCTTACCCTGTAACGTGCCGAACAGCAATGTGACAGGAACCTTGAAGGACAGGAGGTTTTAACCCCTGCCCATCAAAAAGGGGAGGAAAGGATTACCAGTGCACCCCTTTACGACCCCACACCCATGATACGATGTAATGACAAAAAAGAGCATGACACAGTCACAGTCAGCTACATGAAGTGTCTAACAGCTTCACACAGCTCGTGTGCTAAACTGCTATCTGATTTTTACTAAGGAAAAAACACAGAATAGAGAGGGCCCCCTTAAGAGCCCCGGTACCAGACTTACATATGTGCTTCTGTGGCCAAACCTAACCCAGTTGTAGATCACAAGACACACACAACCCTTTATCACAACAAAAAATGGCAAGTACACTCTTGCTACAGAGGAACGCCGTTTTTCATAACGAGAGAATACAGAATCCTCTATTATGTATCGGCCACAGGCCTTGCTAAGCACACACGATAAGCGACCAAACAATCTTTTCTTTAGGAAAATATAGTTTCTCAAGCGGTTAGCACAACCCCAGCAATTAAGCTGAGGGTTACATCGTATCCCCACAAACACAGTGACACAATATATTGTAACCAACATGTCTGAAAGGAGGGTGGGGAAGCCCCAGGGAAACCGGGGGGATCACCCCTCCTACCTTACCCTTGATACGGCCAAGTTGAACAGGCAACCCTGTTAATATGTGAACACACTGTTCATTGTCATTACAGGCTGAGAAAATAATTCATTCTTCACTCATATGTCACTAAGCATAGCTTTATAGGTTAATTAACCCCCTTAGTTGTGAGTTCACGGTACCTGAACACACATGATGTTCTCAACACAACTAACCAGATCATTTTTACACATGTAAAACAACAACCCGATTTGTATGGAGAGAGAAGCTATACCAGTGACAAGACAATTCACACACAACACGCGTCATATTCTAAATGTATTGCAGCAACACCCGTTTTGGAAAACATCGTTATTACAAAACATTTAGAAGGGAAGGAAGAAGAAGTGTTTAAGCTCCGGTCGGGACCTTTCCTACCCTGAGCGAACTGCAATCTGGCTAACGGGGGAACGACATTGAGCACAGCATTCCTGTGTTGACGACGAGGGTAGCGTCACTGCGCCACCCAGCCGCTACGGTTCTCCATGTTGACGCAGTCCTCGCTGGCAGGGCTCCCGGTGTAGGTTCGACTAACATCCTCTGTCAAAGATGACGTCGTAGTCAGAGTGTTTTAAGGCATGTTATAGTCATAGCAATGTTCAACAGTGTAGCATCAAGCTAACAGCCGCTCTCGACTGATAGCACCAAGCTAACGTTTCCTAGCCTAGTGACATAACGGGGTAGCGCCGCAGCTAACAGCTGACTGGCTAACAGGTAGGCCACAACTAGCACGCAAGCTAAGCAGCTATCACCTGAACTGTACAAAACGACATAACAAGCCACACTTCAGACAGGCCGCCGTCTGAAACCCTCCTCATCCTTTAAGAGAGAAGAGAAAAAGAGATGTCAACACAGTTTACAACGGTGATTTTACCAGACATCCGGCGGAGCCAGCACAAGTCCCATCTGGGCTGCAGCCGACTTGAACATGGATCTTCCGATAACGAACATCCATGCCCACATTTCCTCGTTAGGGTATACTCTCATTTGTATATGAAAGATGGGGCCTGCACGGGACAGAGAAGCATCCGGTTGTCCAGAGAATCCTGGGATCACCAGTTCGTGGTCGCGGCCCACTAGTTGACTATAATGGGCTTCAGACCAAGATCCCCCGCCGTCGCCTAAGAGGCTGAACAGAGGACCCTAATCTGGGGCCGGCTTTTGTAAAAATGGTCAGCTAGCCCCCATAGCACTAACATACAAGTGGTGCTCACAAGCAAACATTACTCACCCAGGCTTGAAAACCAACCAGTCCCTCACAACAGACTTCCACAGTCCAGCTGCATAGCAGGAGGGTCAAACCCATCCAGCCGCAGCAAAGGAGGACTGCAGTTTGGGGAGTATATTAGCGACGCAAGCCCCTAATACGAAAAAACCGGTGGAGGTTTAGAATGATCATCATCTTCCAGACACTCCAGTGACGAAGACAATATCGCCGTATTTTCTCGAAAATAGTGAGAGAGAAAATAAAGATATGATGTCAACGTATCTCCTTGTTCTTCCTTTCCTCAGACTAAATATTTTTCTCCACGTCAAGTGGGCATGTGAGCAGCACTTAGCTTGTGGCTGAAATTTGAGAAGGAGATGAGTGTGTGGCCCCACCCCTGCTTATGTAGGTAAGCGGATGGGGGTGTGGCCAGATGAATGCTGGCATGTAAAGGTACATGGTGGAATTTTTTATTCAGTGTATATACGCTGAAGCGAGATATATGCAGACAGGTGCTGAGCGAAGCCATAACGCTACAGAACAAAATTGCTCGTCACAGGGTTCATATTGAGCGTCTTATATGTAAAGTTAAGATGTACAAAATCCTTTCAGATCGCATACCAACAACCCTTTTCAAAACGATAAACCAGATATGGTCAGTTTATTGTTATATGACCCTACTACAGGATGTGTTTGTAACTGATAAATGAAATTGTAGACCTGCATTACCTGATAAGAAAGTACAGAACCAATTTGGACTTCTCCAAAAGGGGTTGTGATCTTTGGATCTTTGGTAGACAGGATAGTTGCCAAAGGTGTTCCAGTCATCCGTAGAAAATTGGCAATATCTTCCTCTGTTACAGCTGGAAGTCTGTAAATATTTAAAATATTGTATTAAATGTATTGCATATATTAATAATAACTTGGTCGTACTTTTGCTATATTTCTGAGATGGAAGAACGATGTTTTGGTCACTTTGTTAATATGAAAATTGAAGTTCAGTTCTGAATCTATTATAACCCAGAGACTTGTGACCTCAGATTTGATCCAAGGGGTTAGTCATCCCAGGTTCTTTATTAACGTTTATTTTTTTGTTTTGGGGCCGATAATTAGAATTATAGATAGAAAACCTACATTATGTCCTCTGATGATATCACCCAGCGGTAACATGTAAAGGACCTAAGCAACTCCCTTGTGCAACTCCATAGTTGTTGTCATATATCTCAGACATGTGGCCTCCTAGTTTAACATAAAATGTCCTCCCTCTGATGTATGTTTACCCTTCTGCCTTATTAGGTAACTGACAGAGTTGGCACATCAGTGCATGAAAAGATTGCATCACGTTCAAGGTCATAAAAAACTTAATTTGTAATATTTCGATCCAATTCTTTTTTTTTTATGAATACCACTATAAGGATGGAGACCTTATTCTCATTCTCATCAGAGTTTAGTCTGAGGTCACTGATTATTTTGGTGAGGGCAGTTTCAGTGATATGCTATTTTCTGAATCCTGAATTCTTCTAAGATTTTGTTCTCTTCATTGACATTGATGTCTCATGAGATAATTTTATATGTACATCAACTTATAAAGAGTGTATTACCAGCAGTTGATTTTGAGAAGATAATAGCAGACAAATCCATCGGCATTGTCACTGCACCTATACCACCAACTGACACAAGCAGTACAATCACACCACCCGATTTCAACTCATTGACTAACCTGATGAAAGAACAGATGGTCGCTTTCAAATTACACATCGAGGAACTCAAAGATGAATTCAAAGCACACGTCGATGCTAAACTCGAACACATCGATGCTAAATTAGAAGAAGTTAAGAAAGCGGTCGCTGTACAGTCCGAGCGAATCACGACAGTGGAGAATACGGTGGCAGATATTACACGGGCAGTCAAAGTGAACGAGAACACCATCTGCATTGGCATGACAGAGGTGACAAAAGAGATAGAAAGGGTGGAAGAAGCATGCCGGAGGAAAATACAAGAGGTTTTGGGTAACAACTTTCTAAACACAGTGCCGAAAGTGGACCAAGCTTACAGAATCGGTTCTCGGGAGCAAAGAAACAACGGGCCAAGAGTCATCATTGTTACTCTGCGGAAGACGTCAATAAGAGATGACATCATCAAAATTGCTCGCATCCAACGTGGGAAGCTGAAACATGGTGATCATTCAATATTTATCTATGAGGATCTAAGCAAAGACGCCATCGCTCGACGTCTACCCTACAAGGAGGTGATGCAAAAATTGTTCAAGTCTGGCCTCAGACCAAGGCTAACATACCCGGCGCTGTTATCGATCGTGGGCAGGGACAGACGTAGGATTGGATTACACACACCTAAAGAAGCTGAGGAATATTGGAATCGATATGGAGCAGATCCCCCAAGGCAGAACGAAACACTGTCTGAAAACAGATAAGCCACTTCATCTCTCTCTTTCTCTGTGTATATCAGTATTAGAATGACTTTTATTGTGTTCATCAAAAGTAGCAGTTGATATGCAGGCCGTCTACACCAATGCGTATTGTGTATAATACGATTCGTAATACATTATAATTTCAGACCTCTGATCTCCGGGGAGACAAGAACATATCATTGGCAGTAAGAACAATCTGGAAGATTCTGGGTTTATCGCTCGACTGCCCTGGGTCACTTAGATCATTCTGGAACACAACAACAGTCTATTAGTACTAGTGTATTCTACAACCTTCTAGAATATAATGCACCATGACAACGAAGGCTTGCAACTCTAACATTAAACATCCGGTGTGTATAAACATAGCATATGATCAATTGACTGAAGTTTAATCAGACCTTAATAATACTTTAAAAAATCAACCACACCTAAACGTATGAACACAACAAGGTTATTCTAACAATTTAAGTAATCACTCCACTGATGAAGAGATTGGCACATTGTAGCTCTAAAAGGCTCTGTTTTTCTATTTTATCTAATCACTCAATTCGGTTCTAGTGGCTTCTCTACGTTGAGTATTATTCTATCTCTCACTCCTTATCTTTATCTTTTTTTTTATTATTTCTATTTTTTCTCTCTTTCTTTTATCTTACATTGTTATTTTCCATTGTTCTTCACATTAAGGTGTTAATATTTCTCTACAATCGTTTCCTTTTTCCTGATGTTTCCTACATATGTTAGTAGAGGGTTCAAATGAATATGTCGATGAAAGTTTATTCTCTTTTTTTTCATTTTTCACAATATTTCATTACAGTAAGGGAAGGTGCAAGACCAAAAGCGACATTCTATTGTATTAGAATGAAAATGTTAGATCCTATGGCAATTAGCATAGGAAGATTAGGATTACAATGCTCAGTTTGGGCAATCCGGTGGACTAAGGGAGAAAGTCATACGCGGAGGATGTGTTTTTGGAACACAGGCCTGTACGACTCTCTGGGTGAGGGGAAAATAGGGGATTTTTATTTGTATATATATATGTTTTTAAGCTCGGCTCTCAACGGGACCTCAATAATTGGATGTACATCTATTGTAGCTTCGCACTCCAGAAGCATTACCAAAAACTACACAAAAACATGCATAGATTATGGCTAGTTTGAATATAATGATATGGAACACTGGTGGGATAAACAAACAACACAAACGCAAAAGCATGCTCACACTGATGAAAAAAGAACATGTGGACGTGGCTCTACTAAGCGAAACGCACATTTTAGAGGAAGACATAGATACGTTAGCGGATAACACATACCATAATATTAGTCACTCTTCTTTTGGTACAAGAACTCGAGGTGTAGCCATAGTCGTCAGACGTAAATTAAATATCGAATTAAAGGGGGTATGGTCGGATGCTGAGGGGCGTATAACTATAGCTAGGATTGTACACAATAACAGGAAAATAGCGTTGGCAGCGGTATATGCCCCAAATTTGTACGAAGTGGGTTTCTTCACTTCACTAACCGATGAAATGTTAAACCATCCCGAGTACTCATTTATAATAGGTGCGGATTTTAATGCCATTTGGAATCCAAGGATGGACAAATCTTACCTCGCCTTTTCCAGCAAACAAAAAAATTCATCTAAAGCATTAAAAGATTGGTCAAAGACTACAGGGGTAAATGATTTATGGCGTTCACTTAATCCCACGACCCGAAAGTACTCCTGTCGATCGGCGAGACATAACACATTATCCAGAATTGATTATGTCTTTGCATCCCCGAGACTATTTGATAAATATGAAGTGGAAATGATACCCAATGCGCTTTCAGATCACTGTTATTTACTCCTAAAAGCAACATTTGGTATACTATCTTCCCGGGCCCCAAGATGGCGTTTTAATACTATGCTGCTTAACAACAAGGAATTCATTACACAACTCAAAGAAGCTCTCACAGTATTCCTACGGGAGAATGCAAACGCGGTGCAAGACCCCAGAATAATATGGATGTCGGTAAAGGGTATGATCAAGGATTTCACGGATAGATTTTCCTCCATATTGCGCAAAAATCAATGCACAAAACTGTCTGAACTGGAAACGCTTTACTCAACGTTATTTAATTCTTTAAAATACAACAACTCAACTAGACTAGAAAATCAAGTTAACGTACTAAAAACAGAGATCAATGCAATATACAGACAAAAATCGGAAATGCAAATACGCAGCACAAGACAACAGCAGTATTTCCAAGGTTCTAAACCTAGTCACCTATTAGCCATGCGATTAAGAATTAATGCAAAATTTGCAGATATAACTGCCATTAGAAAACAACAAGTACTTGTAACAGACCCCAAAATAATAAACGATACATTCAAAGAATTCTACTCCGACTTATATAATTCAGAAACGACCTTTGATCAAAACATTTTGGACACATATCTTAATCAAATTATTCTCCCTAAACATTCGGAGGACGACACTAAACAGTTAGAAGCACCGATCACATTAGAGGAACTCAAGAAGGCCATATCCGAAATGAAAAATGGTAAGGCTCCTGGAAGAGACGGTATCCCATCAGAAATGTACCTTTCTTGTTGGGACATATTTGGACCCTTATTACTAAATATGATCTTATACTCAGTCAAGGAGGGGAGCTTCCATAAACACGACAATATTGCACTAATTTCAGTCCTTCTCAAAAAAGACAAAGACCCCACCGAGTGCGGTAGTTACAGACCTTTAAGCCTCCTCGGAACCGATGTCAAACTGTACTCTAAGGTATTAGCCATCAGATTGCAAAAGCATATGACGTCTTTAGTTCATCCGGACCAAACTGGCTTCATAAGAGGTCGCCTGATCAGTGATAACATAAGACGAATACTGCACGTATTAGATGCAGACAAGGAGGACACCACACCTAAGGCGATGCTATCCCTGGATGCTATGAAAGCATTTGACAGGCTGGAATGGTCGTTTCTATGGGCAGTATTAGAAAGGATGGGGTTAGGAAAAGGATTCATTGATATGATTAAAGTATTATACAAGGACCCATCGGCCATGATTACAACAGGCACATTCATCTCCGAAATCTTTCCGGTATCACGCTCAGCCAGACAGGGTTGCCCTCTTAGTCCCGGACTATTCGATCTATCATTAGAGCCTTTAGCACAATATATAAGACAATCCCAATACATAGAACCAATCGTAATCAAGGGCACACAACATAAAATTAGTTTATATGCGGACAACGTAATATTGTTCATGCAAAGCCCCAACACCACATTGCCTCATCTACTCAAGTTGATAGAGAACTTTGGTGATTTATCGGGATTTAAAATAAATTGGCCGAAGTCGGCTTTCCTTCCACTTAACATCCATGCAAAAAAAGACACAACCCTCCCAGGTGCGATACCCATGGTAAAACATTTTAGATGCTTGGGTGTGGAAATATTTCCCACCATAAGACAAACAGTGAAGCACAATTACACAAAAATACAGAACAAAATCAAAGACGACCTGGACAGGTGGGCAAAACTTAAAAACTCAGTACAGGCAAGGGTATCAATAGTTAAGATGGATGTACTACCAAGAATCAACTTCATCAGCTCAATGCTACCGTTACCCCCTCCAGAGGGCTACTGGAAAAGATTACACTCCTCCACATACAAATTTATTTGGAATAACAAACCACCTCGCATAAAAAGATCCACCGCACAGAGAAATAAAGCAGACGGTGGCATGGCAGTTCCAGATTTTTTGCAATATTTTAAGGCTTACACATTAAGACCATTGACAATATGGTTTGATCCCCAGGCTTTGGTATCTTGGAGAGAATTGGAAGAAAACATAGTAGCCCCACAGAGACTGAAGGACATAGCACACACTAAACTTCCAATCAAGCACTGTGAGCGGAAATTTGGCCCCATAATTACCCATGCAATCCGAACATGGCGGGAAACACAAAAAAAATATCCTAACCCTCAAAAATGGCATAATCACACTCCCATATTCAATAACAATGCACTCTTAATGGAAAAACGTCCTATAAGATTCCCTATATGGGAAGAGCAAGGCATACACTCATTAGGGGATATTTTTAATAACCAGGGCTTCTGTAGTTATGGAGAAATATGCACAAAGTTTAACCTCACCGAGTCCACATGGCTTTTTTACATACAGTTACGCCTATGTTTGAAGTCTCACGGTGTTCCATTAGACATACCAGTTGAACACCACAGATACCACAAACTCTTCTATGAAAGAGAAACATTGGGAGGTTTTGTATCAGGTTTTTATTATCAATTACTAACGTCCTCGTATGAAACCCTTCAACTAGACACTGTCTGGAGGAGGGATATTCCAGACCTGGAAAGTGACTTTGATTGGCAAGAAGCATGGGCAAATGTCCGTCTTACATCAAGGAACCCGGACCATCAACAAATCAATCTTAACTATATTCACAGGACATACTTGACTCCTATAAGACTGAACAGAATGGGCCTGAAACAAGACTCAAAATGCTCCCAATGTACAAATGGAGACGAAGGGACATTTATGCACATGTATTGGGACTGCCCACCAGTTAAGGCATTCTGGAAAGATGTGACCCATCAATTATCAAAACTCGTATCTTGGAATATACCAGTACACCCCTCTGTATTGCTTTTGAATGATGTTTTTGAGTTTGCAGTAAATCCACAGCTAAAGAGATTGGTTTTATCGGGTATCACAGTAGCTAAAAAACTGATCGCATCACGCTGGTTTCAACCGGAAAAAATTTGCCGGAAAGTTTGGTCTCTTACATATCTCGATGTGATATATCAAGAAATATCTACAGCAAGAATTCTGGGTCTCAACGAATCCAAAATGTCAATGTGGGTAGAAGTGGTGGAGAGAATAAAAGCTAGCTTATAATGGTAGTGTCTGGTTAGGAGTGAGGGATAATGGAGGTACTATCCAAGGAGGGGTCCGGGAGGGGGGGGGTTCGAGCTGGAGCATATGTGTGTAGGGTTTTAGAAAATAGGTATTAGGGGTATGTCCTATATAAGCATTTGTATAATTGTTAATTTCGCTGGATATACACTGTATACGGTAAAATATTATTATAGACTTTTTTTTTTGTCTTGTTTCTGTACTTGCATGTAATTTTAACCACCTTGACTGTTAGTTTCATTATGCATTATGTGTTGAGTACTGACTTTTAATAATTTCTGTTTTGCAATAATAAAAAAAAAAAAAAGAAAAAAAAAAAAATAGTGTATTACCAATAACATTTATTTTTGATATTGTAACTCATTGACTTTGTTCACTTTATTATATCTGTTGGATGATGTATTACTACCACTTTACCTGTAAGAAGTGTCAACATGGCACACCACTGGCCATCTCTCAAACGCGTGAATACTTTCGGCAACCCACTTGTCCTTCCGCATTGCTCTGATTGGCCGAGCGCGTGCATGCGCATGAGCCGCGACGGGCTCCTCAGCCAGGTTCCGCTTAAGGCAATTTATACAAATGGAAGTATTGATTACGCCGTAACGAATCATTAAAAAAATATACCCTTAACTGGAATATGTTGTACCTTTACACATATGTTGGATTATGTAATTGGTTTGTCATGACAAACCAATAAAAAATCGCATCGCAGTATTCGCCGGCTTCGCCGGCTTCGCAGCTGCGGCGCGGGTCCACGACCCTCCGTGCTCCGATCGCCAGCGGGGAGAATATGCTGCCGTGAAGCGGCATCGCTGAGCTCTGGTGTCCGCTGGACGAAGCCAGAGACGGTCTTATTATGGGGCTTATGCCGAGAAGGCGTAACACAACAGTGAACACATAGTGCAATGCATCTGTCAGTTGTACTTAACTATGTGTTCACTGTTGTGTTACGCCTTATTACATAATATATTATATTACATAATCCAACATATGTGTAAAGAAACAACATATTCCAGTTAACGGTATATTTTTTTAATGATTCGTTACAGCGTATAAATTGCGTTCGGGACCTCCATGTTTTGGGGGTATTCATCAGAAAAATCGGATCCGGGATTCGGCTCTCATCAGTCGGGCAAGAACTGCGGGTTTTCAGCCTCTCTCCTCTCTCCTGGAGCTTAAGCTGAGTTTAGTATTCCTGCCTGGCTGAGGAGCCCGTCACGATTCATGCGCATGCGCGCGCTCGGCCAATCAGAGCAATGCGGAAGGACATCGGCCAATCAGAGCAATGCGGAAGGACAAGTGGGTTGCCGAAAGTATTCACGCGGGCGGGACTTGCCTTCAGCGCGGAAAGGTCCATTCGAAACTGGCCCCTGTGTAAATGCCCTAACCCAACCCCCTCCAATGTACAGTAAATGACCAAGTATGGCTTTGTCAATATTCCAATGTACAGTTTTGCTTGTACAGTTGTACAGTGTCCCCCACCCACCCCTCCTACCCACCCGCCACCCCCCACCACGCGATTGGGCGCACATGTCACATGACCAGAAACGTCAGTGGCCAATCAGATCGCAAACATGCAAACATGGGTTGGGATAAGAATAGACGCGGACTGTACATTGGAGGTGGTTGGGTGGGGGGTGGCGTCTATTCTTATCCCAACCCATGTTTGCATGTTTGCGATCTGATTGGCCACTGACGTTTCTGGTCATGTGACATGTGCGCCCAATCGCGTGACGCGACCATTTCCGCCTCGACCAGCAGCAAACTACCTAACGCCTACGATCCACACTCTAACCTTACCCAACTTTGAAAGAGTGCCTAAGCTTAACCAGCGAAAGAACTTGCCGTCACACGATAGGCGCGACCAGAAACGTCAGTGGCCAATCAGAGCGAAAAACGCGAACGCGGAAGCAAATATGGGTTGGGATAAGAATTTAGGCGTACAGTCCCCCCCCCCCCCCCCCCCCACCAACCCAACCCCACCTACCCAACCTCCTCCAATGTACAGTTTCTACATCAAATGTATATACTCTCTTTTCTGGACCCTTTTTCTATCACAAACAGTACTGTAGATGTAGCAGTACTGTCTATCTGTATGTCGTGTATGTCATATGTTATGATGAATTGAAAATGGGGGACCCTGATGTAAACAAGACGAAAGTCTTTCTCTGGTCTGCATCCTAGTGTACTGTACCCATTCTGCAATCTGTTAATAAAGTTTTCAATCAATGGTCTGGGTCAGTCATGTTTTATTAGGTAACATCTACAGACAAAATGTTTGGATGTCTATACGATTCTGTATCCCAGGAGATAAATACCTCTAACCACCTGACCGCGGGAAATGGGTTTGTTTTATTTCTGTTTTGGTTACCCTTGGTTACGCTGCAGGGTCCAGCTGCAGCGCCGGAGAATCCTCTCACTGGGCAAGCCTGTGGCAGCCAGGGCGCGCGCTGATGTATGTCTGGCGTAAAGTACGAATTGACGGATTGATTAATTGATTGATTTATTGATTGATTGATTGATTGATTGAACATTTTATTAATGTCCGCCTTGTTTCGAACTGGTTAGGCTTAGGCCCCCTTTCGAAGTCGCCCTCTTTCGAAGTCAGTTATGCTTAGAGTTTGGAATCAGGGCTGGTGGTCTATCGCCCTGCTCTAAAGACAGTGGTGCAGTGCTGGTATAACTCGGTATAACGGCGTTATACCTCGGTCACTGAGGCTGAAGTACGCGCAATCGCTTTTTACATGGCATTATCCAACCGGACCTTGTTTCGAATTGGTTATGCTTAGAGAGTTTATCTTTAGAGAGTTTATCTTTAGACTAAAGATAAACTCTCTAAGCATAACCAATTCGAAACAAGGCGGACATTAATACAATTTTCAATCAATCAATAAATTCAATAACCCACGCTCACTTAAAACAGGTTCGAAATTAGACCTAGGCAACTACCGCCCTGTTTCTATCCTTACCTCCATCTCGAAAGTCATGGAAAAAATAGTATACGAACAGGTAGAAAAGTAACTCGCGGGAAAAAATCTAATCTACGAATTCCAATCTGGCTTCAGAACATCCCACTCCACTCACACATGCCTTCTCTATTTAAACGACCACATCAAACAAGAGGTGGACGCGGGCAAATACTGCGGCATGGTCATGCTGGACCTACAAAAGGCCTTCGACACTGTCAATCACACCATTCTGATTGACAAGCTAAAAGCAATTGGTTTTGATAGTCTATCAGTGAGCTGGATGCAATCCTATGGAGGGGAGAGAACAGATGGTGGAGGTAAACGGTACCCCAGTGGTGCCCAACCAGTCGATCGCGATTGACAGGTAGATCGCGGGCTGATTTCAAGTAGATCTCGATTAATAAAATGCGATTATAATTTTTTTATTTTTTTTTTTATTTTTATTTTTGCAAAATCAACTCTGCCTCTCCTTGTTAACTACAACAAGCAATGCTGTTTGTTATTTAAGATGAGGTCGGACTTGGCACTGACAGATTTGTGTTCATTATTCTGCCTCAAATGATGGCTTACAATATACAATTTTGGCTGGTAGCTCTCGGCTAGGTGGTAAATTAAAAAGTAGATCTTGGTTCAAAAAAGGTTGGGCACCCCTGCGGTACACTATCCCCCCCCCCCTCCCAGTGAGCTGTGGTGTTCCACAAGGAAGCATACTAGGACCGCTACTGTTCCTAATTTATGCAAATGAATGTCGTCAGCTTGTGACTGTAACTTGTTCCTGTTCACGGACGACTCAGCCCTGCTGGTCTCTGACAAGAACAAGTTACAGGTTGAAAAAAACCTCAGCTCGGAACTAGGCAAAATCTGCATATGGCTCGCTGATAACAAACTATCATTACACCTGGGCAAAACAGAGTCCATTCTCTTCGGTTCAAATAACAAACTCAGCAAGACCGACGGCTTCTCAGTTACAGTGGGTGACAATATTGTCACAAGGAAAGATAAAATTACATACCTAGGCTAGGATCCATCCCATCTTGTACCGGATCTCCTCTCTGGTAAACAAGAATACCCTGAACTGAAGACTCTGGCAGGAGCACTCATTCAAGGGTACTACGACTATGCTTGCACCTCATGGTACCAAAGCACCTCAAAGGCGCTAAAAACAAAATTACAAACATCTCAAAACAAACTGGTCAGACTACTGCTTGAGCTTACTCCTAGAACCCACCTCACCCCTGCCCACTTTGACAAACTAGGATGGCTTAGAGTAGACGACAGAGTACAGCAACTTGCAATGGGCCTGGACTACAACATACACTACACAACCAAGGTACCCATGTACATGTCAAAATACTTCCCAAAGGTCAGTGAATACCACGATCACAACACCAGAGGGAGCTCCACAAACCCAGATTCGGCTCAAACAAGGGACTAAACACGTTTCGCAATTATGCCGCATCAATGTGGAAAGCCCTACCCAAAGCTGTAAAGGAATGTGAATCACTATCCACTTTCAAAACCACTCTCAAAGAACACCTACGGGAGACTGCAATCCGAAACTGGCCCCTGTAAATGTCCTAACCCAACCCCCTCCAATGTAGAGTAAATTACCAAATATGGTTCCGTCAATATTCCAATGTACAGTTTTGCTTGTACAGTGGTACAGTGTACCCCACCCACCACTTCTACCCAACCCCCCCACCCAACCACCTCCAATGTACAGTCCCCCCCCACCCACCCAACCCCCCCCCCCAACCCCCCCCCCCCCCCCACCCGCCTGAGTCAGACCATCGTTCACACCAAACCTGAGGAATGCGCTGCACTCGACTGATGCGCCAACTCGCTAAGTACTCACCTGCATGGCTACCTTGCATAACAATAGCTCAGGTCGTCAGGTGTGTTCAAATACGTTCTCAGATACATTCACACAAAACTTGTGAATGAAATGTGTTACATTCCATTCGTAGAGGCAATTAGGCATTGTCTTTAGTCTGTGCAAACGAGAGGGAAAATGAATGCGCATGCGTGGGAGCGTGCGCACGCGCCCCAGTGAGCGCACGTGCACGTGCGTCATTAAAACACTGTGCAGCCAGTCAGCCAATCAGCAACGCATGCTGGGTGTAATAATAGTGTCAAAGAACATTAGCTAATGTTAGCTAGCTTGTGCTATTCGCTAGTTAGCTATCAAGCTAATGTCAGTTCAGCTAATGTTAGCTAGCTATCCCAGCTAATCTGCTTGCTACAAAGGCTTATTGCTGCCACGCAAAATGAAAAAAATATGTTGTGGCCTCAAAATTTTATTTTATTACCTCAAAATGTATTTAGTTACCTCAAATTAATCCATTTTGGGCCTCAAACTAATATTTTGTGGCTTCAAAATAGAAAAATATGGGGCGCCCTCGTGGCGCATACCATAGTGCCTCGCGCACCTACGCGGCCGACCCAGGTTCGATCCCAGCTCCCGTCGTTATTTGTCGCATGTCCTCCCCACCTCTCCTCCCGTTCGCCCTCTCCTCTGTCGGTCCTGCGTGACCAATAAAGCTGTAAAAATGCTAAAAAAAATTGAAAAATATTTTGTGGCCTCAAAATAGTTACCTCAAGTATTTTGTTCCCCAAAATAATATTTTGTGGCCTCAAAATAGTATTTTGTTCCTTCATGATTTGAACAAACCTTCACTCACTGGAAATGACTTTTTCCCATAGATGGATACAGGGGCGGACTGGGACACGAATTCAGCCCGGGACATTCAGACGCACCAGCCCACACACCGGCCCAAGGCTGTGGCTAAGGAGTCAACATCAGGGAGATCAAATCTACACCCAGTCCCTAGATGTGCACTCGTGCACAGTGCACGCACACACACACATATATACCGTTACTTCCTGTCATTGGCATACGTTCTTTTTTTTTTACTAACATCTTAGTGCCTCATTAGCCTAGGGATTAAGGATACATGAAGTATTAACTACACCATAATAATATTGAGGTTTTGATCCATAGAAAGGTCTGTGCTACACAATTTCAGTTAGATTAGATTTATTGTCCTTTAATTTTGCACTCATGACATTAGTTGCTTGCCGTTTAATCAACATCGAAAGACCCCCCCACTTTCTCCCAGACACCCATTCCAAGAGCCTGTTCGCTTTCCAGGTCTCTCTCTCTCTCTCTCTCTGTCTGTGTCTCTCTCTCTCTGTATGTGTGTGTCTCTCTCTCTCTCTCTCTCTCTCTCTCTCTCTCTCTCTCTCTCTCTCTCTCTCTCTCTCTCTCTCTCTCTCTCTCTCTCTCTCTCTCTCTCTCTCTCTCTCTCTCTCTCTCTCTCTCTCTCTCTCTCACACCTTTGTAAAACACTCATGAGACCAAAAAAAAATGCCTTTGAAAACAATATGTAAAGATATATAAGATGGTATATACATATTGTTCACACTATGGTGAGGCATGAGACATGGTGTTTACACATTCAATTGGCTAGGGCTGGGCGATATAACGATAATTATCGCGATATATTTGAATAATCGATATCGGGGAAAAAATATCGGAAACAAATAATATCTGATTTTTTTTATTTATTTTTTTAAACCCAGAGACAGTGGACAGACTTGTCTTTCTTGCCTGCAACTTAAAGTAATGGCTTTGCTTGTCCAAATGACAATACTGACCAAATTGAGATTTATTTTTCTCTTGTCCATTTATTTTGTTTGCTTTCTAATGTAAAATACAGTTTGAAACCGTTTGTACACAGTAGGCTATGTGTGCCAGCAGAGCTAGTCTCCAGTCACGAGTCACGGTGCACATGTGCGGTGGTTTGTCCACCAAAAAAGCACCAAAAGATAGAAAAGAAACGAGCAGAGCCAGAACTGTTCAACTCCCCTGGTGCCACAGCCAGCAGAGAAGCCTGTTTACTTTCGCTTTCAAACCAGCTGCAGCCTGAGAACTGGAGTTCTTTTTTATAATTTTTTAAACATAACATAAAATTAGACACACAAGCATTAACAGTAAACATCCAATGAAATCACCATTTAAATAAATGTAGTATACGAGATATATACCTAATACTTGCTATCTAATACCCTACATACATATTTTTTTTTAATACTTATAACAATATAGATAATTATGGATATCGCGTGATATGATATTGTTATCTATATCGTTATCGCGATATCATTTTTGGCCATATCGCCCAGCCCTACAAGTGGTTATAGTGTAACAGAGTATTTTCTGTTTCCCAAATAATAGATTCTTATCAAACTGGTGAACTACACGCCTGTAGCCCCTAAAGCTGCTAAAATACACATTTTGTTCACTGTTTTGTTTCTAGAAGTAGAGCAGGTTGGAAACCCTATATTACTCTCCCCAAAACCAAGACTTCTCCCCAAGCAGAAACAATTTATGAGTAATGCATACCTACTCCCATTATGGGCAGTAAGTGTGTACACAAAGTTAAAACACAGATATACACATCCTCTCCTCAAGTAGAAAAAGGTTTTTTTGGGTTATCAATGAATACAATTTTTTACATGTATTAACTCTAGAATTGCCACAGTTAACTACAATAGCAACGATAAAGAAGTGCCAACCACATATTATTATAATAATAACATTCTAGAACATTTGTGATGTCACAGTATGATGTCATAATCAAACATTTCCGGCGTTTACACTGCCGGAAAATATAAAGAAGAAGAAGAAGATCTCATTGTGATGATTGAAAGAAGGGTGTGGAGCTCATTGAGGACAGAGAGAAGAGGGTTCCCCCTCTTGGGGGGGCACTTCGAGAGATGAGATGATGTTTGGATTGTGATTGTGGATTGTGGAGCAGAGAAGAAGGAGACAGACAAGAGGAGCAGAGAAGAAGGAGACAGAGACGATAGTAATGTGTTTTGAAGATGAGAAGAAGAAGAAGAGTGTAAACTAGATTGTAGTTAGGCAGCAATACGCCGAAAGGTGTCTAGACTGCCGGAAATTCACAAGAAGAAGAAGAAGAAGGATTAGCTTCCTTTAGAACTGAGGAGGGCAGTAATACGCCATGTTGCGTTTACACTGCTGGAAATTCACAAGAAGAAGAAGAAGAAGATCTCATTGTGCATCTTTGAACAGTACTGAACAGTACTGAACAGATAGACTAAACAACATAGATTGAAGCCTGCATTTCTCAACCAAGGTGCCTTGCCTACCGTTCTGATGTGGAAAGGTGAATACTGAATGTTAATATTGAATCAGACAATATTGAACTGAATGTTAATATCAGACCATATTGAATACTGAATGTTAATTCAGGTTGACAGTTGACATCATTTGACAGTTGACAGGGGGCTGGAAAGTTGATTTAAAGGGAACATGCATTATAAATGCCTTTTTTCTGTGTTTAGCATGGTTTTATAGTAATACAGGTTAGTATCAATGGGTCTGTGTCTCTAATTACCATATTGACTCATCAGTCTAGTCTCGAGTTCACCAGATCTTCCCTCACTCAACTAAACTGTTCTGATTTGACGGTTTCTGTGACATCGACATAGCATTGATCTGCAATAACGCCCCCTCTATGGTTGTAGTGCAGTGTAACCCGACACTTCCTCAAACGGGTTTTCACAGGCAGAGAACGAGTGAGAGGGAGAGAGAGAGAGAGCGAGATAGAGAGAGAGGGACGGCGGGAGGGACTGCAGAAGTGTGTGTAATGTGTGTGCGCAATCTCTCTCCCTCGTCGGGGACACACACATACACAAACTTAGCAGGGGCTTAAGCCCCCTCTGAAAAAGGCTTAGCCCCCTCTAAGCCCCCCCTCCCAGTTATGTTTTTTATTTTATTTATATATAAAATACATTACGAATTCCGTTATATTGGACATTTGTATTAATTATATCAAGCGAAGAACTGAGAAATTTGGCAGAGAGAGACGGCAACATTATCGTGGGTTTGCGTGATGAGTATGTCGAGTGGATATGTGACATGTTTCAAACATTAGCAGGGATTTTGGAGGACTTAACAACAAACAAGGTATGGTGAGTCGTGTTTTCATGCTGATCTGTTCATCACTCGCCGCGGTGATCTGCTGTTCATGAATGAATGAATGAATGAAAACTTTATTTAACAGATTGCAGAATGGGTACAATACAGTACGGCGCAATACACATTGTTAAGGGGATGCAGACCAGAGAAAAAGTTTGTCTTTTTCCAATATCAGTATATTAAATTAGCCATTGTTTTTGATCCTGGCCCGCCAAGCAAGGGCTTGTGGAAAATCTGGCCCGTGGCCAAACCTAATAGCCGACCCCTAGCCTATATTAGCCGTTATTTTGTTTGTTGCATTAAAATTCATTAGCACCTGCTATAAACAATCCAGCCCCCCCAAAGCTCCCCCGAGGCCAATTCTCTGGCACCCAGTGGTGCAGTGCTGGTATAACTCGGTATAACGGCGTTATACCTCGGTCACTGAGGCTGAAGTACGCGCAATCGCTTTTTACATGGCATTATCCAACCGGACTCCCGGAGAAGCATGCAGCTGCAGAGCCGCAGAGCCAGCGGCGCTCTCTGGGCCGCGCGCTGACGGCCGCGCTGTGAGGCAATAGTATCCAGCTGCAGGACGAGAGCAGCCAAAAAAAACTGTGCATGCGCGCGCACGCGCGTGGAGCGTTTGACCTACTGTCAATTTGCCACTGCACCACTGCTGGCACCGCTACTGCCTTTACCCCCCCGCCCCTGCACCCTCCCTTGCCTGACCATGGCATTTAGTGAAATTATGCTACTGCTCTAGGGGCTGAGCCCCCCTAAAGGTCTGATGCTAGAACCGCCCCTGATGTCATGTACGGTATGTCATATGTCCTGAATGAATTGAAAATGGGGGACCCTAAACAAGACGAAAGTCTTTCTCTGGTCTGCATCCCCTTAACAATTGTATGTATTGAGCTGTACTGTACTGTACCCATTCTGCAATCTGTTAATAAAGTTTTCAATCAATCAGTCAAACCGCCGAGCTGCTTCTATAGAAAGTAGGTTCGTGGCTGCCACAGGCTTGCCCAGTGAGAGTATTATCCGGCGCTGCAGCTGGACCCTTTCTAGTTTCCGTTCGCCGGTATGACGAAGGGAAAACGAAACTGACACTGTGACTGAACTGACCCGACAGCATTGGTTTAAAGAGCTGCAGTCTCTCTGAACTGTCAGATTAAAGTGTGGAGAACTCACCAGGAAGCCGCGCACAGAGGAGCAGCCGAGCGAGGTAAATAATAGTAGAGAGGGAAATGTACTAACGTAGAGGTAAATGTACCATAGAAGTAATAGAGGTAATACCGTGCCATAGAGTTAAAGATAATATAGAGGTAAACATCCTACTATAGAGGTAAATACTAGGATGTGCCTGTGCGACCGTTGGAGAATTATCGGGGGAATGCTAAGCGAATAATTACTGTTGTTGGTGTTCATTTGAGGAAGGATTTCAGAGGCTATATCAACGAGATCAAAAGCCAGGATTTATGAATAAATATGGTTAATTAAACCTACACTCAGTGGTCAGGGAGCTAGGAACTCAGCGGGTGTAACAATAGTATATATTAACATTCATAATAATAATAATAATAATAATAATAATAATAATAATAATAATAATAATAATAATAATAATAATAATAATAATGACGATGTTTTGTGGACGGAAATACTTTACTGTAGGTATAGTAACCGGAGGGGGGGGGGGGGGGGGGTAATTGAAGTGTATTTCTCTATAGGATAGGCTTACACGTTGAGACTACTGCTGGTATATTTTATTGCGGCGGTCTCGTGACATCAGTGTCTTCGAGAATATCTTGTGCAATCATGGCTATACCATTGTGCCCATATTATACATCTTTATCTACAAAATAACACTATAACAATGTGCGACAGTGCACTGTACTCAGTATGTCTGTATATTTGCAAATCTGGTATGTCAAAATGTATAGATGTAGCAGTAGCCTGCCTACTATCTGTATGTCATATATGTTATGATGAATTGAAAATGGGGGACCCTGATGTAAACAAGACGAAAGTATTTCTCTGGTCTGCATCCCCTTAACGTTAACAATTGTATGTATTGAGATGTACTGTACCCATTCTGCAATCTGTTAATAAAGTTTTCAATCAATCAATCAATGTGCAGTATGTTAGTCGGGGAGGGCGGGTGGATTTTCTAGTGATGATAATGCTATGTATCATTTAACTACGGACGCCGAGAACGGCCGTGTTTATTTTATTTTTTATAATATCATTACCGTTTTCTCGTGATAATAACAGACTTATTATTCGATATAATAAAGTACATTTTCTCGTGCTAACAGATTCATTTATTTCATTATCTCGATATAAGAATACGTTTGTTCAGAACCATGTTGTGCAGAACTCGGAGATGATTGCGAGCTGGTTCATGTGATCACGCCGTCCTGATTTCAGCCTTCAAGCGCTGCCACTGCTGGCTGTCTGTTGCTGTACTGATTACTGAACAATTGACTGAAATAAATGAATCTGTTATCACGAGAAAACGACCTTTGTTACTACTGTATATCGAAATGACGAAATAATAAGTCGTTGTCACGAGAAAACGGCAATAAAATAATAAATAAAGACGTAGCTTTCTGTTTCCAGGGTGCCGTTCTTCTGAAATGAAACCTATTCTCACATGCAGATGCGTGTTGATCCCAGCAGGGGGCACACATCGCCAGATTGTCTCATTGGTAAAAAGTCAGTTGATGAAGCCCATCATGATATCAGGTCTGTAGGCAGAGGTTGAACTTTGGAAATGGGTGGCTTGTTCTGGTGCAATTAGATTCTACTTCTCTAATCGTATAGCAGACACGTGGTGTATAGCAGGAGTATGTTTAATTGCATAAAACGTGTTGCTGTTGCCTGTTGGTGTACATGTTTGTTACAGTGTTTCAATGTACCACATAAGAATAACCACTTACTGTATGCTATCAACTATCAAGTCTGGAATATGATCAACTCCCATGCATTGATTGTTGAAGTAGGGTAGGCCTACATCAATTCTTTACTGAAGTAAAAGTATAAATACAGTTTTGATTGATTGATTGATTATAATAATAATAATAATAATAATAATAATAATAATAATAACTTTATTTGTATAGCACTTTTCATACAGAGGTTGCAGTTCAAAGTGCTTCACAACAGTAAAAAATAGGCATAAGCGGGCATAAAAAGATAGACAGGTAGCAAGGTATGGCAATGATTGATTGATTGAAAACTTTATTAACAGATTGCAGAATGGGTACAGTACAGTACAGCTCAATACACACAATTGTTAAGGGGATGCAGACCAGAGAAAGACTTTTGTCTTGTTTACATCAGGGTCCCCCATTTCAATTCATCAGGACATATATGACATACATGACATACAGATAGACAGTACTGCTACATCTATACATTTATGACATACCAGATTTGCAAATACAGTACTGTTTGTGATACAAAAATAGTCCAGAAAAGAGAGTATATACATTTGACGTAAAAACTGTACATTGGAGGAGGTTGGGTGGGGTTGGGTGGAATATTGACAAAACCATACTAGGTAATTTACTGTACATTGGAGGGGGTTGGGTTAGGACATTTACAGGGGCCAGTTTCGAATTGCAGTCTCCCGTAGGTGTTCTTTGAGAGTGGTTTTGAAAGTGGGTAGTGATTCACATTCCTTTACAGCTTTGGGTAGGGCGTTCCACATTGATGTGGCATAATTGCAAAACGTGTTTAGTCCCTTGTTTGAGCCGAATCTGGGTTTAACATGATTTGTGGAGCTCTCTCTGGTGTTGTGATCGTGGTATTCACTGACCTTTGGGAAGTATTTTGACATGTACATAAAGGTCAGTGAATATGTACATGGGTACCTTGGTCGTGTAGTGTATCTTGTAGACCAGGCCCATTGCAAGTTGCTGTACTCTGTCGTCTACTCTAAGCCATCCTAGGTTGTCAAAGTGGGCAGGGGTGAGGTGGGTTCTAGGAGTAAGGTCAAGCAGCAGTAGTCTGACCAGTTTGTTTTGAGATGTTTGTAATTTTGTTTTTAGCGCCTTTGAGGTGCTTTGGTACCATGAGGTGCAAGCATAGTCGTAGTACCCTTGTATGAGTGCTCCTGCCTTCAGGGTGTTCTTGTTTACCAGAGAGGAGATCCGGTACAAGAATCGAGTTCGTTGGTTGACTTTTTTTATTACATTGGATGCCATTTTGTCACAGTAAAGATTAGCCTCTAGGATGGAGCCCAGGTAGGTAATTTCATCTTTCCTTGTGACAATATTGTCACCCACTGTAACTGAGAAGCCGTCGGTCTTGCTGAGTTTGTTATTTGAACCGAAGAGAATGGACTCTGTTTTGCCCAGGTGTAATGATAGTTTGTTGTCGGCGAGCCATATGCAGATTTTGCCTAGTTCCTAGTACTACATTTAGCTATGCGCAGATAATCCCTTAGAAAATAGGTGTGAATAATATCAAACCTAATATTACATTTCTTTTCTCTTCATTTCATTCTTGTTATTCCATTCAGCGAGCACCAGAGGAGCTGATATACATATCCCAGGTGTCTGCCTGTATACCGGCATGGACAGGCTGAGACTAGGACCACCTGACCACGAAAATCACATGAGAGGTACACAATATGGTTCCCCATCACGTCTGCACTGAGCAGTTAGGGGTGGGGTCAAACTCCATTCAATACAATCCTGCAATTAAAATCAGAATAAAATCAAAATGTAATAATGACTCTGGTATGACCATTTCATGGCTGTGTCAATGTTTCCCTTTGCAGATCATGTTAATGGCCCATGTTTAAATGGGCACAATGAAGGTGAGAACAGGGGAGAGAATGATAGGGCAGAGCTGGCTGCAAGAAGGGGAGGTGCAGCAGGCCAAGGCGGGAGAGGAGGAGGAGGAGAAGAAGGGGGCGGACGAGGGAGAAATCGAGGTGGGAGAGGGAGAGGTCAAAGAGAGGAAGGAAGGGGAGAGGGACGAGAGCTTGGGATGGGAGGGGCGGGTGGAGGGAGAGGAGGAGCAGACAGAGGGAGAGGAGCTGAAAGAGGAGCGAGGAGGGGAGGCGGAGGAGGAGACAGAGGGAGAGGCGCAGAGAGAGGGGGAGGAGCAGAGAGAGGGAGTGGAGGTGAAAGAGGAGCGAGGAGGGGAGGCGGAGGAGGAGACAGAGGGAGAGGCGCAGAAAGAGGAGGAGGAGCAGAGAGAGGGAGTGGAGGTGAAAGAGGAGCGAGGAGGGGAGGCGGAGGAGGAGACAGAGGGAGAGGCGCAGAAAGAGGAGGAGGAGCAGAGAGAGGGAGTGGAGGTGAAAGAGGAGCGAGGAGGGGAGGCGGAGGAGGAGACAGAGGGAGAGGCGCAGAGAGAGGAGGAGGAGCAGAGAGAGCGAGAGGAGGTGAAAGAGGAGCGACAAGGGGAGGCGGAGGAGGAGGCAGGGGAGAGAGAGGGGGAGAAAACCATGGGATTCAGAGGAGAGGGGGATATGGGGCAGAGGGAGCAGGAGGAGAGAGAAGAGGAGGTGCTGCAGGGGAAAGAGGCCAAAGAGACGACACCCGGAAGGCCCGTGGACTGGGATTCAAAACATTAGAAGAGCTCTCTGAGAAGGACCCGTCCGAAGTTGCCATCACCCTCTCCACCAACCCCAACCTGAAGGTCCACCTGGCAGAGAGCGAGATGAGGCAGGACCTGGTCCAGCTCCTGTGCCTGGTTCTATGCAAGGCCTTCCAGGCACGGACAGACAGGGGTACTCTGCAGCACCTGGCCGGCGTGGTGAAAGACTCAGGGTTCCTCCGCACCGTCCTGCCCCATTACGTAGCAGGCATGGGTTCAGAGTCCAACCCCGGCCGCAGGGAGCAGTACCCACAGCACCTAGACAACATCCTGACTCTTCTGTCTAATGTAAACGAATTAATGAATGGAGGAATGGATGGATGAATGAATGAATTAATAAGTGCAAAAATGAATTAATCAACCTATCTTTCAATGAATGATTGTTTGATTAATTAATAAATTAATTGAATGACTGACTGATTGATTGAATACATTAGTGAGTGAGTGAGTGAATGAATAAATGAATGAACAAACAAATGAGAAATGTGTCAAGTAAGCATCAATCATGACAGAGACCGAAACATGTTTTCATCATAGCATCCACTAATAAAAGCCCCTCTGTGATGTTTGTGATCAGGTGCTCAGCACTTACCCGGCCAGCTCGGTCCAGGCGGTGTCCATGCTGGTGGCCCTGCTCCAAGCCTCCATCAACAGCCTGCGGGCATCAGGTGTGGACGTCCAGCCTCAGACAATGGAACAGCTGGAGAGTATGCAGGGCCTGGTGAACCACCTCCAGGAGCGCTCCAGGGAGGGGACTCTCCGTTCAGACAGGGACAGCTACGCCCTCCTACCCAACGGAGGCGATAACCCAGGTAATGTTCCTTGGTGTCTGTATTTAATGGATGTTTTATTTTTATTTTTTTAAGTCTACATGTTGATTTACAGCTCCTCGGATCTAATATCTTACAGTTGTAAAATGAAAGCAGTGATGCTTATTATTACCTTTATTTAGCCAGATAAAACGTTACGAACAGGTTTCTTAAATGTTACTTGTCCTTTCGGACAAGTTATGTTTTCATTGATTTTTGCTACCGGGCATTGCGGTAGAGAGAGAGAGAGAGGAGGAATGGGAGATAGACCGGGGAAGACATTCGGCAAAGATCACCAGGTCCAGGAGTCGAACCCGGGTCGGCCGTGTTGCACCGTAGTGCTGTATGCGGTGCGCCACTCGGGCGCCCTAAGAACAGGTTTCTTATTTACAATGTCGATCTGGTCCAAGAGGCCCCAACAGGAATACACAAAACAAAAAAAGATTATATATTAATAATAAAATAATAATACAGTTAATACAATCATGAATCATAAACAAATAAACACATGCACAGCCTATGTACCAAAGCAATAAACAGGGGAGGAGTAGGGGCGGGGGGGGGGGGGGGGAATGTATGTGTATGTGTGTGTGTATTTGTTTGTGTGCGCGCATGTGTATGCAAACAGATGCGTGTGTCTAGGTGCGAGTATGAAGATGAATGAGTACTTGCATGTTGTGTGTGAGAGGGTGAATGTAAGTGTGAAACTGGGGTATCAGCAAGAGCAGGAGGGATCTACTAAGAGGGTGTTGAGTATATTCTTGAAGGCAATCAGTGAAGTAAGAGCTGTAAGTTTAAGGGTGCTCTGATGTTCATAAGATCACAGCTACAAGCAGCCTTATGTACAGTGCTGCTGTATGGATGAATTCCATCACATCCACTTCCCTTCCCAACAGATGGGCAGACGGGGCAGGACTTCAGGACCCTGCCCATCTACCCGACCGCGGAAGAGTTCCACCAGGACCAGAGGCCCTTCCTCAGAACCAACCTCACCTCCCGGCGCTACATCAGCACCCAGCTGTACCTCGACACCCACTTCCGGCTGCTGAGAGAGGACTTTGTCCGGCCACTCCGTGAGGGGATCCAGCAGCTGCTCTTTAACCGCCTGGGAGGGGGACAAAGCAACGGCCCGATGAAGGGGAAGCGCTTTGATGACATCAGGGTGTATTATGATACACAACTGGTCGTGCCGATGTGCACCCAGGCGGGCATGGCCTATATGCTTCATTTTAACCCTGAGCCTCTGCAGGTCAGTCTTTTGGATTTTTTTTTACTGTTTTGATATTTTAGTAATACAACAGCAAAGGTTTATATGATCATTGTACTGGTTCTGCAGTGAAAACACAAATTCTACACAGTAGGTTATTAATCATGATTCAGATGAACTAGAATCCTGTTATTTTTTATGGGCTTATGGAACTTCAGATTTTGATACAGGCCACTTTAGAAACTGTAATTGTCCATGGCTCATGGTTACATTACATATTAGAAACATGATAAAATAGCACAAGACACAATCACACATTTTCATAGGTGTATTAAATCTTTAACTATGAAAATTAAATAAACCACATCATTTACAATTACCCCCCTCTCTTGCTTTCCCACAGTTTGTGCGCTGGCAGAACTCGAAGAGGTTGATCTATGGCTCCCTGGTTTGCCTCTCCTGTGATGAGTTTCAGAGCTTCCTGTTTGCCACGGTGTCGGACCGTCAGCCTGAGGAGCTTGAGAGAGGTTTAGTCCAGGTCATCTTCTCAGAGGAGAGCAGGCACAAGCTGGCCACAGTGGAGGTAGGTGCAGTACAGTGGGCAGTCCACTACCCTGATTATTAAGCTGTACCTATGTCTCTGTCTAATATATTTTTTCATGCTTTCTGCATTACTGCTGCACTGTTGCTCCTGCCTCCTGTTTCCAAGATGCATTGTTTGAGAGATCCTGCAGTAGATTAGATTAGATTAGATTAGATTAGATTAGATTAGATTAGATTAGACTAGATTCAAATTGTATTGTCATTATACAGCACAAGTACAGTGTACAACCAAGTTTGGCATCCAACCAGAGTGCAAAGGTAGCAGTAAAGTGAAACAGCAATATACAATGTACAGGTGATTAAACTGGGTACACAATATACTAATTAGTACTACTGAGTGTAGTACTAATCAGATGTATGTACAGTGTTGTAGTATAATATGTACAGTGATACAGGTGTAAAGACAGTAGTCATACTGGCCAGCAGCGTAACTAGTAAGAGTAGGATATGTACAGATATAGAAATAGTATACTATCTACAGATATGTAAAAGGTATATACAGTACTGATGCAGGCTAGACCTATACAATGTATTGCCCTCATATCTAAACAACTTTACATGGGGAATTCTTGTTGAGAGAAAATAAGACCTAACGGTTCCATATAAAACCTCACTACATTCTACAGACAGGCCAGGCGTTCCTGATGGTGGAGACCACGGCATACTTTGAGGCGTACCGTTACGTTCTGGAGGGCCTTCAGGAGGTGAAGGAGGAAGATTTGCCTTTTCAGAGGTATGCGTGCCTGTGTGTATCAGTACCTGTGTGTTTGTGCACATGTTTGTGTGGGTGTGTGAAAGGAAGTGTAGGATCTGCCGGTGTCTCACTCCTAACCAGAGGAGTATTGCACGTTCAAGGTCTTAGTTCTAATTAAATTCCTGTATGCTCTTTGATAAGGCATCATGGGAGGATGGTTTCATATGCGTCCCTACTGCCTCTTGTGCTGCCAGTGCTCAAATGCAGTATGACCCTAACTCCAAATTAAAACTTCTTCAACCATTATCTGAAATACATTATATATATATTTTTTATCTAACCCTAACCAACCGTACTGTCATGCACTTGTCCTAATAAACTAACCTACACTGTAACACGCAACACTTTGATGAACATTGTTACTCAGCTGATAGAGTTGTTCCCTTCCTGATGACTTGTCGTACAGAACTTGTAAGTCGCTTTGGATAAAAGTGTCAGCTAAATGACTAAATGTAAATGTAAATGTCAATGACAGACAAAGGAATATTCCCACAAGATATACTTCATGTCTCTGCTGCAGGTGTGTGTGTGTGTGTGTGTGTTGAGGGGCTGATATGGTTGTTACATGGGTGTCCAGTGTCGTTCTTTTACAAAAATGGTACAAAATAATTGATCCTAAATACTAAAGAAATACAATAAAATATATAATAATTAAAAAACAAACAACAACAAAACATAAAATAGAGTCTTAGTTGTCGTTATGTTATATAACTACGGGCAGTCCTGATCAGCTGCCACACATACATTATTTCATAGGTTTATCTGGTCTGTTCTCTCAGTGCCCTCCCACAGCTATTCATTACTTGAAGATAATACATTTTATGAGGGGGAAACCCATTTACAGTTTGTTGGGCGACGCCTTCCTTTTGGAACTTTAGTCTTTAACCCTACATTGCTCTCAAGAGTGCAACATAGGGCGCCCCAGTGGCGAACCACATAGCGCGCTCAGCCGTGACACGGCCGACCCGGGTTCGACTCCCGAACCCGTCGTTATTTGCCGAATGACTTCCCCCCACTCTGTCTCCCATTCCTCCTCTGTCTCTCCTTACTGGACTGCCCAGTAGAAATAAAGCGATAAAACGCCAAAAAAATTAATCTTTAAGAGTGCAACATAGAAGACTTTACAAATAAGTTTCATGGTGCTTCCAAAAGAGTATCATGGTAGGCCTATTCCCCTACATTTTATGTCCTGTATATGTGGCCCTTGAAGGACTCATGAATGAAGCAAATATTTGATGTGGATGCACAACAGAGATGTTAGCCCTCAGCTCATGGGGCTGAGGTTGAGACTGAAATCCTCCTTCACAACTTGTATGAGCTGTGATAGTGATGGTGTGTAGGTTTGTTTGAGCTGTGATAGTGATGGTGTGTAGGTTTGTTTGAGCTGTGATAGTGATGGTGTGTAGGTTTGTTTGAGCTGTGATAGTGATGGTGTGTAGGTTTGTGTGAGCTGTGATGGTGTGTAGGTTTGTGTGAGCTGGGATGGTGTAGGTTTGTGTGAGCTGTGATGGTGTGTAGGTTTGTGTGAGCTGAGCTGTGATAGTGATGGTGTGTAGGTTTGTGTGAGCTGTGATAGTGATGGTGTGTAGGTTTTAAGGTTTGTGTGAGCTGTGATGGTGGTGTGTAGGTTTGTGTGAGCTGTGATGGTGGTGTGTAGGTTTGTGTGAGCTGTGATGGTGTGTAGGTTTGTGTGAGCTGTGATGGTGTGTAGGTTTGTGTGAGCTGTGATGGTGTGTAGGTTTGTGTGAGCTGTGATGGTGTGTAGGTTTGTGTGAGCTGTGATGGTGTGTAGGTTTGTGTGAGCTGTGATGGTGTGTAGGTTTGTGTGAGCTGTGATGGTGTGTAGGTTTGTGTGAGCTGTGATGGTGTATAGGTTTGTGTGAGCTGTGATGGTGTGTAGGTTTGTGTGTGATACGTGGGTTAGTTGATATAACAAAGTTCTCCACTCGAAGCCAACTCCAGTATCGGTCCATCAAGACAATGGGTCTCATTCCCGAACATTTTTCAAAGATATATTCTGGAAGACTTATCTTAGAACCACTGAGACATAATCTATGACAAGTACACTCTGAGTCCTGAACGTGCTGGAGATATGTCTTAAGTGGCTGAAACGGTTGCAGAAATTATATGATCTGATATCTGCTTGGAGAATGGCATTCTGTCGTAAACTCCAAAGCGCATTCCCGTTCAGCTCATTTGCATACAAAACACCGCCTCCATAGCTCCTTATAAGGCAACTGATGACGCAGCTGTGTGAAATGGAATGGCGGAAGTGCTTTGCGAGCCGCGTGATTACGAAACCTAGCGTCAGTCAGTGCTATTCAGAGAGCGTCTCCGAGAAATGCGGCTAGGTTTCGTAATCACGCTTGCGCCCATCAAAACTAGATTAGATTAATGTATTGGCATCATATACAGCTCGCGGTACACACCTGCCGCAGCGCGCGCGCACACACAGACACACACACGCGCGCGCGCAGTACTGTATATGAATGAATGAATGACATATAATATACATAGCCTACGGCGGGCGTAATGAATGAACGCAGTATATGGCTTATTATTCCATAATTAAGCCTATAGGCTACTGTTCATTCGTAGGCGCACACAAGACTTGCTATGGAATATTAATGCTGTCTATTTCCACCGATTAGTTTTAGTTCTTATTTATTTATCCACTGTCATTTCAGTGTTGGTGTATAGGCTATATATAGTGTATTTCAATATAAGTTTAATTGATTAATGATATATTCGAAGGAATGCAGGTTTATAGCTATATCAACCCCCTCCAATGTATAGTAAATGACCAAGTATGGTTTTGTCAATATTCCAATGTACAGTTTTGCTTGTACAGTGTAAGGCTATCCCCCACCCACCCCTCTTACCCAACCTCCTCCAACAGTTTCTACGTCAAATGTACTCTCTTTTCTGGACTCTTTTTGTATCACAAACAGTACTGTATTTGCAAATCTGGTATGTCATAAATGTATATGTAGCAGTACTGTCTATCTGTGTCATGTGTGTCATATATGTTATGATGAATTGAAAATGGGGGACCCTGATGTAAACAAGACGAAATTCTTTCTCTGGTCTGCATCCCCTTATGTAATTGAGCTGTACTGTACTGTACCCATTCTGCAATCTGTTAATAAAGTTTTCAATCAATCAATCAAACAAAGGTCTGTCCCATTGTATACCAATCAATGGGATACATTGCATGTTGACCTGCATTCTTTCAAATGTATATAATTAATCATTAAAACAGATGTGTAACAAATAAGAAATACAAATTCCACAGAAGGCATTAAATTATTATTATTTTCAATCATTTCACAATAATTGCATAATTGTGTTTGAATATCTGAGTAATTATTTGTCCAAAATAGCTGGTTCAGATATGGTTAATCCAGCTGCCCTGTGATCAGATGAATCCATATTATTTATTTTTCCGACATCAAATTCGTAATTTCTTATCGTACAAATATTGTCATATTTATTTTAATTATGATTAAGTAATTAATTCCAAGGAGGCCTGTAGCGTTGACGTGAAGGAATCACTATGAGAACACAGTCTGTCAAGTTATAATAACATTTTAAATTAGTCAATCAATCATGAGATTTGATCGTGGGCTGAGAGCATATTTAAGTGTGCTCCTCAGCACTCTTAGATCTGCTCTCAAATAAGATCTCAGGAAAATTTGAGGACTCCCACTCCCAGCCCTAATATGTCTTAAATAGGCCGAAATCTGGCTAAGACGAGATATTTTGTCGTAACTTCGTTCGAGAATGAGACCCAATGACCTGCATGGCAGATATAACTATGTCTGCTAAATGTTGTAATCAACAGTCATCAGTCGATAACATTTTTGTTTTGCAACCTTCTCTTCCTATGCAGAGCAAGTCACAACTAATTTATGAGAGGTCAGAGGTGGCAACATTGTTTCATACATGATAACATCAACCTTTATTCAGGGATTTATATTGGACTCTTGGAAAGCTTTATAACCCAACCCTAAACTGGTTAGAAATAGGCATCGCGGAACAGGAGCCCTTTTATTTACATTTCAGACCGATAGACAATACATTCTAATGAATTCCATCCATCTGTAACACCACCAGGTACATAGTGGAGTGCAATCCAGATGTGCGCCCCCCGGCCTACCTGGACAGGGGAGATACCTACAACCTGGCATCAATAGCTGAACCTGAGTCCCAGAGCAGCATGCAGCCCTTTCACAGCCTGGAGCCGGAGGCCTGGCCCACGATGGAGGAACTGGGGCTGGATGAGTCTCAGATGAGAGCCTTGCAGCTGGCCCTCACCAAGGAGCTGTCCATCATACAGGGGCCTCCAGGCACTGGTAAGACACCATAAGGTCCTTCAGAGGTTTGGGTTAGTGGTCTGCAAGGGCCTTGAAATAAAGCCCGAGCCCTGCCCGAGCCCGTGAACTTCAGGCCCTGCCCGAAAATAAGCCCGACTGTAAATAATATTTTAAGCCCTAGCCCGCGTGAAAACCAGAAAAAAATTATTATTATTATTATTAAAATATAATTTTTTTTGTATTTGTTTTAAATATTCGAAACACGGTTTTATATGAACGTAATAAATAAACAAAACTAAGAAGCATTTACATAGCCTGTTTCGCAATGCCGTCTCCCAGTGCTCGCTTATATAGACTGACTCACACATCAGCCTCGTAAAACGTATTGAAGGCTATAGAATCTTCTTTGACACACACACACACACACACACACACACACACACACACACACACACACACACACACACACACACACACACACACACACACACACACACACACACACACACGACACACAATAGCCTACTCAGTCAAACAAACAAACAGAAAACAGAAATCAGATTTCGAGCAGAGCAACGTAATGAAAATCACAACAAAACAGGTAGCGAGTCGCGACCCAGCAAATAATAAACATATCACTCACCACGACGTCAGCAACGCGTTGAACACCGTTAACAAAACCGGCTACATACATCCCAAGAACAAATTAAAACGTTCGCCAACTGGCTATATTCCAACACAACCAATCGAGTTGAACTTGTCCCCTGAGTTCTCCCTGCGCGCTGCAGTAATTACATCCAAATGTTTCTCTGGCGCAAAAGAGAAAGCGAATCTTAAAACGAAGGTTATCCTATAACCCTAGTTATATGAAAAAAAAAAAAAACGGCGGTGCCCGGGCCCGGCCGAGCCTGAATTATTTATTAAAAAAAAGCCCTACCCAGCCCGAACCCGCCGGGCCGGGCCGGGCCCCGTCGGGCCTGGGCAAGGTTGCAGTGCACTAGTTTGGGTTGAGATGAATGGATGGATGGATGGATGGATGGATGGATGGATGGATGGATGGATGGATGGATGGATGGATGGAGGATTCAATGGATGATGGACTGACTGAATTAATGAATGGTGCACAAATTAATGAATCAAATGATGAATAAATTAATCTCAAACGGTTATCCTGGCTCTTAATAAGGAGCTGACCCTCAAATGAATACCTGGTGGCACCGATGAATGAATCAAATAATGAACGAATGATGAGGTTCATATAGTATAGAGAGCCTTTCCTTTTGACACTAATGCAGAATAATGCAGTTAACCAGGTGTGTCTGTCTCTATAATTAGTTGAACAAAAGTTAATTTATGGATGTAAGAACAAATTAATGCATGAATGGTTTTGACTGATTGGTTGATGAATGAATTGAATGAACTCACAAATTAATATTAATTAGTTCTTTACCAAGGGGACGACTTGATGGATCTGCTGTCCAAGTACAAATGTGTTTTAATAAATACGACAACAAAATAGTTGTCGTATGAGTAGTATGACGCACAGCAAAAAAATCTACTTTTAGTGTGACAAATAAAACAAAACTTGAACTTGAACTATAACTTTGATCTAATATCTAATATTCTCTCCTTCATCAGGAAAAACCTATGTCGGTCTGAAGATCGCCCAGGCTCTGTTGACCAATGAGGCCCTTTGGACCAATGTGTTGAACAATGCCCCTATGCTAGTAGTGTGCTACACTAACCATGCCCTGGATCAGTTCCTTGAGGGTGAGTCACACTGTGATCATCTCTCCCATTACACCTCTGCAGCTGAATACATTTGTGATGTGTGATTTGACGATCCTTCCCGATCTCCTCAAGTGTAACTGGGCAAGAATCCTAGGTACCTTTGTTTTTACATTAAATTCCTGCTATGTAAGATAAGATAAGATGATCCTTTATTAATCCCCTTGGGGAAATTCGGGTGTCAAAGCAGCATGGGGGGGGATACAGGGTGGGGGATACATAGCTTCACAGTCCTATACAGTCCAGTATCTATATACACTATAATATAAAAAAGTACAAAACACAAGATAGTCCAGTGATAAGAGTCCAGCACTCCAGTTATGTACAGTATACTGCTTATGTGAAGCGTCCCTCGTTTGAAGCCCCCTGCTGTGTATGCAGTGGACATAAAGTCTATGTTTGAATTGGTCAATCTGACGCTAATGATTTTCCTCCGTCTTGCAGGCATCCACAGGTTTCTGCCAGAGGGCATCGTGAGGGTAGGAGGCAGAAGCAACAGTGAGATCCTGAAGCCCTTCACGCTACGGGAGTTGACCCGGTCACTTAAATTAAAACGCAGCCTGCCAGTCCACCTGCGTGCTGCATACAGTGAGGTGAACCGTCTGACCCACCATGCGACTATTGCACCAGTACAAAACAAAACACTTGTTCATTCTACACTCCTTCACCCTGCTCATCAAAGATGTATAGCCACATTATGATTGTTACGTGTCGTTTTGGATTTCCCTCTGCAGACTTGGTAGATGTGCACTGGGCAGGAGAAACCTTGGACAAGCTATCATCCCTCATCAATATGGCATTGATTCTTATCGTGTATTTTATACAGAGAACTTCCTGAATGATCCTATTTTGCTGGAGTAGGCACAGCACCGCGCTGAACAGTCTTCAACTCTGTTTCTTCCACTCGCATCCTTGTCTACCAGGAGAGTGACAGAGCTCTCTAGGAGGAGATATAACCAAATAGAATAGATCAGTGTTCCATACAGTTTATTTCTTTGTTTCTCCACAATGGTTCGTGTGCACAACGCTATGAGCAATGATGAAAGCATCGACCTGCACTCGCGGATAATGTCCCCAACGTCATTGCAGATGAGCACAACCTAAATGGTCCTTTGAGTTTGAAATAAAGGTGTGAATGAATGAGTGAATGAATGAATGAATGAATGAATGAATGAATGAATGAATGAATGAATGAATGAATGAATGAATGAATGAATGAATGAATGAATGAATGTCCTTAGTTATTGTAATGTGTGGGCAACAGAAAGGTACGGCAAATGGACACGTTTCAACACACAGCCTTCACAAGGCCTCTCTGGCTGAAAGGCATCCGTTCGTTGTACCATTCTGCTGCCCACGCATTGAAATAACTACTATTAAGGACATTATCTATGGGTGCTAGTTGTTCCTTTCATTGCTGTTATCAAGACCCTACACCCAGTAAGAGGCGGTTTGAAAAAGTTGTGCGAGTGTTGTGCTCGCACGCACCTGCCATTTTCTTTTTCTCCTACATACTTTTGGTATGATGGGTCATGTAATATCATAGGTAGGTAATATATTGTCCCGGCTATGGGTCTGATATAGCCGTAGCCACTCACAAGTTGTCATAGGCATTCTTCACGGATTACATTAATTTATAGCTGAATAGGTGGGTCCTATTATAGAATTAGACTAATGTTTGTGTGTATCAAGATGATACTGTGGGACGTACAGTAGACACACCAGGCCCTGAAATTGAAGCACATTGAGATGATATTGTGGGACGTATAGTAGACACACACAGCAGGACCTGGAATTGAAGCACATTTAGATGATACTGTGGGACGGACACAGCAGGGCCTGGAATTGAAGCACGTTGTAGCAAAGTGTCCATATGGCCTGGATGTTTCCTTTATAGCCGTCATCATTTACGCCCCATTGATTTCAGTGTGACACACTCACAACGCCTAATTCAATAAACAGTTTAGTGTCGGCTATTAAAGTTTGGACAGATTTTCAAAATGATTCTCGTGGAGACGGATTTGAGTTATATGGTATAATCCTGACTGATATGACAATGAATATCTTAATCAAACACTTTAACTGTAAAAACACATGAATCGCCAAGAGGGCACAAATTTCCACGTGAACTCTGGAAAATGTATGTTGGCAACACATAAAGTATGACCCCTGCAACGAGTGTGAGATTAGAAATGCATGCAGGCTTTGGAGCGCCCTCTGCTGGAGGGTGGACTGCCCTCTACTAAACCGGAGAATATGCTGTTGCATTCACCATGGCTGTCCACCTCATATTATTCCAGTGTTGTCCAGTTATCACATTAATGTTGTGTTTGATCCCATACTTACTGTATATGTTGTGTTTTTTTTTATATATTATAGGCCTCCCTACTAGGGATGCTCGATATTGGCTTTTTTACCGATACCGATATACCGATATTGTCCAACTCTTAATTTCCGATACCGATATCACATTTTAATGCCGATATCGGCCGATAATATCGGTAAGCCGATAATATCGGACATCATTTCTATAGAAATGTAAAAAAAAATATTTTTATTTTTATTTAATTTTTTGAAAACCGATACAGATATTTTCCGATATCACATTTTAATGCCAATATCGGCCGATAATATCGGTAGGCCGATAATATCCGACATCCCTACTCCCTAAGCTATTGTCAGCATTGGTTGTCATCACACGCACGCTTGCATGCACACACACACACACACACACACACACACACACACACACACACACACACACACACACACACACACACACACACACACACACACACACACACACTTTTCAACCTCTACACCAGTGGGTTGCAGTACATCTCTGTACATGTCCGGCAGTGTGGCTACACTGTGACCGGTTGGAGCCCCGGTCAAGGCCGTTGTCAGAAAGTGGTGTTGTTGTCCAGCAGGGGGCACTCTGTCCTCTGGACATGTCAGTCACAATGTTAGTGATAGGGACACCGTACAGCGGCGAGGGCCGTCCTTCACATGAGACGCTAAACCGAGGTCCTGACTGAATTTGGTCATTAAAGAACCAAGAGTGTCTACAAAGAGTAGGTTCCCCGACCAAATTCCCAATCAGGTCTCTGACATCGAGGCCACCTAATCATTCCTTCCCCTTAATTGGCTGATATTAATCCATGTCTCCTGAGCCTTTCAGCCAATGTGTAGTGTGATGTGTGCCTGGTGCCAGTGTATGGCAGCCATTGAGCCTGCATAGCCCAAGGTTGGATGCTACCAGTGGTGGTGAAGGAGACAATTTCCACCCTACATTGTGGGGAGGGCTTTGAGTGTCTAGAAAAGTGCTATATAAATGTAATGTTCATTAATTCATATCCCAGTTTCATCTGTAGTGTTGTGGTCATTCTCCCATTGGCAGATCTTCAAGGTGCTGCAAGAGGAGGAGACTCAGGTCCAGCAGCAGGCAGTGAGGCTGCAGTGTAGCCTGAAGGGGGTCCTCCGGGAGACCTTCCTGGAACGCCACATCTCAGAGGGCCACTGGGTCAGCCTGCGCTTCCCACCTGTGAGTAATAATGTCATTTAACTTTTTAGATCACTACACACTAGGGGTGTAGCGGTACGTGTATTCGTCCCGCGACTTCACGGTACGGACGTCACGGTTCGGTACATCCAGCCATATGACGAATACGTCTCATACGACACTATAGGTGAAACTGGGGTTGCACATTTTACACATTTATGCTCAATATATTTATTTTACTTTACACTTCCTTACTTTGATATTTAACGTTGAATATCAAGCTTGTATTGCCAAATTTAGATGATGAATAAACCGTTGAAGCTTGTGAAGGCATGATGACAAGCGGACAGAACAAATTAACAACCGCACACTCTGCACTGGGCTGGACTCTACACGAACACACACACACACCAACTTTCTCCCGCGGACTTTCTCTCACAGCTGATCCGAGAAAAAAAAGACTAATGCACTACATACTTTTCCCGGACTGATCATCTGAGCTCCTCTCCAGTCGAGGAGTAAATCCAAAATATTGATAAATCCTCTGCTATTGTTGTGTAACATGTCATCTCTAGTGGGGATCTGTAATAAAATCAAATCAAAATCTTCTCTAGAGTCTTATTTCTCTGCTTCACGTGAAGTTAAATCTACTCTAGAAGTGAAACTGATACTTAAAAAGCTTACAAAAGGGAGCTCCAGTAGCTCACCGCGTACCTCGGACGCTATTTCGGCGTCGGGGACAACCGTGCGCGTCACGGATCTGGGTTACACGAGTTCGACTCCCGGACTCGCCGTATTTTCTCAGAGTGTCTTTCCCCCGATCTATACCCCATTCAACCTGTTTCTGTCGGTCATACTTGACCAGAAAAAGCGATAAACGCTAAAAGAACCAGCTGACTGGTCAAAGTTTAAAAAAAAAAAAGCTTACAAAAGCCTGGTGGGGGTGGGGGCGGTAGGCAATTCATTTACTCAGTGGAACACAGAATGACACCGGTATCACTGACTACCGCGGCAAGCCTAGGTGGAACTAAGTATAACATTTATTTATATTTTTATATTTAATAATAATAATAATAATAATAATATTATAATAATAATAATAATAATAATAATAATAATAATAATAATAATAATAATAATAATAATAATAATAATAAATATATAATAATAATTATGAATATTATTTTCCTGTTGTACCGAACTCGTACTGAACCGTGACCCCAAAACCGAGGTACGTACCAAACCGTGGCTTCTGTGTACCGTTACACCCCTACTACACACTATATATATATATATATATATATATATATATATATATATATATATATATATATATATATATATATATATATATATATATATATATATATATATTATTTATTTATTTATTTAAAGAAGCCTAGCTGAATGAATGAATGAAAACTTTATTTAACAGATTGCAGAATGGGTACAATACAGTACGGCTCAATACATACAATTGTTAAGGGGATGCAGACCTGAGAAAGACGTTTGTCTTGTTTCCATCAGGGTCCCCCATTTTCAATTCATATAGACATTTATGACATACACAACATACATGACATTTATGGCATAGGGACATATAGGTATTTAGTACTGATACATTTGTGACATAACGGTATTCAAATATACAGTACTGTTACCCCTAGATCCTGACAGAGTATATACATATGATGGGGAGGGGACTGTACATTAGGAGGGGGTGGGTGGGTGGGAGGGAAATATACATACGGCGGGGAGGGAATATATACATATAATATATATAATATATACATAAGCTGGCTTATGAACTGGGGCTGGATCCCATTTGCTTTTGATTCACCCCTCAGCCCTTGGATGACATGAATACCTGTGTTGAAGCCTTCTTCATTATGGAGGTCACTTTGTGCGAGGAAGTAGTAGGGGGTGCTACAGCGAACACCTGCGGGCAATAAGTGCATTATTTGAATAATATTTGATTGAATCACGTTTAATTATTTTCTCAGTGGCCCAGTGTCAGACTGTGGTTGTACTGGGCAACGCCCAGGTGTGAATGTATATATAACTGTGAGTGTGAAGGAGAACCTACAGTACCCTGAGTAAATAAATGTAAATAATATTTACAAATCTTGGGAAAAAACTAAAACAAACGTAATTCATACATTGTGGATCTAATTGGGGCTGAAGTGAACAGATTTGATCACTTGCTCCAGCCTGCTTTCTCGAGGGTGGAGGGCATACTGTAGTGAACTAAACCGGCATAATTTATGGTTGGACCAATACATCACAAGTTTCGATGGGGATTCTGCTGCTAAGGGCTAGGGCCTAGGGCAGGGGTGTCAAACTCATTTTCACAGAGGGCCACATCAGCATTATGGTTGCCCTCAAAGAGCCAAAGACCGTATAAATGTTAATGTAATGTAAAATAAATGTAGCTACTAATTTACATATTGTTAAACATGTTGTTTCTGTATTTATTACTTATTCAAGTTATACATATTGCATATGCATTTGCATAGATGTAAAAATATATGTTGGCTTATGTTATTTTAACAAATAATTTTAGTTTATCAGAACCCCATATTACTCTATCAATCAAAGATCAAACCATTCAAGTAAATAACAAAGAAGAATATCATCAAATACAAGCTATGACATTAAGTTTGTTCAAAACCTTTTTGTCACAGTCAAGAGGGGCAGAACTAACAACTGTGAGCTGCAAAGAACACGTGGGACAGATGTAGCAGATGTTACAAAAACAAATGGCTGCACACAACCTAATTAAACTAATGGTTTAATTAACTTTAATTAACAGATTGCAGAATGTTTACATCAGGGTCCCCCATTTTCAATTCGTAATGAAATTGCTATTATGTGTCTGCATGAACACACAACTGTAACTGTACTCAAACATAACAAAATAAGGGTTGTCTCAGTTCACAACTATATTGATCAAGTTTTGGGTGGGACTTGTGTGCGTCCCTACAGCTTCGTATTCAATTGAGCGAGATGCTCGGTTATGTCACACAGCCAGTTTGCATCTGACAGTTCAGACAATATTTCTTCAACCCTTTGTTACTATTCCGCTTGGATCTTTTTTGTATTTTGGGCTGTAAAATTGTCAAAGAATGTCTGAGGAGTAAGTGCTTTTGGCTTTTTTCCTTTGTTACTTCATCAATACCTTAGATGTTCAACATACATGTATGTGTAAGAATGTGTAATAACTAAGGCTGTCAAAGTTAAAGCTTTATTAACGCAGCCATTAACCCACAATTCTTTTAACGCCGCAATTTTTTAACCCAAGATTAATGTTTAAAAATAAAAAAAATAATTTGTCAAATTGTCGTGGCGAGCCACATTTGGCCCGCGGGCCATGAGTTTGACACCTATGGCCTAGGGCCTTAGGGGTCAAGGGGACACACATTGGCATCCAGCCTGGGAGTTGTTTCTGTCTAATCTATTGGACACTTTTTGCATGAATTGTTAGCATTTGTTAGCACTGCTAGTGAAAATGAATGCTGTCCCATCATAGCATGTCTCATACTGGTATACTGTATATAGGACCTTCCAAGCAACTTCTTAACTTAAGTCTTTTGGTAGGTTTATTCTATGCACATAAGAGTCTCAGGTAAAAAACAGAGTACAGAGCATCTGATGAAGTGAGCCATGGATACAGGGTGTGCAACACCTATATACCGCTGAGCTAGATAAGAAATGGCTGTGCTGCGGTTGGGGGCGTGCCTACAATGTCACTTGGGAAAGGACAGAGTTAGCAAAAAGTGGCCTAGGGGAAAGAAATGAGCTGAGCCTCCCTTGTCACGCAGTGCTTGAGTAAACAGAATTAGCTAAAAGCCTAGTACAAAGTTATCAAGCATTTCAAAGGGTATAATGCGTGTTGATTTAAGCAATATAAGATTGCTTACATGCCGTAAGAGACATTGACTTCCTTCCCATCCCTGACTGCTATGTTTCTAACCTCTAACCTCTTAGGGTCAGGGATATTTTGAGACTTGCGGTGAGAAAATCTCTCTGATCCTGGAGTGGCTGGGTTTGGGTTCCACCGTCTTCCAGCAGAGGGCGACAGACGATGCAAATGGAAATGGAGGTGAGACTGTATGCATGCTGCTCAAGAGGATAGGATAGCGGTTCTCCAGTGTTTCCCTTACCACTGAAAAAGCAGGGGGGACCAGACCACCTGTTGTGGAGGCCTTTCCCCCCCGCCAAGAGAATATCCAGTGGGAAATGCTGATGACTCTTTCAATACTAATCTTCATTAAACTAGTAGGAGGTACTCCGGTCTCGAATCCGGGTGTCAGCATTGCCTCCGGCTTGGACCAGCCGTCATACTAACTCGTTTGGCTGAGTTAGTGGGAGGGAAGTCGATGGGGTGGTAATCTAGCGTTGTGGACAGCGACTCCTACAGGTCAGGTCAGGGCGCCTGCACAGCAAAAGACAGGAAGTGGTGAAGGCAGTGTGACCTCAGCCAGTGTTGCAGTGCTGGTATAACTCGGTATAACGGCGTTATACCTCGCTCACTGAGGCTGAAGTACGCGCAATCGCGCACGGAAATGTTCCCGCGTGTACGCGCAGTCACGCACACAAAAATCCGCTGTTCCCATTCATTGTAACTAAGTACCGGCTCGGCCCGGCCGGCGGCCACCGTTTTTACATAACAAAAGCACAGGTAGAGTAGGCTGACCAAACGTCCTCTTTTGCCCGGACATGTCCTCTTTTCACGCCCTGTCCGGGGCGTCCGGGGGGGGTTTATTAATTCATCGAAATGTCCGGGGGTTTCACTGTTTTTCAGTTTCAGTTTCACGGCCCTTTGCGAGCATCTGAAGGCTCGGGGCTGCATTTTTCGCCGAACATATAAATTACCGAATAAAGCGCTATTCGTTGCCGTTCGAATGCCATCTGGATCGCCAAAATCCGTGCCTCGGTTCTCGAGTTACATGCCGATATGTCAGGCATGCGACTTTTTACATGGCATTATCCAACCGGACTCCCGGAGAAGCATGCAGCTGCAGAGCCGCAGAGCCAGCGGCGCTCTCTGGGCCGCGCGCTGACGGCCGCGCTGTGAGGCAATAGTATCCAGCTGCAGGACGAGAGCACCAACACTCTAGGACCCTCGCTTCCATTGGATGATTTGGGTCACATGACCGTCCCACCCAATGGCTGAATTGGAGTATTGCACTGCGGGATTGATTGATTGATTGATTGATTGATTGATTGATTGATTGATTGATTGAAAACTTTATTAACAGATTGCAGAATGGGTACAGTACAGCTAAATACATACAATTGTTAAGGGGATGCAGACTAGAGACTTTCGTCTTGTTTACATCAGGGTCCCCCATTTTCAATTCATCATAACATATATGACATACACGACATACAGATAGACAGTACTGCTACATCTATACATTTATGACATATACCAGATTTGCAAATACAGTACTGTTTGTGATACAAAAGTTTCATACGCTGCTACCTTTTTCAGCTTCTCTATTTCAAGGCAAAAAAAAAAAAAAAAAAAAGATCGGTGCCAAAAAAAACTGTGCATGCGCGCGTGGAGCGTTTGACCTACTGTCAATTTGCCACTGCAACACTGACCTCAGCGTTACACTTCACCAATGAGAGTCCGCGCTGTCAGGTGAAAAGAGAGCCGCTGGCTGTCTCTGCATGTGTCGGAGGAAGCATGTGGTAGACCTCAGGGCTCTCTTGACCGACCAGTAGGGGGCACATGCACACAACGACCAGGTAGGGGAGGGGGGAATTGGCATAACGACTAAATTGGGATGGGATGAAAAGCACAGAAAATCAGGCGGTGAAAAAGAGGATACAATTTTTTTTTAACTTTTTTAACTAGTAGGAGGTAAAGAAATACATGCATAAAACATGCATACATAGGATTCAGATATTTATTCAGAGGTTCGATATGCTTCTGAGGACATCTTGTAAATGATTTAAACATTGTCTCTACACTACCTGGCTACCCATTACAGCAGAGGTGGAACTAAACCATACTACCTGGCTACCCATTACAGCAGAGGTGGAACTAAACCATACTACCTGGCTACACATTACAGCAGAGGTATAACTAAACCATACTACCTGGCTACACATTACAGCAGAGGTGGAACTAAACCATACTACCTGGCTACACATTACAGCAGAGGTAGAACTAAACCACACTACCTGGCTACCCATTACAGCAGAGGTAGAACTAAACCACACTACCTGGCTACACATTACAGCAGAGGTGGAACTAAACCATACTACCTGGCTACACATTACAGCAGAGGTGGAACTAAACCACACTACCTGGCTACCCATTACAGCAGAGGTAGAACTACCTGACTACCCAACAAACAAAAAACAAACAAATAAAATCTTGCTAGCTGTTTGGCCCTTTTCCATACAATCATCAAATCGCATGTTTGAACATGTCAGAGGCTGCCAAATACTCACTCACTCACTCACTCACTCACTCACTCACTCACTCACTCACTCACTCACTCACTCACTCACTCACTCACTCACTCACTCACTCACTCACTCACTCACTCACTCACTCACTCCCACCTACTCACTCACTCACTCCCACCTACTCACTCACCCAATCACTCCCTCCCACCTACTCACTCACTCACTCACTCACTCACTCACTCACTCACTCACTCACTCACTCACTCACTCACTCACTCACTCACTCACTCACTCACTCACTCACTCCCACTCACTCACTCACTCACTCACTCACTCACTCACTCACTCACTCACTCACTCACTCAAGTATGTGTTTAAGGATCGATTGTTTGTTTCAAATGCCTTAGATGGCCTTGCAGTGGAATACCTCACAGATATGTTCTTGAATGATACCCTTCACTCTTCTTAAGTACATGCTTTTAGTAGTTGCAAGAACAAGTACAAAAGGATAATGGCAAAGCTGCCATAATAAGCAGTTATGGTCCCAAGCTATCAAGTCTAGCAGCTGAGGTCACACCGGTACAATGCACTGATAGACTGAATACATACTCCTACTCTCTTAACTGTAGAAAGCAATTTTCCTCCTTGTTCCCTCTCTTTAACCTGCATTATGTATTGTCTTTATTGGTTTTATGTACTGTATGTATTACCTTTATATAAGAAGCCATTTGTGTATTGTTTGTTCTAATCTTTTTAATCTTGAATGTATGTGTGTATATATATATATATATATATATATATATATATATATATATATATATATATATATATATATATATACAGTTTTAGGACAGTGAACATTTAAACGTGAGTGTTATGTTGACCTACAATACTGCCTGTGACCAGAGGAATGTTTGGGGTGCAAGTCCTGAAGGTCCTTATTATAACTGGTGGCTTTATTATTTATTATTCAGCTTCTGTCACACCTCAACGCATGTGTCATATTTTATGCAATTCGGCATAATGCTGATAGACCAGCAAAAGTTACGTGAACTAACAAACCTCACGGTGGTGCTATAACAAGTGTGTTGAAAATACAGTAGAGATGTGAAACTGAATCATATACAGTAGAGATGTGAAACTGAATCATACTGTATACAGTAGATATGTGAAACTGAACCATATACAGTAGAGATGTGCAACTGAATCATATTCAGTAGAGATGTGAAACTGAATCATATTCAGTAGAGATGTGAAACTGAACCATATACAGTAGAGATGTGAAACTGAATCATATACAGTAGAGATATGAAACTGAATCATATACAGTAGAGATGTGAAACAATTTGGCTTCAATGACCCATAAAGTCAGCCATATTGGATTTCCAAATTTAGAATTGAGTTCTTGCATCAATTTGAATCAAACCTGCAGCATATCTTTAGGGGACATAGTTACACGTTAGTTGTCCAACCCAGCTGAATCAGTTGAAAATTGGTGCTCAACCTTTGGTAGAATATGCAAAACAAATCAGTTCATGAGAATATGTTAAATAGATACCACACACACACACACACACACACACACACACACACACACACACACACACACACACACACACACACACACACACACACACACACACACACACACACACACACACACACACACACACACACACACGCTGACATACTGTACCTGCATTATAGTATACACATAATATATACATACAAACCTGAATAGATCTGCTTTACAAGCTGTTCTACTTGTATACAAGTAGTACATCACAAAACTGTTCCATCATCCCTTATCAAAACCATGAATCTAAATCAAATCAAATCAAATAAATTTGTAAAGCCCAAAATCACAAGGTAATGCCCCCATGAAGATAAGGAAAAAAATATCCTCTTTTATTCATTCATGTATGTATTTATTTTAGACATGGAGGATGTGGAAGCCATGGTGGAGGAGGAAGAAGACCTGATTCATATAGACGAGGAGGCGGATCTGATGCAGCAGGAGCGCATCATTGAGGACAACCATCCCCACAGAGGTGACAGGGAGGAGGAGAGGAGGAGAGACATGGAGGAGACCATGAGAGAGGTGGAGAGAGTCATGCTGGCTGTGAACCTGGAGAAGGTGGAGATCCAGGCGGAGCAGAGTGAGGAGGGCTGGCAGGTGAGATAACGTTGTGGCCTTGGGCTGCGGGAGGTTTCTCAGAAGTCTGTTTTCACAGGGATGCACTGTTACCACTGCACCACAGTCATACCACAGTCATACCACAGTTATACCACTGCACCACAGTCATACCACAGTCATACCACTGCCCCACCTTTGAATAGCCAAGGCCCCCACATCCCCACCACTCCTGAATAGCCTAGACACTTGGGGCCATACCCACGGGAAGATGTTTTGAGTAGGGGGTGCTGTGTCGACCACGCAACCCCCCCCCCCCCCCCCTGGAGGGAAAAAAACCTGCGTTTTGTATCTTGCTGCGCTGTATCATGTGGTGGCACTGTATAGAGGCTGTATACACTAGTATAAATGCGACCTTATGCTCGGGGCCCCCCTCCCCTCCCTCTGTATGACAGGTGGCCACATGGAAGCATACTCCTCTCAGCCAAGCTCATTGATCTCTATTGTAATTGATGTAATGTCATTTATATTGATCATGAAGATCTGCATAATGTATTGATCTGATCCACAACAGTAGATTCACTCCTGTTGTTGTAAAGGGGTATTTCAGCTAAAGCAATGCTGACTTATTTTGCACATTATTCTCACACACATGCAAAAACTCTAAACGATTCTAAAAAAAATTACACACAGTTATTGAGAGTAAATTTGTTTGAATATGGCCACCAGTTATGTCATTGAGGACATATAAAACAAGAGTTTTCAGATTGATCCGTCAAATCACCATATCCCTGTGTGTGTGTTGGCTCAGTTCCAACGGGATCAGAAGAAAAAGATAAAGAACAAGATGAAGCGCGAGCTGGGGAAGAGTTCGACGATGACTGAAACTGAGGAGAAATATATCATGGACATCTGGACCCTCAGACTGCCAGACAGATGGAGACTGTATCGGTAAGCCTCCTTCCTTCCTTTCCCTCTTTCCTTTCACCCGTTCATCCTCCTCTTCCTCCTTTCTCCTCTCATTTCCTCCCATGTTGCATCCCCCCTCACACACCCCACCTTCCTCCTCCGTCTATTCCATTTATCTTCTTCACTCCTCGCTCCGTCTTATTCATCTTTCTGCAGTCCTACCTTCTCTCCTTTCTCGCTCTCTCTCGTTCGCTCTCATCCCCCTCAGGCCACGTCGTGGTGGTAGAGCTAGCGTCTACTCCCAGCGCGTATAATTAAGTCAACTAATCACAAGGAAAATGGGTCCCCAAGGATTCTCTCATTTCAGAGAGCCAAGTGAGAACTGAACACTCCTGTCACCGTGGAAACGGGGCCTCGCAGTTCTGTCTGTGTCTTTATCATTTAAACTAACACAATAGAGGCTCATGACAGAGCCATTTTTCTCCAGTAATGATTCAATTGTACCCTAAACAAGACACTACCCATTACGAAAAACTATCCCAGTAGTTTCATGGTATTTCCAGTTTGGCAATATACCGGCCATTGTATGAATGTAAAAGTCATGGATCGCCATGGTGGTACTTTTGTACTTAAATAATACTATGGAAATATGGTACATGGCATAATTTCTTTGGCCACTACCATGGTGATGATATGTATGATGGAGATACCACAATACTTTTTAACCATGGTGTTGCCTGCTTTTGGTTGGGTGAGGGACTCCAGGCTCTTAAATCACTCTTAAGTTAATTGTCCCAACTGTGTGCTATCTTATTGTTTATTTGTTTATTTTCTGTGCGCAGGTTGTGGATGTCACGCTACAGGACAGCGATTCGTACCAAAGCTTTGGAGTCCGAACAGGCCTATCAGAACGCAGCAGACAGACTGGCCGATGTACGACGCCAGGAAGACCTCTGTGTCCTCAAAGAGGCCAAGGTATAGGGATAGCAGTACAAATACACTGTACAAATATTTTCTTAAAGGAAAACTCCCAACATTGTGAGAAATGAGTTGACCATCTTCTCCAGAGTCAGACAAGAAGATAGATACCAAAAATTGGTGGGGACCTCTATTGGGGAATAGAGGTCCTACACCAGCCATTTTGCTCTTATGTCTTGCTCAGGTTGGGATTCCTATGGTTAATATGGTCAATGTATTGCATTTCCAAACCACATCTTATTCAAAACTTGCCAGCCCTGCACATAATTCTAATTCTAAATGTCCTGTACAGTCTAAATACACCTGCATCCTACAGCAGCATTTATCATTAAGGAAATAGCATTTATAATATCTATTTTCACATCGCCACATCTATTTTCTAATTAGTGGTGGTTCAGTAGACCAGGTACTGTAGTTTGGATCATTTTGCATCATGCGGAAGCAAATCCAACAGCAATGCTGGTTAAGAACTACGACTTAAAAGTAGTACTGTAAGTGGTATATGATAGTACTGTAAGTGTTATAAGATAGTACTGTAACTTTTATAAGATAGTACTGTAAGTTGTATATGATAGTACAGTATTAGGGCGGGCCATATTTTTTTTTTTTTGGAAAATCAATCGAGTGGGGTGTCTAAAATATGTGTTTTTTTGTGGGGAATTCAAATATGGGATTATTTTTCTAATTGGATAACTCCTACCTACATTGTTTTGGATTTCAAAATGGCCGATTTGACCATTTTTCACCCCTTGGCCATACATGGATGCCAACATGTATCTGAAGGAAATCCTAACATGCAAGGTGTCTAAATGATGTGTTTCTTAATGGGGAATTCAAATATGAGGTCATTTTTGGGATAGGATAAATATAACCTGCATAATTTTGGATTTCAAAATGGCTGATTTTACCATTTGAACCCATTGGTATTGTATTACAAAATTGCAAAGATAAAAAAATATATGGGAAATCATTTATAATGACAAAGCCATCAAATTTATTAACAAGTGAACTGTATATAACTGGATACAACTCCAAAGATCAATAATAATAATACTAACAATAATAAATTGTATTTGTAATGCACACAAACACCTAAGTGCTAAATCTCGATCTCCTGACTTCTTGAACTTTGCCAGGTTCCAATATCTTGATTGGACTCATTCTTGGATGGCAAGATCTCCTACTGTACTGCTTTAGCCACCAACCTACAAACACAAACTTAAAGTCAACGTCAGCCATAAATAGGTGAGCTCTTTCCAGAACTACTCAGCAGAAACCTCTGTAACCATTTTAACAAACGTCTCAATGTATTGAGAAAATCCATGGGGCTCCATCAATCCTCTATCTTCTTAAAACATTGGAAAGGCAGGGGATGGAAAAGAAGGCAGAGAAAAGGAGAAGGGGCAAAGAAGAAAGCTTTGCAGCAGCAGACAAGTTTGCCAGGAAGGATGTTGAGAGCTTCCTTACAGTCCCTGAAGTTGAGCTCATTCCTGAAACTGACCCTGCAGCTTCAGCAAAGCTACGGAAAAATTATGATGAGATTCCAAACATCGCCCTTGCTAGTGTAAGGTATGGCATAGGTCTAAGGCCAACTGCAGCTATAGCAACTGCAGCTCTGATTGATGCAGGACTCATCTTAGAAGATGACACAAGTAAAGTGATTGATAAGAACAAGGTTAAGAGAGCACAAGAAAAGTTGATGCAAGAGCTGGGGGAAGAGTTTGAGGAGAAGTGCAGGGAGGAGGGGGGGATCTCCTGTATCCTCTTTGATGGCCGGATTGACATGACCAATGTGATGATGGAAGCTGAGGGCAGTGACCAATCTTTTCCTGCAAAGATCAAGGAAGAACACTATAGTGTTGCTAGTGAGCCTGGCAGCAACTATCTGTTCCACTTTACACCAGAGAAAGCAACTAAAGAGGAGTCCCATGCAGAGAAGATTGCTAAGGTCCTGTTTGCCTGGCTGAAAGAGAGAGGTTCTGATAAGACCTTGTGGGCCATTGGAGGAGACTCGACCAATGTCAACACTGGAGTGAAGGCAGGTGTAATGCGGAAGCTGGAGCTGCACCTGGGGAGAAAGCTGGTCTGGTTGGTGTGCAACCTGCACACTGGTGAACTTCCACTGCGCCGTCTCATTGTTGAAGTTGATGGGGCTAATCTGTCAGACAACAAATTGTCTGGGCCAATAGGACAGCTCCTTGATTCTGTTACAGACTTGGAGATCAATCCTAACTTCACCAGGATCTTTCTTGGCCCTCCGCTGATCAAGCTGCCTGAGAAGATCATTCAAGATCTCTCAACTGATCAACACTATGGCTATAAGCTGGTCTGTGCAATCAGGGATGGAGTGCTTTCTGCAAGGCTGGCTCTGCTGGAGATTGGACCGGTAAACCACAGCCGCTGGCTCACCACAGCAAACAGACTCCTCAGGCTCTGGGTGTCAAAGCATCAACTTAAAAGAAAGAACCTGAATAATCTACAATGCATTGTGGAATTCATCATTGGAGTGTATTATCCATGTTGGTTCAACATGAAGGTCAAGCACTCCTGGATCGAAGGGCCTAGGCACATCCTGTTTCAGCTGGACTGCCTCAAGTCTCAGAGGAAGGAGGTGCTGGATGTTGTGATGCCAACTGTGAGAAGATCTGCTTGGTATGCCCACAGTGAAGCCATCCTCCAAACACTGCTGTGCTCTGAGGATCAAAAAGAGAGAATTGAGGGGGTGGAGAGAATCCTGGCCATCAGGGGAGAGGGGGATCCAGACACTCAGCTGGGAGACTCCTGTGTCAGGATCAGAAGAACACCTCACATCAATAGTGACGCTTCCAGCATTGGTGGCTTAATCAGCTGGTCAGAAGATTTGTCAGAGCCACCTCTCACCTGCTCCCTAAGCACCTCCAAGGTGAAGAACTTAATCAACACCCCCATGGAGGTTCTCGACTGGCCTTGCCACACACAAAGCATCGAGAGGGTTGTTAAAATGGTGACTGAGGCCTCTGCTAAGTACTTTTCACAAGAAAAAAGGGATGGAGGGATCAGGGCTCAGGAGACCAGCAGGAGGCTGATGTCCAAGAATGAATCCAAGCAGGACTTGTGCAACCTGATCAAATTTAAGAAGATAGAGGATTGATGGAGGCCCATGGATTTTCTCAATACATTGAGACGTTTGTTAAAATGGTTACAGAGGTTTCTGCTGAGTAGTTCTGGAAAGAGCTCACCTATTTATGGCTGACGTTGACTTTAAGTTTGTGTTTGTAGGTTGGTGGCTAAAGCAGTACAGTAGGAGATCTTGCCATCCAAGAATGAGTCCAATCAAGATATTGGAACCTGGCAAAGTTCAAGAAGTCAGGAGATCGAGATTTAGCACTTAGGTGTTTGTGTGCATTACAAATACAATTTATTATTGTTAGTATTATTATTATTGATCTTTGGAGTTGTATCCAGTTATATACAGTTCACTTGTTAATACATTTGATGGCTTTGTCATTATAAATGATTTCCCATATTTTTATATCTTTGCAAATTTGTAATACAATACCAATGGGTTCAAATGGTAAAATCAGCCATTTTGAAATCCAAGATTATGCAGGTTATATTTATCCTATCCCAAAAATGACCTCATATTTGAATTCCCCATTAAGAAACACATCATTTAGACACCTTGCATGTTAGGATTTCCTTCAGATTCATGTTGGCATCCATGTATGGCCAAGGGGTGAAAAATGGTAAAATCTGCCATTTTGAAATCCAAAATGATGTAGGTTAGAGTTATCCTATGCCAAAAATGAACTCATATTTGAATTCCCCATTAAGAAACACATCATTTAGACACCTTGCATGTTAGGATTTCCTTCAGATTCATGTTGGCATCCATGTATGGCCAAGGGGTGAAAAATGGTCAAATCGGCCATTTTGAAATCCAAAACAATGTAGGTAGGAGTTATCCGATTAGAAAAATAATCCCATATTTGAATTCCCCACAAGAAAACACATATTTTAGACACCCCACTCCATTGATTTTCCAAAAAAAAAAAAGTATGGCCCGCCCTAGTACAGTATGTACATTATGGTAGCGTGTCTATGGGTACATCATGGATGTGTTGTGTGGTAGAGTGGGTATGTAGGTATCGTTATTTTAGGTGCTGCACGAACCAATCTCGTTGTACTGTATTGTGCAATGACAATGACGCTTTTCTACTTCTACCTCGTTATATGTTATATGATAGTATTGTAAGCGTTATATGATAGTACTGTACAGTAAGTGCAGGCATTAAAGCGTTCCGTCTTGAGACGGATATCCGTCCATTTGATTAGGAGATTCCGTCATTTGATTCCGAGTCGTGACGGATTTTAACCTGAGCCAATCAGAGGCGTCAAGCAGTCATTTGCGAGCGATCGTTTACAGCGCTTTCACCCGCCTCCGCTGTGCTCAGCACCAATGGGAAGCGACCGTTTGCCTTTTCAGTTTCTGAAATGTCGGCCATTGCTATTTAGCTCTACTCGAGACCCAGAGTAAACTTGACTCAACAACACTGACATGCTGCAACTTTTCCGAGATAGTAAGTTCATTTTACTTATTCTAGTCTAAAGAAACATATATATTGCTATTGATAAATCTAGTTAACGTGAATGCCACAAAACTAATGCCTTTTGTTAATCAGAACGTTATTTACGCGACAACGTGTGTTGTTGTTGAATGAATGAATGAATGAATGAAAAACTTTATTTAACAGATTGCAGAATGGGTACAATACAGTACGGCTCAATACATACAATTGTTAAGGGGATGCAGACCTGAGAAAGACGTTTGTCTTGTTTCCATCAGGGTCCCCCATTTTCAATTCATATAGACATTTATGACATACACAACATACATGACATTTATGGCATAGGGACATATAGGTATTTAGTACTGATACATTTGTGACATAAACGGTATTCAAATATACAGTACTGTTACCCCTAGATCCTGACAGAGTATATACAACATATGATGGGGAGGGGACTGTACATTAGGAGGGGGTGGGTGGGTGGGAGAGAAATATACATACGGCGGGGAGGGAATATATACATGCGGTGGGGAGGAGACTGTCTATTAGGAGGTGGTGGGGGTTTTGGGCATTTACGGTGGCCAGTTTCGAATTGCAGCCTCCCGTAGGTGCTCTTTAAGAGCGGTTTTGAATGTGGGTAGGGATTCACATTCCTTTACAGCGTTGGGTAGGGCGTTCCACATTGTTGTGGCATAATTGCGAAACGTATTTAGTCCCTTGTTTGAGCCGAATCTGGGTTTAACATGATTTGTTGAGCTTCCTCTGGTGTAGTGGTTGTGGTATTCACTGACCTTTGGGAAGTATTTTGACATGTACATGGGTACCCCGGTCGTATAGTGTATCTTGTAGACCAGGCCCATTGCAAGTTGCTGTACTCTGTCGTCTACTCTAAGCCATCCTAGGTTGTCAAAGTGGGCAGGGGTGAGGTGGGTTCGGCTGCCTCGAGACTGTGTTTACTTTTGTTAATATTTATAGTTTTTAGAGTTTTGTGCGTACCAACTGTTGGTGCATTTAATGTATATGACCGTCAGTCACTCATAGACATTGGATTACGGGAAACTTACCAACTGGATTACTCGCTGGATCAGCTTTCCGAACCACATCAATGGCCTGAAGAAATCCTCCGGAGATTAGGACCAGACCCTTTGTTCCCAGAGCCCAGGAAAAGACGTCGAGGAAAGAGGGCTGGGATCCGAAACAGGCTGAGATCCAGACGACACCGTACACCACTTCCCAGTATATTGCTAGCCAATGTACAATCAATAGACAATAAACTGGATGACATCCGAGCAAGGATTCAATATCAAAGAGACGTTAGGGACTGCAATGTCCTTTGCTTCACCGAAACATGGCTAACACCGGAGGTTCCAGATCACGCGATTCAACCAGCGGATCACTTCTTTATCCATAGGAAGGATCGGACACAATCAGAGTCCGGTAAACAACGTGGAGGAGGTATTGCCTTCATGTTTAATAAAAATTGGAGTGATCCAACGAACGTGAAGGAATTATCCAACCACTGCTCCCCAGAACTGGAATATATAACCATCAAGTGTCGTCCTTTCTTCCTCCCGAGGGAGTTAACGGCGATCGTCCTGGTCGGAGTGTATATTCCACCGCAAGCCAACAACAACGCCGCGCTCTCCAGACTCCACAACGAGGTAAATAGTATACAAGCGACGAACGTTAACGCCGCCATTTTAGTACTGGGAGATTTCAATAGCGCCAATCTGAGAAAGGTATTGCCTGATTTCTATCAGCATGTGACTTGCAACACCAGAGGCGGTAACATCCTAGATCACTGTTACACGCAATTTAAAGGTGGCTACAAGGCTCATTCTGATAGTGGCTTTGGCAAGTCAGATCACGCATCCATTTTCCTTACACCAAAGTACAGACAAAGAATTAAAAGTACTCCCGTAGTCTCGCGAGAGGTGCAGAAATGGGATGTGACGTCAGAGGATACGATCCGGTCAGTGTTTCACAACACAGACTGGATTGTGTTCCGCGACACAGATAACATTAATGCCTACACGGAGACAGTGCTGGACTATGTCTGTACTAGGGTGAAAGAAACAATCCCCACTACCAAAATGAAAGTTTACCCAAATCAAAAACCCTGGGTAGACAAATCCGTCCGTGAAGCTCTGAGAGAGCGCACCAAAGCATACAATGACGGCCTAGTGGCAGGCAACATGAATGACCACAAGGTGGCGCGACACAACGTAAGGAGGACAGTGTCAGAGGCCAAACGGCGCTACAGGGATAAAATTGAACTCCAGTTTGAACAAGCTGACTCTAGAGCTATGTGGCAGGGGCTCAAAACGATGACAGACTACAAAGGCGCCTCCCTCAAACTGAACAGTGACATCTCCTTAGCAAACGACCTCAATACCTTCTATGCGAGGTTTGATGCTGGTAATAACAACACCAGCTCACAAGCCTCGGCAATGGGGGGGGGGGGGTCGGCTGCTGATGGAGGCGCAGTGTTCAGGGTAACAGAGCATGAGGTGAGGCGGACCTTTAAAAAAGTGAATATCAGGAAGGCAGCAGGTCCGGACGGCATCCCCGGCCGCGTCCTAAAAGTCTGTGCCGACCAACTGGCCCCAGTATTCACTGACATATTTAACCTGTCCTTAGAACAGGCTGTCATCCCCACCTGCCTGAAGAAGTCCACTATTATCCCTGTACCCAAAAAATCCAAGCCTGCTTGCCTCAACGATTACCGCCCTGTAGCTCTCACCTCCATAGCCATGAAGTGCTTTGAGAAGCTAGTAAAGGGCTACATCTGCTCCTCCCTCCCCATCAACATGGACCCCCTGCAATTTGCATACCGCCCCAACAGGTCCACGGAGGACGCCATATCCCATGTGCTGCACACAGCAGCATCACACCTGGACAAGAGGCAGGGGAACTATGTGAGAATGCTATTCATCGACTACAGCTCGGCATTCAATACCATAGTCCCCTCCATACTCATAGCCAAGCTCAGGGACCTGGGCTTGGGCTATGACCTCTGCCAGTGGGTCTTGGACTTCCTGACTGGCAGACCCCAGGTGGTGAGAGCAGGCAACTGCACCTCCTCATCCATCACCCTCAACATAGGGGCCCCCCAGGGCTGTGTTCTGAGTCCCCTCCTCTACTCCCTGTACACACACGACTGTGTGGCTCAGCGGAGTAGCAATACAATCGTCAAATTTGCTGACGACACAGTGGTGGTGGGCCTGATCTCTGCCAACGACGAGAGGGCCTACCTGGAAGAGGTCAAGGTCCTGGCGGGATGGTGCCAGGAAAACAGCCTCTCCCTGAACGTCAGCAAAACAAAGGAGATGATTGTGGACTTCAGGAGGTCGGGGGTCAAGGACTACAGCCCCCTCAGCATCGACGGGGCACCGGTTGAGAGAGTCAACAGCTTCAAGTACCTCGGAGCCTACATATCCGAGGACTTGACATGGACCACACACATTAACAGTGTGGTGAAGAAGGCACGACAACGCCTCTACTTCCTCAGGCGCCTAAGGAAGTTCCAAGTCAGCCAGAAGATCCTTAAGAACTTCTACTCATGTACAATAGAGAGCATCTTGACCGGCAACATCACCTCCTGGTTTGGGAATAGCACTGCAAAAGACCAAAGCAGACTACAAAGAGTGACACGTTCAGCCGAACGCACAATTGGAGGGGGGCTCCCCACCCTCCAGAACATTTACTACAAGCGTTGCAAGGGGAAGGCTAAGAGAATTATTAAGGACTCGAGCCACCCGAACAACTGCCTCTTTGAACTGCTGCCGTCAGGCAAGCGATACAGGAGTCTCAAGGCGAGCACAGAAAGACTCAGAAGTAGCTTCTATCCCCAGGCCATCAGGCTGCTAAACGAACAATGAATGAACACTACACAACAACAACCACCAAACACACATAGCACACACATCCACACGCACACACTCACTTTAAACAAACACACTGTAGCACCCACTACACACACTTTATAGCACACACCCACTTTAAACAAACACACTGTAGCACCCACTCCCCACACTTTATATTTATGGATGAAGGATTGCACTACAACTCGTACACCTTACTGTAAATTGTACCTAAAATTGTACCTCATCCCATTTCTGCTTTGCACTAGATAGTACTGTACATTAGTACACTGCATAGTATTGTGTATTGTATATTATATGGTAACTCAGAACATTGTACATATGTCTATACCGAACACTGTGACCTCATTTCTTCTTCTAAATTCATGCTATATTATGTTATTATGTTATTTGATACTATCTTGTCTAGCACAGTCTCTGGAGCGTAACAGTAAGAAGCATTTTGTATGAAAGTATTCTGTACTTCTGTATGACAACTATTAAAGAACTTGAACAGGTCAAGTAGTAGTCTGACCAGTTTGTTTTGTGATGTTTGTAATTTTGTTTTAAGCGCTTTTGAGGTGCTTTGGTACCATGAGGTGCACGCATAGTCGTAGTACCCTTGAATGAGTGCTCCTGCCAGAGTCTTCAGGGTATTCTTGTTTACCAGAGAGGAGATCCGGTACAAGAATCTAGTTCGTTGGTTGACTTTTTTTTATTACATTGGATGCCATTTTGTCACAGGAAATATTTTTTAGATTTGCCTCTAGGATGGAACCCAGGTAGGTAATTTCGTCTTTCCTTGTGACAATATTGTCACCCACTGTAACTGAGAAGCCGTCGGTCTTGCTGAAGAGAATGGACTCTGTTTTGCCCATGTGTAATGATAGTTTGTTATCAGCGAGCCATATGCAGATTTTGCCTAGTTCCGAGCTGAGGGTTTTTTCAACCTGCAACTTGTTCTTGTCAGAGACCAGCAGGGCTGGCTGTGTGTGCTTGCGCCGTTCGCTTTCCGTGTATGATAAATGTACATGAATGTTGATACATCTAGTTAACGTTAATGCCACAAAACGAATGCCTTTGTTAATCAGAACGTTATTTGCGTTATTATCTGTTTTCTTCTAACGGAAACCTAGGCTACTGGGGGCTGTCTGTTGCGTGTGCCGCAACTATTTCAAAAAGAAAAACAGAAACAACACATTTGTAAGTAACTGTACATTGGATTATCGACGAAACCTTACTTTGTCCCAAGAAGAGGGTCTTGTGTATTAAATAAAGTTTTCATTCATTCATTCACTCTGGATCTGGTAAATCCAGTAGCAATACACACAATTGTTAAGGGGATGCAGACCAGAGAAAGGCGTTTGTCTTGTTTACATCATCAGGGTCCCCCATTTTCAATTCATAGTGACATTTATGACATACACAACATACATGACATCATGACATTTATGACATAGGGACATACATGACTTACAGGTATATAGTACTGTTACATTTGTCACACGATATGCAAATATACAGTGCTGTTACCCAGAGATCCTAACAGTAAATATATACATATGATGAGGAGGAGACTGTACATTAGGAGGGGGTGGGTGGTAAAAAATATATACAAATGGTGGGGAGGAGACTGTCCATTGTTGTTGTGGCATAATTGCGAAACGTGTTTAGTCCCTTGTTTGTATGATAACAAGCCTTTTAGTTCATCGTTCAAAGTAATGGGAAAAGGGTTCTAGCTCGCCATCAATCAGAAGCTAGCCACAAGACTTGCATTCACGCTCCCCTGCCTGGCACAACAACCACAACAGTAGGGTCTATAGTCACAGTCGGGACAGTAGGCTCTACAAGTAGGCTCCCTTAAAACGCTAACGCTATTAAAAAAAAATACAGTGGATGTTAAAATAAGAATATGACTTGGCCAGAAAAAAAGTTCAGTCAGGAGATTTTTTTTTGCTTTAATCCCTGAGTAAGTGTTATATGATAGCACTGTAAGTGTTATATGATAGTACTGTAACTGTTATATGATAGTACTGTAACTGTTATATGATAGTGCTATGCTATACTGTACTGTGTTACTGTATGTTCAGATACAACGTAAAGAGAAATATTGTCGCACTGTCCTTGCGTCAGTTTGACAGTTGATAACTAGTAAAACTGGCATGAAGACATGCTAGTGTGTTTTGTCTCAACAGTGGCTTTGTTGACATTTACAAAAACTAGACCATTTCTAAATGTAACATGCCACAGAGCATTCATAGCAGTGTATTTCATATTAATTGTTAAGATATACTTATATTTGCTCCATCTCGCCTGGTGAATTTCTCACTCAGGTTGAAATATTTTTTACTCGATCCCAGAGTGAAGCAGTGTCCGTTTGCATCTTTCAATTTACTTTATATGCATCCGGCTCTAGATGTTGTCTTGCGTTGTATTCGAACATATTCATGACAAACCATCTGCCCATTAGGTCATCGGCATGACAACCACAGGGGCGGCAAAGTTCCGTAAAGCTCTCCAGAGAGTCCGACCTCGGCTGGTGATAGTGGAGGAGGCCGCGGAGGTCCTGGAGGCACACACCATCACGACGCTGAGCGACGCCTGCCAGCATCTCATCCTCATTGGTGACCACCAGCAGGTAAGAACGCAGTCCGAGTAGATAGTGTACACAGACAATAGAAGAGTGTACACAGAGTTGGCAACGGATAGAAAATCCATGCATTCGTCATTATTATTGTTTTATTTGTCCTTTCTATCTTGTTCTCCCATCCCCCAATTTTGTCGTTATGCCAATTCCCTTCCTGGTCGTTGTGCGCATTGCCCCTCTGTTGATCTGGGGAGGGTGTAGACTATCACATGCCTCCTCCGATACATGTGGAGTTGCCAGCTGAGGAGTTTCACTGGGAGAACAAAACGCGTGCAGAGGTTTGTGCGCTATCTCCCCCAGATCCCCTCCCTGCTGAACTGTTTGCAATGACCAGGACTCATACCCCACCAGCTTCCCACCCGCGAACACTGCCAATTGTGTTCGTAGGGACGACTGACCAAGCCCGAGGTACCACTGACAGCTGGATTCTAACCCAGAGTCTCTGCGGTGGTAGGCGAGTGCTTAGACCTCTGCGCTACCCGGCCGCACCATCGACGCATTCTTGCCACAGACTTGAATGGTCATCACAATTCAACACTGTTTGACGAACAATGTTATTTGCCAGAGTTGTACCCTTCCTGCTGACTTGTTGTACAGAACTTGTAGGTCACTTTGGATAAAAGTGTCAGCTAAATGACTAAATGTAAAAAGAGTGCTGAGGAGCACACTTATGATTGATTGACTAATTGAACATTTTATTAACTTGACAGACTGTGTTCTCATAGTGATTCCTTCATGTCAACGCTACAGGCCTCCTTGGAATTACTTACTTAATCATAATTAAAATAAATATGACGAGGGGCGGTCAGGTGGCGTAGCGGAGATTGCGTTCGTCACCAACGCCGGAGATTCTGGATTCGCGTGTTCGAATCCAGCTCCCGGCGTTGTCACCAGCTTGGCTGGCCGTTCACACTAATACAATTGGCAGTATTAGGGGGTGGGAAAGCTGGCGGGTGGGAATCTGGCGTTGTGGACAGCGACGCCTACAGGTCAGGTCTCGGCGCTTGCTAACCGGGGCAGGACTTGGTGGAGATAGCGTGACCTCCCACGCGTTACACTTCACCAATGAGAGCCCTCGTTGCCAAGTGAAAAGACATCACTGGCTGTCGGCGCACGTCTTGGAGGAAGCGTGCGATCGACTCGGGACGCCCTTGTACCGCCTCGTAGGAGAACATGCATACAGCAGCCAGGTAGCCTGTTACTGTTCCGCAACTGTAAGTTACTTCCGGGGTAGGCCTGATTGGCCCCGACAGGCACGTGACAGGCGCGGCCACGCCCCCGCGGCAGCCTCAGGACGCGCAACTTTCTCTGCCGCACGGCACGCTCCGCGGCAGCATTATGTAGCAGTAATACGCCCTTTTTCACTATCCAGAAATAGCTCAATTGGCAGTGTTGCATTGGTGTGGATCCTACCGTCCGTTGCTGGCAAGTTCGATTCCTTTCAATTGCTTTTTTTTTTTTTTTTTTTTGCCGTTAAGTTTAGGCATGTTAACTTTAAGCATTGTTTCGGAGTTGGTTAAGGTTAGGCATTGTTTCGGAGTTGGTTATGGTTAGAAAGGTTACGTTTAGGCGCTGTTAAGGAGCTGGTTAAGGTTAGAGTTTGTCTTAGAGAATGGCAATATTCTTTCGGAGTTGGTTATGCCTTATGGTTAAGGTTAGGCATGGTTAAGGTTAAGGTTAAGGTTAGGCATAGTTTCGGAGTTGCTTAATGTTAAAGGGTTAAGTTTAGGCGCTGTTAAGGAGCTGGTTAAGGTTAGAGTTTGTCTTAGAGAATGGCAATATTCTTTCGGAGTTGGTTATGCCTTATGGTTAAGGTTAGGCATGGTTAAGGTTAAGGTTAGGCATAGTTTCGGAGTTGCTTAAGGTTAAAGGGTTAAGTTTAGGTGCTGTTAAGGAGCTGGTTAAGGTTAGAGTTTGTCTTAGAGAATGGCAATAGACAGCCTATTTCCGCGTTGCAGCTCAGCTCTCAGCAGCTTCGTTGCGCGTCCTGAGGCTGCCGCGGGGCGTGGCCGCGCCTGTCACGTGCCTGTCAGGGCCAATCAGGCCTACCCCGGAAGTAACTTACAGTTGCGGAACAGTAACACGCAGCCAGGTAGGGGAGGGGGGGGGAATTGGCACAACGACTAATTGGGATGGGAGAAAAAGAAAATAAAAATAAAAAATATGACAATATTTGTACGATAAGAAATTACGCATTTGATGTCGGAAAATTAAATAATATGGATTCATCTGATCACAGGGCAGCTGGATTAACCATATCTGAACCAGCTATTTTGGACAAATGTATAATTACTTTAATTACTCAGATATTCAAACACAATTATGCAATTATTGTGAAATGATTGAAAATAATAATTATTGAATGCCTTCTGTGGAATTTGTATTTCTTATTTGTTACATATCTGTTTTAATGATTAATTATACATTTGAAAGAATGCAGGTCAACATGCAATATATCCCATTGATTGGTATACAATGGGACATACCTTTGTTTGATATAGCTATATAAACCTGCATTCCTTCGAATATATCATTAATCAATTAAACTTATATTGAAATACACTATACACCAACACTGAACTGACAGTGGATAAATAAGAACTAAAGCTAATCGTGTGGAAATAGACTGCATTCATATTCCATAAGTCTTGAGTGCGCCAGTATAGCCTACGTGTCTAATGAATGAACAGTATATAGGCTTATATTATTCTAGTTACTTGTTTCATTAGGATTTAGTAGATACTATATACTCTGCCCTACCTACGTATAGGGATGGGAATTGATAGGATTTTATCGATACGATTCCATTATCGATTCTGCTTATCGATTCGATTCTTTATCGATACCCTTATCGATACCTGATCAATTTATAATTTACATAAATAAATTGGAAATGCAACAGAACTACATTTACATTTACATTTAGTCATTTAGCTGACGCTTTTATCCAAAGCGACTTACAAGTTCTGTACGACAAGCCATCAGGAAGGGCACAACTCTATCAGCTGAGCAACAATGTTCATCAAAGTGTTGAGTGCTACAGTGTAGGTTAGTTTATTAGGACAAGTGCATGACCGTACGGTTAGTTAGGGTTAGATATATATTTTTTTATTCAGATAATGGTTGAAGAAGTGCGTCTTTAGTCGACGGCGAAAGATTGGACGTGATTCGGCTGTCCTAACTGGGGTGGGTAGTTCATTCCACCATTGTGGGGCAAGGACTGAGAATAGGCGACTTCTCTTTGATGACCCTCCCGGAGCTTGGATAGGAGTAGGTCTGAGGCGGCCAGAAGATGCAGAGCGTAGGGGTCTAAGCTGGTTAGAATAACAACATGCAACTTGACATTTCTGATTGTCATTTATTGTTGAGCCCCCATGTCAGAAAAATACAAAAACTGTAAAAAATAAAACATTAACTATAGCCTACACTTAAATAAAATAATGTATTTGAGATTCTCTTAAAATGTATTTATTTTTTTATTCTTAAACTAATTTAATCTATTGAATAACAGGTCGTTATTCCTCTGACTTCTGTCTCACACACACACACACACACACACACACACACACACACACACACACACACACACACACACACACACACACACACACACACACACACACACACACACACACACACACACACACACACACACACACACACACACACACTTCCTGGCTTACAGAGTACAGAAGTAAACAAACACTCCTCCGTCTATTATGTGAACTAAAGAGTACAAGGTTTACACAACAGCCCCCACCTGCTGTTTTATTGTATTTGTACCTGTACTATCCGCTGTCAGCTGTTTATCTCTCTTTGTGAGCTTGATTAAATAGCGTTAGCTCACGTTAGATAGCGTTAGCTCCGCGGCTAATTTGAGCTCACCCTCAACTAAATCAATGACTAGGTTCTAAAGCATTCAAGTAGTTTTCACTGCACATAGAAGTAGCCAAACAGCGGGAGCATTTCGGGAGCATATTACCAAAACCCAGGCAATTTCGAGCCCTTAAGGAATCAAATAGAGTCTGCCATGGCTACATGCTAACGTTATTGCGCAACTGCGCAAACCTGGCAGCGATAATGGAATCGAAAGTCACGGGAGCCACACGGTTCCAGGCATCGGCCAATTACCGGTTTTCGATTCCCATCCCTACCTACGTACAGTAAGTACAGTATACACATATTAAGGCCGCCAGAGTCGGGCGTACCAGCGGACTGCATGGTGGACTGTACTACGTCTACGGGGCGGGCAGTGCAGTATATTTGCTGCTCTCCTAATAAAACAAGTCATGATTAGAATAATATAAGCATATAATGCGTTCATTCATTACGTGCGTAGGCTATACAGTACTGCGCGCGCGCACCACAAGCTCTACTATATGATGACAATACAATTAATCTAATCTCATTTTGATCGGTTGCAAAGCGCTTCCTATCGGCAACCATTTTCACACGGCTGCATTGTCAGTTGCATTCTAATGAGCTGGGCAGTGTGTCTAACTATCAGTGCTGGGCAAGTTACTTTTAAAAGGAAACTAGTTACAGTTACTTCTTCCAAAAAGTAACTAAATTACTTACTCAGTTACAAATTATAAAAGGAACTAGTTACTTCAGAAAATAACTATTGCGTTACTTTCAAGTACTTTTTTTTACATAAACAACATACACAAATCTAAACTATTTTAATGTTGCTGTGGGACAAAGTGAGACTAGTCTCCAATCAAATGCCATGTATGTGGATATTATAATTACTATGTTTATATAGTGGATCATACAAATACAAACACAATAGATGTTTTGGAACTTTTTATATGTATTGCCCCTCAACAGGCCACAACTGGGCAACATTAAATTATGCTTGTTAAGCACTATACCAAAAATAAATAACAAATATATACTGATTGATTGAACATTTTAATTAACAGATTGCAGAATGGGTACAGTACAGTACAGCTCAATACACACACTTGTTAAGGGGATGCAGATCAGAGAAAGACTTTCGTCTTGTTTACTGTACATCAGGGTCCCCCATTTTCAATTCATGACATCTATGACATACACAACATACCAATTGTTAGATGATCTAATCTAATCATCTAAACAAATCTAATCATGACATTTAAGGCATGCATGACATACAGATATATATATATTTCTGAGCACCTGAAGACTGTGCTATTAAACCAGGAAGTGCAGCACTATTTCAGCAGAGTAGAGCCTCCACTACTGCAGTGCCCTGCGCTGCAACACAACTAACACAAGAGTGAACAAAAAACGCTCATGGACCCACGGTCTGTCGTTGACTGCTCGCTTGTGTTGTTCGTTGGATTCGTTTTGGATTATTTGGGCTCGCCAAACAAACTATCAAAGCGTACACAGACCCGCGGTCTCACGTTGACTGAACTCGCTTGTGTTGTCGCTGTGTGTCAGACTCTGGATGCGTTCGAACACCCGCCCACCTCTACCTCTGATTGGCTTACCATGACATTTTACTCAACCTCAGCCAATCGCGCGCTGCCCACTAACCAAGGAAGAACAGTATGCCTCTCGGTGCAGAGATCTGTCTGATGAAAAAAACAGCTTCAATCATAGTAACGCGCCGCATTTTTTGGCAGTAACGGTAACGGTGTTATTAAGATTGGAAGAGTAATCCGTTAGATTACTTGTTACTGAAAAAACTAACGCCGTTAGTAACACCGTTATTTATAACGCCGTTATTCCCATCACTGCTAACTATTGACGTTTTGCTATTTCATCTGCACACTTCCGTATTGGCTGCCTTATAAGGAGCTTCGGACGGGAACCCGTGCTCATGTTTCAGAGTGGTGAAATTCCTCATCGCGGCATCTCAGCTGAGACAATTTTGAGTCATTAAGACATGTTCCCAGCGCGTTGAGGACTCAGAATGAACTTGTCATTGATTCTGTCTCAGTCGGTTCCAAGATAAGTCATCCAAGAGAACACTTTGGAAAATATTGGGGAATGAGACCCATTGACTGCTGTTCCATATGGTTCTTTACTCTTGGCTACATTAGAAAAATAAACGCAATATTACTTAATACGGACTGTATTGGTCTATTTATGCCGTGTTAAATGCGGTGACACTGTACCACACACAAACAAATAAAATAATATTAAGTCAACAACTTATCCATAAATAAAGCAGAACGTTGCACGACAGACAACGATGTCGTGGAATCTGTATGCTGTTCAGACAATGCCTGCCGTTCGGAATTCTCTTTTCTCCTCAGATGGCATTTCCAATCAAAGTTTTTTATCTTTGCCATTTCTTCTTTGCTCATTCATTAAATCCGATGCATCAATTGCTTTTCCTGATGCCGACAGTTTGTTGAGAGCTGCTGCCAAGGTTTGTGCATCCATCGTGAAGAATGAAAAAGCCCATGTGCTTGTATTTATGGGCGTCACTTGAAGCTCAGAGGCACTCTCCTTCTTTCACATGCAAATTAACTCCGCCCCCACGCTAGGAGGAAAACTCCTCAGAAGTGCATGTTGATTTTAGTTTGCTACATTTTGTGTTGTCGTTTTTAGTCAACAACATTGCATGAATAATTTCATCACGTTAGTGTCACATGATCTCCATTAACGTGATGTCTCGTCTCGTTTTCGTCAGGGGAAAAAGCTTTGTTGACAACCATATATAGTCATCATTTTCGTTGACTAAATGAACACTGCGGTACACGTATCTGTATCCGTATACGTATCCGAACCGGTTCAGTACTGGACCTTTGGTTCAGTACGCACTGTGTGCCGAACGAATGCAACGGTACGTTAACCACTAACAGAACGCACATGTAGAACTTTTTTGTGTGTGCAGAATTTAATTAAAAACTCCCAAGTTCACCCCTTCCCAAAATATAATTTGTGCAAAGTGTCGGGTGTTCGTTCAACCCACGCACAACACTGAGAGCTTACCTGTAATTTAGCATAGCCTCATAGTGTGGCGAACACACACACACACACCCTCTCTCTCTCAGTGCGTGAGGTGGAAGGGGCTGTTTCTCGGAGATCAAATGAATGATATGAAACGGGACCTGCATGACGCTTTTTTCTCTATTCAATAACGTTTTACCCTGGGGGATGATTTACAATAAAGTTCTAAAACAGAAAAGTACGCTACTTACATTCTTGACGCTAGAACTCCAACTGTAGTTTACATACTGTAGCTTGCATAAAGCTGTCTCGAGGTTCCACAAGTTAATCAAAATCCGAAGTATTTCCAACCGGGGCTTGAGATGCTCAGAGTGCAAACCACTGTCTTCTGGTTGTTGTTGTTGTTCATTATTACTCACACGTTGTTCAGCTCAATGATGTCGTGTGTCTCCTATCCGTCATGCAGCGCATTCAGGCTGATGCCCACCGGGGGCTGTTTTTTTCACAATAAAATATATATCGATTATTAAGTCGATTATTAATTTGAATATAGAATATTCATTGACAGCCCTACTTAACAGTA
>NC_140170.1:93645837-93795837 GCF_963971535.1 Notolepis coatsorum | reverse complement strand
CATAGAGGCTTCCCTAGAAACTGTATCCAAACCAACAGCCCCTGGCTGTATGCAAACTTCCACTCACTGGGGCTATGATCTCATCCCACACTCCCTTTGTCAATGATGTGGTCCTGATCTCAGTCTCTACTCTTTTTTTTTTAAACTTTGGCCATTTCCCTGGCTCTTTTATACGTTTATCGCATTTATACTTGGTCAAGTTCGACCGACAGAAGCAGGCTGAAAGGGTTCAGATGGGGGGGAAGACACTCTGGGAAAGGCACGGCTGCAGTCCGGGATTCGAACTCGCTCAGCCCCAGATCCGTGACGAGCACGGTTGTCCACGGCGCTGAAATAGCACTCGCGGTACGTGGTGAGCTACTGGAGCTCCCCCAGTCTCTACTCTTAATAACAATCAACTGTAGCGCAATTCAGGTTAGCTACACTCCAGTATCCAATGTGTCCAGCTCTTAGCTATGCCATAGGCAGTATTGTGTTAACTATAATAGTTAAATTACTATTGAACTATATTTGGCAGTAGTTGGGTGATAGTTTCAAATCTTAGTAGTTTGTTCAGTAGTTAATTACTAAGTTTGGTAATTAAGTTATTAAGTAAATTAAGTAATTAAGTAAATTACAAACAACATATTTTCTTCCTCAAAAGCTGGCTTTGTCACAGTGTGATGTTTTACCTGCCCTGGTCACTAAATCAAACCCACCCACTCTTTGCTCTGTGTCATTTGTTGCTTCATCTACTGTAGGCCTACTTACATGACATCCCAGATGTTGTTTGTATGTGGTTGAGCTACCTTTGTTAGTGCTAGTTTGACCATAGCCTGGTATGGAGGTCTGGCCAGGGCTTCATCTCCCAGAGCCTGAAGTAGTTCTTACTTGGAGTGTTTTGCCTACCTGTGGTAATTCCACTCCTCATCTCCTTATCAATTAATTCATTTTCTTTCTTCCACTGATGAGGATGAGCAGTTTATTTTTGTTTTACTTTATTGCTGTGTAAGCCAGGAAATTTACGAAAAAGATATGTGGGGTTACAGATAATTTGTGCCTTGATACAAAAGTCAAGGTGCCCCTTTTTTCATAGTTTTTGTATGGTAGTTGTAACTGAGGGGTACAATTCCCTGACTGTATTACTAGATATGATACTTACTACCACTACCTTTGTACTTAATATTCGGCCACCCAGTACACGGCATAAATATATTATCATGAACACTCTCACGTAGATGAAACGGATCCAACACAAATGTACGAATTAGAAACAGGTCTTTATTTTCTACACAGCGATGGTGTGTAGAATAAGCACTTAATCACTTAATTACATTTATGAATTGAAATAGTATGCACTTTTATGGCAAGGAGTATTCGTCGGTATATCAATAGAGAATGTCCAATCTCTGAAGGCGCAGGTGGCAAATATACGACCTGGAATAGTTAAGGAATAACAGCAATGATACTTTAATGATTATACTAGATACACCAGAGGGGGTTAATCCGGTCGCTTGTAAGCCGACAGGAGTAGGAGGGGGGGGAGGGTAGAATCCGGCTGCCTCGTCCGGCCAAGGGTATCCCAGGTGAACCCACTGTAGTGCCGTTCAATGCGCCGGCGATCCTTGGACCACAGATGAAAGCAGGTGGACTCTTTGTGGGCCGGCTCTCTCCGGTCCACGGGGGAGAGACGTGAAGCGACCTCGTCTTGCAGAGCGTCTCCTCACCTTGCGTCCTCTCCAGGGGAGGGGGGGGGTTCCAACACACGGCAGTGTCGGGGGTCTTTATCCATGGAGTAATCAAAGTATCCAAAGCATAATCCGTGCCTGGGAAGGCGGGCTGTCGTCGGTAGAATAATCCGGTATACAGGTCCACTCGCTCGTCGGCTCTGGGGCTCCTCGGGTGCAGCTTCACATAGGGTCAACCACCCTGGGTAAGCAGCCAGTTCTCTGCCCGAAACGATGGGGTACTGACTACGGTAGTATTCTCACCGCACGAAGCACCATACATTAACAGACTATTATTAGCTTAATAGACTACGTCCAACTCGACGATATAGTGCCAAATATGACTATTCAAATATTAATATACACGATGTCTCAATACCGATGGTAGGCGAACTTGGCCTTACTCCCACACGTGGCGTCGCGGGGAGGCTTTACGTCTGTGACTCTATTGGAGGGTAAGAAACTGGACTGAAAAGAAAGTCCTACTTTAGTAGCGCAGTATATATACGCACTATGAACAAATAGTCCCATTAGTGGTGCGGTAGCCAAATTCCTACGCGGAACTAGGACTTGTTCGTACATGTCGAGCGGTACGTTTGAACTGGGTCTGAGGGGTATGGCAGCCTGGCACCAAGGTCTCGACCAATAGTAGAATGGAGACTATTATGGGATGTTCAGTAGGCTAGAATGGATATTCAATGCATATTGTACAAGGAATATACAAGGGATATCAGGGAATATTAGAGAATATACAAATACAATTAAATATATATATATATAAATAAATATATATATTCGGTTTAATCTGGCCCTTCACAACAGCCACCCCCTGAATAGGTCCCAGACCTAATCAGTTAAACAGAGACAGATTAATCGCGTTGTCTATTTACACATAAGGGTTTGCTGTAGGGGTCAGTCAACTTCACAAAGTCATAGGGTTGTAGGGTCATGGTCATCATCGATTGTGTCTGGGAGTCGAGGCAGTTCTATGAGCCTTGCCACGGGACGGGTGTAAGTGCGACCCTGGACGAGCACTTCAGCTGCTCGGACCTTGCCGTCGGCACCGGTGATCACTTTGCTTACGCGGCCGGCCGGCCACATAGCTCTGGGCAGTGATTGATCAATAATCATGACGACTGTTCCTTCTGTCAAATTGTCTCTCTCCTTTACCCACTTCTGGCGGGTCTGTAGAGACGGTAGGTAGTGCAGTAGGAAACTGTTCCAAAACTTGTCTGCTAATACTTGGCTGTACCTCCACATTCGTCGGCCGTTCGCTTCTTCAGGCCGGTACATTGTCTGTGGTAATGCAGGATCTAGCCGCCCCATCAGGAGTGTGTTGGGGGTAACTGGGTCGATATCCGCCACATCACTGGAGACATATCCGAGGGGCTTCGAGTTAAGTACTCCCTCAATCTCCGTGAGGACTGTCATTAGGACTTCTTCCGCCACAGTCTGGGCCCCAAGTACTGCGTACAGGGCTGTCTTTATGGAGCGCACTTCTCGTTCCCAAGTGCCACCGAAGTGGGGTGCGTTTGGGGGGTTGAATTGGAAATCAACCTGTGCTGGAGCGAGGTGGGTCTTAAGTTCTGGGCCCATAGCTTGGAAGCTCTCTCTCAGCTCTCTTTCGCCGCCTTTGAAGTTTGTCCCATGATCGGACAATAGGGTAGACGGTCTTCCTTTCCGTGATGTGAATCTACGGAAGGCCATAAGGAATGAGTCTGTGCTCATGGTCGGGAGAAGCTCGATGTGTATCGCTCTGGTGGTCATGCATCTGAATACAATACCCCACCGCTTCTCGGTTCCTCTTCCTTTCTTTATGTGCAGCGGGCCAAAGCAGTCCATACCCGTTGAGTGGAATGGCTTGTCACCGATTCGGAGGCGACATGGAGGAAGGTCAGCCATCCTTGGTATGCTGGGCTGCGAGCGCCACTTGCGGCAGTCTAGACATGTTCGCTGGAAGCGTCGTACCGCCTCTCTTCCTTGTAGGATCCAGTAACGACGTCTGATTTCCGCGAAGACTCTTTCTGCTCCTGCGTGATGTACATCCTCATCGTATTTCTTTATAATCAGCTCTGTGACCTTGTGTCGGCTGTTCAATACGATCGGGTATTTAATGTCATCCGGTAGATTGGGGGCTCTGCGTAGGCGACCACCCACTCTGATGAGGGTGTGAGCGTCGCTCTCGGGGGCCAGGTGAATTAATCTGCTGTCGGATGGGACGGGCTTTCCTCCCTGTAGACAGGCCAATTCATCGGGGAACGAGTCTCTCTGGGCTCGCTGCAGTAGAAGCAATTCTGCTTCCTCGTAGTTAGCTGCTGACATATCAGCGGGGGACTTGCACTCCAGGTGGTACCGCAGGAATGTTCTTTGTTGTGCACTCTCTATGGACGTGCAATCGTCTAGACTCTATGTTAGGGTCGGTGGAGGCTACGGTGCTCAATCCACAGAACACAGACTTCTTAATTTCCACCTCCTCTGGACTTGCTTCCCTCGGGATAGGCATGGGCCACTGTCCTTCCGGGAGTCTTAGGAATGCGGGGCCGTCACTGTAGACATTGCGACGGGTGAGGTCATCCAGGGGCATCCCCCGGGTGATGACGTCAGCTGGGTTCTGTTTTGTATCAACGTAGCGCCACTCTGTTTCTCCGGTTAACTCTTCGGTTAAGTCTTGAATCTCGGTGACTCTGACTCCCACGAAGACTTTGTACTTGCATGAGTCCGATTTGATCCAGGCGAGTACCGTCGTGGAATCTGACCACAGGATTGTTCTAGACACCGGTATGGTGAGCTCACGTTGGATGAGCGTGGCTAGGTGCGCTCCGGCTAGGGCTGCGCAGAGCTCTAGACGTGGGATAGATTGTTGCTTGTGTGGGGCTATTCTCGAGCGGGCGAGGACAAATGCTGTGTAGATCTCTCCCCCCTGGTCTTGGGCTCGCAAGTAGGCTACTGATCCGTATGCGACCTCTGAGGCATCACTGAAGACGTGTAAGTCCATTTTACATGTCTCTGGCCTCACCGTGGGTGGGAAGTAGCTTCGGCGCATATTAACGCCTGGGAGTGAGTGGAGCTCCATCTCCCACTCTCTCCAGGTGGATGCAAGTTGTGCGGGAATGGGGTCGTCCCAGCCCTGGTCCTTGTCCCACAATGCTCGTACAATCATTTTTGCCCTGGTGGTGTACGGTAGAATACATCCTAGCGGGTCATATTGTCGGGCGAGTGTTGTGTACACACTCCGTCTGGTGGTCGGCGCCGCCGCCGGCCTTCCCTGCTCCGTAGTCAGGGGCTTGTGTCTGTAGTGAAGCGAATCTGTTTTGAATCGCCACACCAATCCCAGGGTCATCTCCTGGGCTTCTCCCGGGATTGTAGCCATCCAGGTCTCGCTGCTGGCTGCCTTGTCCTCGGAGGAGAGGCTGCGCAGTACTTGCGGATCGCTGCTGGCCCACTGCCTGAGATCAAAGCCGCCTTTGATCAATGAGGCGCGGAGTTTAATCAGGAGAGCCTCGGCTTCTTCCTGGGTTGAAAGGCTTTGTAGACAGTTGTCTACGTAGAAGCTGTTCTTTACGCTGTGTCGGACCTCTTCGTCCGCTGCTGGGTCCTCTGCTACATGTTTCTGTAGTGCAAATGTCGCACAGCAGGGGCTGCACGTAGTTCCGAAGGGGAGGACTTCCCATTGGTAGATGGCTGGGTGCTCATCTCCTGGCTTCTCTCTCCATAGGAACCGTAACAGGGGCTTGTCCGCCTCTACTAATCTCACCTGCAGGAACATTCCTTTAATGTCCCCGCTGATGGCCACCTTTTCCTGGCGGAAGCGGAGTAGAACGCCGAGTAGGGAGGGGCCGAGTGTGGGACCGGGCAGTAACTCTTTATTCAGATTTTGGGATCCGATCTGGTAGCTGCAGTTAAATACTATGCAGTCTTTACCGTTGTGATGGACCTTGTGGTGGGGCACGTACCACGATTCAGTGGTCTGGTCAGCCTCTTTAATGTCCATCTTTGTGACGTGTCCCGCTGTGATGAGCTTCTCAATCTCAGCGCGGTATACACTCTCTTGGGCGGGGTTCTTGGCTAAGCGCCGCTCCGTGTTCAGCAGGTACCGTTCTGTGGCGTCTGTCTTGGCGTGGAAAGTAGGCATTCCTTCTCGCCGCAGGAGTGGCGTGGCGTATCTCAACACGCCGTTGACCGGGACTCTCTTGGTCCCTGTCTCGAGGAGGTGAATGGCGTAAATGTCATCTTTAGAGCGAATGTCTTTCTTTCCGTTCTTAAAGGGCATTTGTTCCAAGGTCCATAGCCGCTCTACGTGTTGCAGGAGTGCGGTTTCTCCCTCTGTGACTCGGGAGTGGAGACATCTAGTTTATGAATTGAAATAGTATGCACTTTTATGGCAAGGAGTATTCGTCGGTATATCAATAGAGAATGTCCAATCTCTGAAGGCGCAGGTGGCAAATATACGACCTGGAATAGTTAAGGAATAACAGCAATGATACTTTAATGATTATACTAGATACACCAGAGGGGGTTAATCCGGTCGCTTGTAAGCCGACAGGAGTAGGAGGGGGGGGAGGGTAGAATCCGGCTGCCTCGTCCGGCCAAGGGTATCCCAGGTGAACCCACTGTAGTGCCGTTCAATGCGCCGGCGATCCTTGGACCACAGATGAAAGCAGGTGGACTCTTTGTGGGCCGGCTCTCTCCGGTCCACGGGGGAGAGACGTGAAGCGACCTCGTCTTGCAGAGCGTCTCCTCACCTTGCGTCCTCTCCAGGGGGGGGGGGGTTCCAACACACGGCAGTGTCGGGGGTCTTTATCCATGGAATAATCAAAGTATCCAAAGCATAATCCGTGCCTGGGAAGGCGGGCTGTCGTCGGTAGAATAATCCGGTATACAGGTCCACTCGCTCGTCGGCTCTGGGGCTCCTCGGGTGCAGCTTCACATAGGGTCAACCACCCTGGGTAAGCAGCCAGTTCTCTGCCCGAAACGATGGGGTACTGACTACGGTAGTATTCTCACCGCACGAAGCACCATACATTAACAGACTATTATTAGCTTAATAGACTACGTCCAACTCGACGATATAGTGCCAAATATGACTATTCAAATATTAATATACACGATGTCTCAATACCGATGGTAGGCGAACTTGGCCTTACTCCCACACGTGGCGTCGCGGGGAGGCTTTACGTCTGTGACTCTATTGGAGGGTAAGAAACTGGACTGAAAAGAAAGTCCTACTTTAGTAGCGCAGTATATATACGCACTATGAACAAATAGTCCCATTAGTGGTGCGGTAGCCAAATTCCTACGCGGAACTAGGACTTGTTCGTACATGTCGAGCGGTACGTTTGAACTGTGTCTGAGGGGTATGGCAGCCTGGCACCAAGGTCTCGACCAATAGTAGAATGGAGACTATTATGGGATGTTCAGTAGGCTAGAATGGATATTCAATGCATATTGTACAAGGAATATACAAGGGATATCAGGGAATATTAGAGAATATACAAATACAATTAAATATATATATATAAATAAATATATATATTCGGTTTAATCTGGCCCTTCACAACAGTAGTTACTTTCTGCCGATTGACCACTACCATTGACTTCCAGTGTATCTAAAAATACCCACAAAAAAAAAACTGAAGGAAGTTACCACATTTGACTAAAATGCCATGCTAACATCTTATCTGTCACTTGTTTTATGAAAGGTTTTGCCATTGTGATATCATATAATACAGTATCAGAGGAAGAATTCATCCTCTTCCTTTTTAGACACAGTATAACCCATTCAGTGCCGACCACGAGATTAGTCGGGTTAACTCGCCATGCGTTGAGTGCCAAGACCAGAGAAAACTCTGGTTTTAATCGTTATTTCTTTTATTAGCAATATCTATACATTTTTCATCCATCCAGCCTGACGTTATCATTGGGAATGGGTCTGAGCTCTAAAAGGGCAAATACCGCCCCCTATCTTCTCCCGGATGGTATTGCACATCATTGGATTGGATTGGGTCGGACTGTGCATCAAAAAAATTAGTCCGGTCCAGGTTTTACTTCTCGGGCATGCAGTATCGTTATAACAGATGGACTGAGGACACTCAGAGCAGCGTGGATTATGTGTTTTGGTGCTATAACGTTGGATCAATAAACGCAATCAATATTTGGAATGGCGATCAGGAATTGGATTAATCTTTTTGCAGAACATCTGATGTGAGGTAAGGACTCTATTTGACCAGTCTTGGGGTAATAAGATGTTTTTTTCTCCGCCATCGCAGCGTGTGTGTGTCTGTGTGTGTGTGTGTGTGCGTAACGTTAGCCGTATCCACGGCATGGATAATCAATTTTTCAGCTCGCTTCTCTAGCGTGCATAAGTACACATATACTATCGATAATCTAGCGTTTATTTGAAAACGATTCATAAATCAGCCGTGTTTTGTGTATTCCAGTAAAGGGCTATTATCGCGGAATTTCTCTGGAATTCTCCAAAATCTCCAAAACTATACTCGTATTCAAAACGGTATAAAACGGAAATGTACCAGCGTACGGCGCCTCCTCCTCCCCAGCCCCTCCCGCACTCATGTAAACAAGAGCCTCGCAGTCTGCTCTAGTAGTGCATGCGCTGTGAGCTAACGTTGGCTACCTACCTACCTAACGTTACTGTTTAAACTAAATGACCCAGTGACTACATGAGGCACTGTCTAACGTTATCTAGCTGGCTAGCTACTGATAGCTGCTGATATCAACAAATGCTCCAGCAATAGTCGAGTGCATGATAAGTTACCTCCGTTGACTCGGTAGCTCACGTTAGCTCACGTTAGCTCTAAACTAATAGTTCACTGAGGCGTTGTCTTAACGTTATCTAGCTGGCTAGCAGTAGCTACAGATAGCTCCTGATATCAATGTCTTATTATAAGATTGATTCGATGTGTATTCGAGCTGAGGGCTTGCTGAATGTGATTTATACCAATACTAGGGTCCAGCTGCAGCGCCGGAGAATCCTGGCCGTAGCTGGAGGCTACTCGAGTACACACAGACAGTGGAGCTGTTTGCAGATAGTGAGCATTTTGACTTGTTGCGTGGTGGCCATGTCTCGCAGATAATACAAGTACAAGTCTAATTATATTATATATATTTTATAAAAAAAAAAAAAATGATATAAAATAATTAAAATTATAATTTTTTTTAATCAAAAACGATCGGTATCGGATCGGTATCGGCCCATATGGCTCAAGACGATCGGTGATCGGTATCGGTGGCAAAAAACGTGATCGGGGCATCCCTACTCTGAATGAGTTAAGGCACAATAGAGTAACTTTAAAGATTATTATTTAATCTTTTTTTTTTTAATACTTGTACCATAGATATTAGCATGGCATTTTAGTCAGATGTGGTGATTTTCGTGGGTCTATGTGGTGTTTAAGACACATTTCCAGATACAATGGCTATGACACTGGTGAATCAGCAGAACATGTATTACAGGTATAATCTGTAATGCTGTCAAACAGTGACCTCTAGGCAAAAGAGCACCGCTTGGTATTGCACTTTGTTTTTTTATTTGGTCTGATGTGTGGGTTGGAATTTAGTAACTTATTATGCTGTGAATTTCTCCAGGCCTCTCTTGGTAGAGCCTGAGGTGTGGCCAACAGTAGCAACCCCTCCCCTGTACCTACTGAAATCCAATCCACACATCAGACAAATCCAAAGTGCAGTACCATGTTGTCATCTTTTGCATGATGACAGATTCTACCTTTAAATATTATGAAAAAATAATAAAGAAAGGGGCCTTGATTTTGGTATCAAGGCAAGAATGACTTGGAACACACATGTCAGAAAGACTGGTATGGTCCTTTTAAGAGTAATATGAATATACACTTTGTCAACATGCACTGATCCCCATTGTCTCTTCCTGCAGCTGCGCCCCAGCGCTACAGTGTATGAACTGGCTAAGAACTTCAGCCTTGAGGTGTCGATGTTTGAGAGGCTCGTCAAGATGGAGTTGCCTTATGTCAGGCTCAACTACCAGGTTCGTGTTGCTACTTTAACATGAATCTGGGAACCTTAGTTATTACTGCCTGCAATGAACAATCTAGTGATCCATCAATCAAATGCGAACATTCTGGTGATTATAGTTGGTATACGTGACCCTTGATTTCCCTCTGAATTGTCAATTGTGTGTGTGCCTCTGTTTGCATTTATATACTCTTTGTTCCTTAGCACCGTATGAGGCCAGACATCGCCCGTCTGTTGACCCCACACATCTACTCTGAGCTGGAGAACCATCCTTCCGTCATGGAATATGACGACATCAAGGTGTGTTTTGTGTTCACATGCTCTCTCTCACTGCGCCTCAATTCTCCATGCCTTTGCCCTGCAGCGGCCACTTGTTTACTAGCCTGCATGAACTTAAAAGCATCTCCCTGAACTTTCAAAATAGCTTGTAAATCCATTTGGAGCCATGAATGAAGTCTGGTCTTATTAAATGTATTTTGCAGACAGTCAAAATAATAAGTTTCCCAGGCTATTTGATGGATGTCATTTGAAAGTAGAGTCAGCTAACTATGAAATATTAGTATTCAATGTGTGCTGCGGATGGTGGTGGTGGGGAAGTAGGAGGGTTGTAATTTGAAAAGGTTATTCAAAGGTTTCCTTGTCTCATTTGCTTCAAATCCATCACCTCGGTGTTACAGATTGTCTGATGTATTGTATCTCATACTATACTGTAATGAATATCATAATGTAAAGTGTTACACATGGCTGTCTTGCAGGGGCTTACTACCAACCTGTTCTTTGTGGAGCACAACCACCATGAAGAGGAGATCAGAGATGGGAGGAGCCATCAGAATCAACACGAGGCCATGTTTGTGGTTTCTCTGTGCCGCTACCTCCTCCTTCAGGACTACAAACCGGAGCAGATCACCATCCTTACCACGTACACTGGCCAGCTGCACTGCCTTCGCCAACTTATGCCTGCCAAAGAGTTTGTTGGGGTTAAAGTACATGTGGTAGACAAGTACCAGGGGGAAGAGAATGACATTGTCCTGCTGTCTCTGGTCCGCAGCAACACACAGAGAAAGGTTGGCTTCTTAAACATCCCCAATCGCGTCTGTGTAGCTTTGTCACGTGCCAAGAAAGGCCTCTACTGCATTGGCAACAGCGTCATGCTGAGCCAAGTCAAACTGTGGAGTGATATCTTCCACACCCTGCGAGAGAGGGACCAGGTGGGCAAGGCTCTGACCCTGTGCTGCCAGAACCACCCAGATCGAAAGGTCGAGGCCCACTGCGCTGAGGATTTCAAACAAGCCCCGGAGGGAGGCTGTCAACAACCCTGTGAGTTCCGTTTGGATTGCGGCCATGTTTGCGCCACTGTCTGTCACCCTTATGACCCAGAGCACAAGAAGTACAAGTGCATGAAGAAGTGCCAGAAGGTTCTCTGTGATCTGGGTCACAGGTGCAAACTTGTGTGCTACAGAGAGTGTCCTAAGGAGTGCACAGTGAAGGTTGAGAAGACCATACCAAATTGTCAACACAAACAAATGGTTGCTTGCCACCAGGACCCAGTGACGTTTGAATGCCAGGAGCCCTGCGAGAAGATGCTCCTGTGTGGACATGAGTGTGATCTGGTGTGTGGTGCACCATGCACCAGTAAGTGCCAGGCAAAGGTCACCTTAACACTCAAGTGTGGTCATATCCAGCAAGATGCCTGCTATTATGAAGGCCTGGGTCAGGAACCTGACTGCACGACCCCATGCAACCAAATGTTGAAATGTGGCCACAACTGTTGTGGGAGTTGTCACAGATGCCACCAGGGGCGCTACCACTACCCCTGTTTCCACAAGTGTGAACGTCTCCTGATTTGCTCCCACAAGTGCAGAGAGCCATGCACGCGTGACTGCCCTTCATGTCCGATGCCCTGTGAGAACCGATGCGTCCACAGCCAGTGTAAGAGGCCGTGTGGCCAAAGTTGTGCTCCTTGTGTTGAGCCCTGTGCCTGGCAGTGCCGTCACCAGAGCTGCAGTAAGCTTTGCCATGAGCCATGCGACCGCCCACCCTGCACCCAGCCCTGTACCAAGACACTGGCCTGTGGCCACCCCTGCATAGGCCTGTGTGGAGACAGATGTCCGAACAAATGTCGCATTTGTCATCACGAAGAGGTCACAGAGATATTTTTCGGCAGTGAGGATGACCCCACAGTGTGCTTTATACAGCTAGAGGACTGTGGACACGTCATTGAATCCGAAGCTATGGACAAATACATGGGCATGGATGACAACCGAGAGGATAATGAAGGGGAGCAGGTGGCCATCAAACTGAAAGAATGCCCCAAGTGTCGGACCCCAATCCGCAAGAACTTCCGTTACGGAACCCACATCAACCGCAGTCTGGCTGAGATAGAGAAGGTGAAGGAGAAAATAAATGGGCACCAGGGAAATATCGCAGAGCAAACGCAGGCCCTTAAGAAACGGTGGAGAGCGGAGGAAGACCTGCCAAGGCGACGGCCAATGGAGTACATGAAGATCGGAGACAAACTGAGAGCCCCTCATCTCACAGCGAAGGACCTGTGGGTCCTGGAGAATAAGTGGACTTTCCTGGTGAGAGTGGGGAAGCTGCTGGAGATCAGTGTGGAAGATGACATGTCTCACAGAGGCCTCAGTTTTGAGGAGAGAGTTGAGGAGTTCCTGGAGTGGCTGATGTATCGTAGGCAGAAGTTCACAGAGCAGCAGGTCTCTGACTTGCAGAGCGAGCTGGATAGAATCACCTTCTTGGCTGAACTCAATGCCCGTTGCGACATGGCTGACAAAATGGGACAAGGGGTCAAAGTTCACGATGAGGTCCAAGCCATCAGGAAGGTTCTGGAAAATCTTGGCCCGTTCACTGAGCAAGACCTACTTCAGGTGAAACAGAAATTGAAGAAACTGGACGACAAGCTTCCTCGCACAGGCCTGGGTATCAGTGACAAAGAGAGAAAGATGATCGTCTCAGCTATGGGCATGGGTAAGGGACATTGGTACAAATGCCCCAATGGCCATGTCTATGCGATAGGGGATTGTGGAGGAGCTAGGATGAGTAGTCACTGCCCTGATTGTAATGCTACTATTGGTGGTGAAAGCTATAGACTGGCCACTAACAATCAGTTAGCTTCAGAGATGGACGGGGCAGAGCGAGGTGCTTGGCCGATGTGAAGGGACGCCTTCACAGACTTCATGTATTGAAGAGAAGACCAGAGGTGTGGACTCGAGTCACATGACTTGGACTCCATGTGCCATGTGAATTAAATGTGAATTAATTCATTTCCACCGAATCAACACTTAATTTCCCAGATCCACTTTGTTTGAAAAATCAAGTTGCGCGAGATAACCACACAAAGAAGAACTGACGTTACAATTCAGAATGACGGATCCAGTAGAAAAATTATACCAAAGATTATTTTGTTTGTTTGGTGGTCAACAAAAAACGAATTGCAGTATGCAAAACGTGCGGGTAGAAAATCCCAGACGGAATGGCAACAACTTCCAACTTCGTTCGACATTTGAAGCTGCACAAAGAACGCTAAGTAACTTGGCTTGCTAGCTACAGTCGTTAAATCAATGATCCGTCGACACAGTCAGTGTGGTAACGTTATCATTGCATCCAAGATTGATACACGGCTGGCTAGGCAGTCATAGTCTTGTCTTATAAAATAAATAAACAATCATCAATGTCTCGCTTGATGAATGGCCAGCAGTAGCCTAACAACATTACTGCTGCTATTTACAAACGTTAATGTGGTAACTTCTATTAATAATAAAGCCACACGACACGCTTGTGATCCCTTTGGTTTGGTAGTTTACTGGAAACAGGAGCATGGAAGGTTATACAATAAACAGGTGCGTCTTACACTCAGTGCACGTCAGTCATACAGGTAAGAACTCAGGTACCGGATACGGAAATACCTCACGTATATATCTGTAGTCACTCAGTAGTCCACAAGATATTGCATCTCAATATTAATCCTAGGTATAAGGCTGACATTATAACAGTTAATGTTACTGTAACGTTAACCACAGAGAGAGAGAGAGAGAGAGAGAGAGAGAGAGAGAGAGAGAGAGAAAAGAAAGGGAGAAAAAGTACTCACTAATTAGGCCCTACCTAATTCTAATACCTAATAAACTACATAATATACGAAATGCAGAGATGCCTTGTCATTTCAGTACAGATTTTTTATACCCCAAAATGTATAAAGGGTTATGGTAGACTAGTTAGTTGAACCGAGGTCTGCTATTATGGATCATGTGCCATAGACTGCAGGCAGACGTTAAATAAATTATCCAAGTGGGAAGACAATTTTGCACTACTTGTTTTAACAGACCTTTGACTAAATTATTGTAATTAGCCTATATGACAGGAATAACTTGTGTCTAGAGCAGGCCAGCCGTTTTGTTTTTGTTGTCATATTCATGTGCCCCATGTATTTCCATGGAATTATTGGAAGTTTATTTGGAAAGTAATAAATACACATTTTAAAAACCATTCATGCATTACATTGCATAAATGTGATATATTATTACTCTGTTGTTAAAATGGTACTACATTTGGTGAAGCATGCATTATGACTTGTTTAGGACTCGAAACTCAAAGGTTATGACTTGGGATAAAAAGCATTACTCAATGCTCTTACATTGTTGTTGTTTTGATAATTGTTTTTTGATAATTGTTTTTTGATAATTGTTGGTAATTGTTTATATTATTATTGATCTATTCTATTTTTGACTCATTTCTTTATGATGTTATAATATTTTGAGCTTGTGTGTATATATACTTATATAATATACAAATTTGTTTTTCTATTTAGTATTATTGTATATTTACTTCAACTCAAGTTGAGAATGTTGCTTTGCCTTCATTTAATTGGGACCAGCTGTCCCCCATTGTAATTAGTGTCTCCCTGAGTTGTGTGTTTTTTCCTTTTTTCCTCTATTTAGTCACAGTATTGTTTTTGTCACAGCAACACCCTGAAGAAGGCCATGTAGGCCGAAACATGTTGGACTTTTAAAAGATTTTTCTAAATAATGTAAGCCACTTATTAAAGGCTTTTTAAAAACTGTAGAGCTGCCTTGGATCTCAACCTTTCTTATATAAGCGAATCCTACCCCGAATTTAATCCAAAGAGCACCTACCTGAAACAAAATAAGAACGCTGAAGCCCTCTCCATATCCTTTGTTCTGTTATGACTTGGGACTCGACTTGGGACTTGTCAGTCTTGACTTGGGACTTGACTCAGGACTTGAGTACCAAGACTTGAGACTGACTTGAGACTTGCAAAACAATGACTTGGTCCCACCTCTGGAGAAGACACACACACACACACACACACACACACACACACACACACACACACACACACACACACACACACACACACACACACACACACACTCTCAAACTCTGATTCTACACAATGTAAATGGTTAGTTCCTTGTAGACTAGCCCTACATATGTTATGACATGTTATGTTACATGTTATGATTATTGTAGGCTAGAGCTGTTGTGAGTTCAGCCCCTTCCATTCCTCATTTAGACCTGGAGAGCAAACAAACTAAATCCCCCCCACAGAAATCACTTCAAATGGACTTCTCCGCTGTGAGCTGCTCCAGGCCAGGGAAGTCACTTCTCGACTCAGGTTTTGTAAATTGGATATCCGTCTTTTAAACCTTTAGATAAAAAAGAGTTGCAACTCTTCATAGATATGTGTTATCCTTGCAAATGCAAATAAAGATTTGTATACAGTATTATTACGTTGTGGTCCAGAGGCTCTGTCTGGGAAGGTGCAGTTGCCTAACAGCCAACAACATTCAACCTTTGAAATTTCACATTTTACTGTTATAAAGTTTGTATTTTTCTTTTATTGTTATTTTTTAACCTTCCTGTTATCCTTGGGGTAAATTTGACCTCATTCATTGTTTAAAGTTCTAAATAAATGGTTGACATTCTTTTTTTGGCTTATTATTACATGACTTTTCCTAATTTAATGAGGACAAATGGGTAAACATAAAATTAACATGATGATATCTTTTCAATGTCCAGTACACACTTTGTACGCATCGGTATTCCTTGGGGTCAATTTGAACTGTATAAAACATATCAACATGTCAACATTTTACACATATTTGTTTTGATTGTTTAGGATGATATTGAGGTGACTATTACATGCAATTGTATAATCTTAAAATGGTAAATGGTGATTTATATAGCGCTTTTATCCAAAGCACTTTACAATTGTGTTCCTCATATTCACTCACATTCACACACCGATGGCAGAGGCAACCATGCAAGGTGCCAATTGGGAGGGTGGGGGGACCGGTGCATAATACCCACATTGGGAGGGTGGGGGGACCGGGTGCATAATACCCACATTGGGAGCACTCTGATATTTCCAGCAATATGGGGACTATGGGTCCCACACAACATAGGGGAGGAGCAAACATATAAAAGCTTGCATAGCAGCCTTCTAAAACCTTTCTCTTCATGCTCTGGTTTCTCTTCATGTTCTCTCAATTGAAAATTACCATGAAGAAAAAATTGTCTGCCAATGAAGTTCTGTCACAGCTCTTTGATGGTGAAAGTGATATAGAAGAGACTGGATACTGTTGAGGAGGACCCTGATTATGAGGCATCCTCCTCTGATGAGAATGAGACCCTTGGATCGGGCCCCGTTCCCCGTACCTGGATAACTGAGTTAGCCGGATAACTTTCGCTTAAGTCTGACTTAAGCCGGACTTTCCGGCTCCCCGTACCTGGATTGTCCAAATCACCATGACAACAGATCCAAAAGTTTGAGCCTGGTCGAAAGCAGGGTTTAAGTTCAAGTTAGCCGGATGAAGCACAGCCACGCCCCCGCAAAGAAAGTGACAGCGCGTTTCCTGAAATTATTCCCACAGTCTAGGATCTGCTTTATACCATTCTGAATGACGTTTTTGTGCTCCATTCTTCCAGAGGGGGCTTTTGAAATGTAAAATAGACCCAAAATGCTGATACTAAATTCACTTTGTCCTAAATAATGCACGTTATATATACCGTGGCGCTCACTCGGTGCGATGTACACATTATGTGGTTATTCTAACAACGCGCAGCATTGCAAATGTGAATCCCGCTGGGATATTTTTAATGATTGAAACCTATCGCTCGTTTGGCTCTGATTCCTTTCATATTCTCCGCTGTGGATGTTTAATGGAGCGCCTGGATTGTGTTTCATTCAAGCATAAAATTGAAGTGTCTATGCGTGGATTGTGGATCTTGTCTCGTTCATTAATGTATAAACAATGAATTTATCCCATCTGGCACAGTGGCTCAGTGGTAGTGCTCAATCCTGGCAACCCAGCGACCGGTGTTCGAAACCCCATGTTTCCAATATAATTTTTTGGAATATAATATTAATGATTATACGCCAAAGTAGCCTAGTTTCAAGTTAAAATATTATAAATCTACATGCATTGAGGATGTCATTCTTTATATAGCTCTCAACGTGCACCAAATTGAATTATTCCTACATCGCAAAAAGAAGGGGAAGACTAGGTTTCGAACCCCGGTCGTCTGCGTGAAAGTCAAAAGAAGAACCCGTTACACCACAGTGGAGATAAGTAAAAGATCGACTATACATCAATCAATGGGAAGAGAGCCGTATCGTTATTTTGTATAACAGTTTAACTAATTATTTTCGCTAGCAAGATCTCATTTGATTATTCAATCCAGCAGGCAAGTTTAAAGAAATATAATCTGATTGATTGAGGTAATGAGGGACTTGAAATTAGCCTATAGATAACGCATTTAACTTGTCGGCGAGGCGATTGAGCCGTACTGCAATATGTTACTAAAGTTTTAAATCAATTAATCAATCAATGCCGCTAGAGAATCAGGATCTCTGCTCTCGACACTTGCTGCCTTTTCAACTGAAGCGGCCGCGCGCACTTATCCTGGGTCTCAAGTCTGGCTTGAGTTAACGAGACTGAATCCACCTTCGAGGAACAGGAAAATCCCGGCTTCAAACATCGGGTTAACTGAATCTGGATAATGACATCTTGATCGACTTAGTTGAACCAGGTACGGGGAACGGGGCCCAGATGCTCCTGTTGTCTCTCAAGCAGACACGTTACTTTCCAAAGATGGAAAGTTATCATGATCCCGCTCCCCAGTTGAACAACAGGGTATAGGCTTAGTGCTGCTAATATCATAAAAATGGTTCTAGGCCCTACCAGATACGCTGTCAGCCATGTCCAAGACATACGAGCATTCAAGCTCTTCATAACACCATCGGATGAGAAGGATCTACTTGAGATGATGAGTGTACAAATTAAAAGGAGAATAATAATAATTAATAAATAAATAATGGTGCATTTATATAGCGCTTTTATCCAAAGCGCTTTACAATTTTGTTCCTCACATTCACCCATTCATTCACACACCGATGGGCGGAGGCAACCATGCAAGGTGCCAACCTGCACATCGGGAGCAATTAGGGGTTAAGGGTCTTGCTCAAGGACACATCGACACACTGCCCGGGAGGAGTGGGAATCGAACCGGGAACCTTCCGACAACAGACGACTGCTCTACCTCCTGAGTCGCCAGAAGCAACAGCAAGCCTTTAGAATGCTCAGTTTGCAATATTTCCAGCCACCATGTCTCTAAAGACACTCCATGGCGTCTGTCGTGTCATACGCTTTGATGACAAGAGAAACGAGACAGAGCTGACGAGAGCATGACAAACTCGCAGCACTTTTTTCAATCAGTGAGATTTTATGGTGATTTATATATGTTTCGATAGTCACATAATAGGTATTCTGGTGGTATAATGGGGTGGGTGCAGTTCAGGCTGCCGAGGACCATGATGGTCCAGTTTTACACCGCCATCATCCAGTCCATCCTCACCCTCTCCATCATCACCTGGTTCCCTGCAGCAACGGTCAGGGACAAGGCCAACCTGCAGCGGGTGATACGCTCGGCAGAGAGGGTGATCGGCTGCTCCCTTCCCTCCCTTGAGTCCCTACACTCCACCAGGGCCTTGAGGAGGGCGAGGAGAATCATGGCAGACCCCGCCCACCCGGGTCACAACCTCTTCAACATGCTCCCCCACGGCAGGCGGCTACGGCTGCCCAAGACATTAAAGTCCCGCCATAGACTCAGTTTCTTCCCCTCAGCAGCTCGTCTGGTAAACGAGTCAGGTGTCCCCCTGCTCCCCCCCCCCTTTATGGCGAGCTGCTAGGGCTGGACCTCTGGACTTGAACTGTGCTGCACTGTATCCATGTCCCCAACCACTGCACTTTTACAGTCTTATTGTTGTCTCACTGTTCTGTCCTGTTTTGCACTTATTTATTATTATGTTATTCTTATTTGTGAAAAATCATGCACTGTAATGTCGAATCACGTTCCATTTGTATATACAATATGGTGAATAAAGTAATCTGAATCTGAACAATCTAATAGCACACATGATATATCGGCTGTGCATTGTTGTGATATTTTACATTTATTGTTGCGCTTTATTCTATGCAAATAAACACTGTATCCGTTGTGTAAAACAGACAGTACATTATGTTGAAATGAAATAAAACTGAAATGATTACTATGACCTTGCACTACCATTGTGCTTTATTATTTGTTATAAATAAAGCTGTTTGGTTTTTAGATTACGGTTTGCAAAAAGTGATACATTTAAATTCAGGTGTGATTTTTTTGGAATGTTCTCTCATATTCTCTTCTATAATTAGATTTTTGATGTCATCAGAGACAATGTTTTGTAAATGAATTGCAGGCTCGGCAAATGCAAACAAATCTCCCTACCCCAAAATGGCATATAGAGCAATGTTGTGTCTTGACACTCTTGGCTGTGCCTTAGCAATAGGTGGCAGTAGAGTGCCGTGAGAGGACAGCAATTTCAACATACCACTTGATCAAGTAGAACAGCAAGTGTCTAAGCCAGGTTGTTCATTCATTTTCCTTTTACACACATGTTGGCGCACACACACAAACTGTGTTTGAGGGAGATATCTTGTGGAGGAAGGAGTACATTTTGGTAGCAGGGTGGTAAAGACACAATAGACCAGGCAGTAGGGTGACTAAATCTGTATTATCCAAATATAGGGTATCATGTCGATTTTTTTATTTGTGGAAATAGCAGGACAAAAAACTCTTTTTGGTAAACAGGAGATATGTTAACAAAAACATCACGTGATCTTCACCTTGGCTTGTTGCACAAATGTTCTGAAATGGGCTACTATACTGTACGTTTTCCAATTCACTGTCGGTAATTAATTGTGCACTGCCGTCTTCTAGACTGTCATCGGAATTATGCATGCAACGTATTTGCTTAGTATCACAACATTAGTTGGCTATTTTGAACAATGCGATTTTTTTTATGATGCTGAAAAAGCACACATTTGTATGAAAAATGCCAACAAAACCTTCCAAATCAGCTTCATTACATGTGCGATTCCTCAGGTATTTTCCTGCTTTCAAACCGCAAACGAACAGCTCCGGAGTTCACTTGGAAACAGACGGAGACCACCTCAAACAATTACGGCTCGGGCACATTGAACGTGCACGAATTTAGGGGCCTTTCTCACTCACCAATCAGGATCGAATCAGCGCCCCCGGGGACGGGGGGGAGTGTTCTCACTCAGACGGACACACCCCTTTTGGGAGCGAAGCGGCGCTGATTCGTTTTACCCCCCGCTGAACCTGGAATGGTTGGAATAGGTGGTTTCGGATGCGGGCCAGTGGGAGCGGGGGGCGTGACACACACACAACGTCGTTACTGTAATGCTTTTCATGGTTGCTTGAATTTTGGGCAGATAAAACCACACAGCAACAACTGGACAATACCCACAAAAACGATATTTATGGGCAATTTGAGAGTTCAGACCGCAACCAAACAAGCATGTGGAGCCTCACAGCTCAGTGGATGAAAACATGAAGCCACGTTACAAACAGCACTTCCCTGGCTCGCATTAGGCCTGGCAATTTTGTTTGCAATGCTATGTCTATACATTGGTTTCTTGTTCAATGCATTTATTTCTATTAGACCAGTGGTGACCAACCAGTCGGCCGTGGTCGACCAGTAGATCAATGACATGCAATATAATTGCCACGAGCGATGGGATAATGTGCTGAACAGGCTAAGCTAACTAGCGTTAGCCGTTAGCTTAGCGTTTGCCACAATGCTATACTGTTATACTGGCATATTCCATTCACGTTAACATGTAAGCTAACAAAATCAGCGCAGACGAGACTAAACTCAGCTTTTGGTGTTCAATTGTGTTGATGACGTTAGTTTTGTTTCATCAACAAATGAGAGGCAGAACACACAGTGAATGTATCCGTTTTGTTTATTGCATGTTCTTTGCTGAAAAATAAGTGCTACAGGCTATACTAGGCTAAGCTAACTAGCGTTAGCCGTTAGCTTAGCGTTAGCCCTGGGAAACGCTCAAAAGCGAACTCTACAACACCATCCATTCGTGATAAAATGGGGTGGGTTATATTGACAAGGCTTGACAACAGAGGTTCAAATATAACTTCATATTTATTGGTTATTTGTTCATTTTATATCAGCATCCAGTCTCCGCCGTCGTGTTAAGACACTTCCTGTTTACATTTTCGAACGTGACATCATCGCCTACGGCAAGCGTAACCGCTCAAAACGCAAACCGTAAACAGAACCCGGAGCGAACCAAGACTGAAGTGTGTACACAAACTAGAGGGGGGAGAGGGAGGGGGGAAGTTCGCATCAGATCTCGGAATGGGCTAGAACGGAATGGAATGGAAACGAATGGGTGAGTGAGAAAGGCCCCTTAGAGTCCGACTTCTCAGCGCGCTGCAGCGCGGAGCCCTGATAGAACCAGCAGCAGCACGAGATCTCCCTCTCCCTCTCGCTCAGTGGCGTCATTTTGGTATGGCAAGGTATGGCACAGTGGCGCAGCGGCTAGTGCTCAATCCTGTCAACCGGGCGACCGGAGTTCGAAACCCCGCGTTTCCAATATAACTTTAGGCGGCACGGTGGTGTAGTGGTTAACACTGTCGCCTCACAGCAAGAAGGTCCAGGGTTCGATTCCCGCTTGGGGACCAGGTTTCCATGATCCCAGGTACCCAGGTGGGGTATCTCCCAGGCCTTTCTGTGTGGAGTTTGCATGTTCTCCCCGTGCTCGCAAGGGTTTCCCCCCCGATAAGATAAACCCAATGGAAAAACATGCACAACAGATCGCTAACGCTGTGGCGTCCTTGACGAAGATGGGCAGCAGCACTTGGATTGGTCCCCTGGCGCGGCCCTCGCCGACGCCTGTCTGCTCCCAGCTGCCCTTGGGGGGAAGGACGACGGGATGGGTTAATCGCAGAGATGAATCGCATCTGCGATCCTACAAAGAACAATGCATGCGTGTGTGTTCCGGTGTGTGTGTGTAACCGTGTGTGCTAACCGCTAAAAACATTGAGGATAGTTGCATGCCAATTAAAGACCTCTGAACAGGTCTTGCATTATTATTATTATTATACCTTGGCAAATAAAAAATAAAAAAATTATATATATATATTTTTTTATAATTACAATTTTTTTTATGTTGATTTAGAATTCGAATGTCAACATTATGAACGAAGCTTCGAACTATTCGGTATAGCCCTAGCATGTTTTGATATAGTCAATGATCTCACTTTTACTAGGTGACTTTTACTACTAACTCAAATATGCCACAAAAAAAGGAAAATGGACATACAGACGTTTTTTAATCAAAGGGCAGCAGAGACAAGTGATACAGGGACACAGGTAAGGTCTTACAATGGCTTAGTGATTATAACAGTGCAGTTCAGCATTCAGTAGCCCATACTTTTTGTGAACGTGTTTTTGATACTACATTCTGTTGAACACACACCTCAAAACCGTACCTAAGGAAAATTGGCTCAATTGCAAGAAAAAGAATAGACAGTTATGATATTACATTCTGCATAAATTGTATGCAAAATATTGTGGTTCCCTGCTTTAGTCTGTTGACACATTTCTATAAAAAAAATGCTTGTGTAGTCCTGTGTCATACCTAAATGTCATATAAGTGAATTGTATAGAAACAACTCACCAAAAGTGACTAATGCGCAACTGATTTGACCAAAAACATATCAACAAGGGGGGGAAACCCCCCCTTCACCCCCCCTCACGAATTGCCATACCGTGGCTTTTACTGAAATGACGCCACTGCTCTCGCTCTCTCTCTCCCCCTCTCTCTCTCTCTAGAGAGAAAACAAGAAAGAAAGAAAGAAAGAAAGAGAGGGGGAGAAAGAGAGAGAGAAAGAAAGAAAGAAAGGCAGGGAGAATAAAGAGAGAGAAAAAGAGAGAACTGTACTGTATTGTACCCATTCTGCAATCTGTTAATAAAATTTCCAATCAATCAATCAATCAATCGCGTGGCGCACGCCTCCCGCGCCGCCTCGAATCCGATTGAAAAGCGGAAAAGATAGCTTGCTGCTCGGGAGCCGCCCGCGAGGCGCGCTCCCGCTTGTGGCCAGTGTGCACAGGGGTGTAGCTCCAGATTCTGGTAAGCGCGCAAGCTGAATTTTTTTTGGGCATTTTTTTATTGATGAAAACGCATAATATGGTTTTTACCTATACATTCGGATCAGCAGTTCAGCACCTGCACTGTTGGTGGGTGAGCCTAGTAAAGGATGTCGCATTGCGTTCATCATCAATGAATGGACCAATGCAATAGTCTACCAAAGCCCCCCCTCTCTCTCTATATATCTCACACACACACACACACACACACACACACACACACACACACACACACACACACACACACTTCAGAAACAAACATAGTATCAATGAGAGCATCAATAATACACCTGAGTGATGTCTAGTAAAAAAAAAATATATATCTTTTTTGGGCCCCCCCCCAGTGCTGGGCCCTTGGAATCATCCTAAGCTACCCCCCCCCCCCCCCAGCTACGCCCCTGAGTGTGCACAGGAGCGTCCGTTAACATGGGAGCGGAAGTGAAGCGGCAGCCACCTGTCCGTCCGTCCGTGTTCATTCGTGTGCTGTGTGCTAGGGCCGTTAGTATCCAACTGCAGAGCCGCAGAGCCAGCGGCGCTATCAGGTCCGGCGTTCTCAGGTCCGGCGGCGTGAATGCCACCTACAACAGATGGCTGAATGGAGTATTGCACTGTGCGGGCACAGCTGTGAGATCCACGCGAGGCCAGATATCTTGAATGAATGCGTTTATTTAAACTTTAATTAACAGATTGCAGAATGGGTATAGTACGGCTCAATACACACAATTGTTAAGGGGATGCAGACCAGAGAAAGACTTTCGTCTTGTTTACATTTTCAATTCATAATGACATTTATGACACTCAATATACAGATATAAAAATCTAATCTAATCATCTAATCTAAACTATTCATGACATTTATGACATACATATATGCACTACTGTTACATTTGTGACATACAAGATATGCAAATATGTTTGTTTTTTTATCTGTTTATTACTCGTTTTTTATTATTATTTATTTTCAATTTATGTTCGAAATAAATAAACTCATTCATTCAAGATATTGTGTGAGCAAAAGTATAGTTACTGGCTGTACAATACTGCTGTAGGCCTATAATACTGCTGTTCATATATCCAGTATACACATATTTACATTAAACATAATATTCATCATTCCTTAATTACCACCATACGTACCCACCACATCACATAGACTGTAGTGTATAGCATATAGCAAAAGTATACCGTTACCTTATATTTATGTAAATAAGTAAGGCAATTGAAATATAACAGAACTTGTGGCATCATATTGTTAATTTTGTTGTCAAAATCTGCAGTACAGCTCAATAAGGGGATTGTGACGGGGTCTTTTTTCTCTCCCCTCCAAACTCACAACAAATGATGGCGTAGTCGGAATCACAGGTGTTGGTGTTGCTTTATTGCCGGCCATCCACGGTGCAGAGGTGACATTTCCTAAAAACAGTGACATAATCAAAATAACAAAAACTATACTACCTCTGCAGTCTATCAGATGCGTTCCACAATAACGTCATCTTGACAGACAAAACACTTACTGGGTGGCGCTTCCCTATAGTTACCCATTTTGCAACCGTTATCTGGTGAAGCCCCACACAGAGACAAACATACTAACAAACACGCACAGCGCTTCCCTCAGTCACCTTCATCATAACTGATGCAGGGCAAGAACCCACTTCCTTGGGCACGCAGCCCTCATGAACACCTGGACTCCTCCCCCTCCACAGGTGCCACACATAATTAATTAACAAGACTAAACAGGTGCTACACATCAATTAAATTGCCGTTTCCTACACACATTATATCAAAACAACCTCCAACACCAATACCCTCACAACAACCCAATAAATAAATATATATACACAACCCAATAAATAAATATATGTATGAATGGATATATGAATGTATGGTAATATGTATGAATGCATGTATGATAAGATTAATGAATATGTATGCATGTTTGATTATACATATGAATGTGATGAGTGAATGTATGTATGTATGATAAGATGAATGTAGGTGTATATGATAATGTCTGAAGGTATATGATAATATGAAATTAATGAAGGGGGGGGGGGGGGGTTGCAGTTCTCAGTCCAATCAGATTTTAGTCCAATGATGAATGTTTGTTGTGTGTATGTGTGCGTGCGTACTGCCTCGGAGTCAGTGACAGACCCGCTCTGTCACAGGGATGCATACCAGAGAAAGACTTCCGTCTTATTTACATCAGGGTCCCCCATTTTCAATTCATCATAAATGTACAGTTCCCTCCCCCTTGTATATATTTACTGTTAGGATCTCTGTTTAACAGTACTGTATATTTGCATATCTTGTATGTCACAAATGTAACAGTACTGCATATATGTATGTCATAAATGTCATGATTAGTTTAGATTAGATGATTAGATTAGATTTGTATATCTGTATATTGAGTATGTCATAAATGTCATTATGAATTGAAAATGGGGGACCCTGATGTAAACAAGACGAAAGTCTTTCTCTGGTCTGCATCCCCTTAACAATTGTGTGTATTTATTGAGCTGTACTGTATTGTACCCATTCTGCAATCTGTTAATTAAAGTTTAAATAAACGCATTCATTCAAGATATCTGGCCTCGCGCGGATCTCACAGCTGTGCCCACACAGTGCAATACTCCAATTCAGCCATTGCAATTTGTACTGTACTGTACCCATTCTGCAATCAGGTCCCCTTATAGGGGGACCCTGCTTTTCTTTATCATAAATCGATCAATAGAGACCGTATTAGATCCCCAATTATCATATTGACGGAGCTAGAGCCCCGGGAGTCGGGGGTGGTAATGTGTACTTTTGCGTACTTTGGGGCACGCCTCACATATCGGCATGTAACTCGAGAACCGCTGAACGGACAGGCAACAAATAGGGCTTTAATTCCATCTATATATTGTATTAAAAGAAATGCACACCCGAGTCACTAGAGGTCGGCAAAAAATCGTCCACATGTGGGCCCTTGGATGTTAAGAGGTTAATGTTTAAAAATTATTGTAAAAACCGCAAGGAAATTACTAAATCCAGATTCAACCCTGCCATTGGAAAGAGGAGCATTTTCCCTATCCATAGATGTATGATTTGGCCATAATAAGGTCAAGGTCAAGTTCAAGGTCATATATGAATTTATAATTAAAATCGATTATCATTAATTACTGTATCTACAAATCCTTCTGTTTAATCATCTTCCCGTGGTTCATTTGCTTAGATATTCTTTTTACACATGATCTCAATAATGTGGTGAATGAGCTCAGTGAGCATTTTCTCGTGCCCCGCAGATTTAACATGATCAAAGATGCAAAAATCATAAATCATAATTCATACTCTCCTTTTCTTCATTACAATTTACTCAGCCTAGTAACAGACACAATATTTCTGACACTGGAAATACATACCCCCAGGTCCCTAGATGTTCCTAGATACCAAGAACATGCAAATTGACCTTGCAGAAGTGGAGCAATCTTCCATTTACTTAGGCATGTACCTTTAGGCGAAAACGGTCTACCGATTAACAGGTTAATTAAAGTTTAAATAAACTCATTCATTTAAGATATCTGGCCTCGTGCGGATCTCACAGCTGTGCCCGCACAGTGCAATACTCCAATTCAGCCATTGGCAATTCAGCCATTGGGTGGGTGGCGCTGCTGAGCGGTCCCCAGACCGCCGGACCTGAGAGCGCCGCTCTGCAGATGGATGCTTCTCACCTCAAACAGGCGAACCAGGCTGGGGTAGGAATTGGTACGGACCTGAGTTTGATTACTGTGTTCAACTTCACACACCAGCCCAAAGGAACTGCAGCACGGGGGTAAACGCTCCAGGGTTCCATTGAACCAGACTAAACAAGACTGGTGTGTGAGCATGTTTATAAAAGTCTTGGCATGAGATAAATTAGCTTTGACTTGAATCTCGCTCTTCATGAGCTCCACCATAAGAGCAGGCAGCCTGAGTGAAGATAAAGCTGCTCTGCCACGGTGCTCAAAGTGTCCACGCCGACAACACAGCTCTAGCCAGCAGTGTGTGTGCGCGCTGATTGATTGAAAACTTTATTAACAGATTGCAGAATGGCTACAATACAGTACAGCTCAAATAAGACATTTAACTATATGGTGATTTCATTGGATGTGCACTGTTAATAATGCTTGTATATCTTATCGTGTGTTGTCATGTTTGTTTATATGTTTGTTTAAAAAATAATAAAAAAATAAAATACAAAAAAATACAGTACAGCTCAATACTGTCAACTGCTAAGAGGATGCAGACCAGAAAAATACGTTACATAAGGGTCGATCCATTTTCAATTCATCAAGACATTTATGACATACAGTACAGTACAAGACATACACATATACGGTAGCCTACGCTACTGTGTTAGAAAAAAAGATCATACAAAAAAAATACATCAGAAGGGGAAGAAACTGTACATTGGAGGGGGTTGGGGGGGATTTTGACATTTACCGGGGCCAGTTTCTAATTGCAGCCACCCGTAGGTGCTCTTTGAGAGCGGTTTTGAAGGAGGGTAGGGATTCACATTCCTTTACGGCTGTGGGTAGGGCGTTCATGGGTACAAGACTAAAACTACATCTGTCCAGGAAAGCGTTAATTGCATTTGAAGAAGTCTCAGGATGACAAAACTATAGTCAAAACAACAGACAGAATACACTATTGGAATTATATACTCCTGATTACCTGACTTTAATGCCACCGTTTTCATGTTTTGTTTGTATTCATGCTTCAATGAAAACAAAAATGTAAATTTTATACTAATTGCTGTGGTGCACTCTGGACTGCGGTCCATGTGTGAAGAGTACTATATAGATAGTTATTAGGGGTGTAACGGTACTCAAAAACCACGGTTTGGTACGTACCTCGGTTTTGAAGTCACGGTTCGGTACGGGTTTTCGGTACAGTGGGGGGAAGTTTGGCTTTCCATGTTCCACTCAGGGGTGATGTAGCGTGCAGTAACTAATTGTACTTGTAGGGCTGTCAACGAATATTATACTATATTGAAATTAATAATCGACTTGTAAAGAAAAAAAAATATATATAATTATATTAGATTGTGAAAAAAAACAGCCCCTGGTGGGCGGTCGCTAGTGGTTAACATACCGTTGTATTCGTTCGGTACGGTACGGTACACACTGAAACGGTTCGGTACGGATACGTGTACCCAGACCAGGCTGCAGAAACAAATTAGTGGGGGGGCATAAAATGTTCTCGGGGGGGCACAATGGTTTTTCAACACAGGTTCCCTTTTATACGTTTCAGCTGGGACAGCGGCGCTGTGGCTTGCTTGGCGCTGCCCACGGTGCTGAACTAAACAGCAGAGAGGCAATTGAAAAATCTAATTTCTCTCTATCTTAAAGGGGAACTATTTTACTATTTCTTTCACTATTTGGGCACTTTTACACAATTCCTGTGAGTTTATGGAACACCTCTGTAATTATATATTTTTTTTAATTCATTGTTTTGTATTTCTAATCAAGTCCTCAAAAACAGCATTTTTCTACCTCAAGATCTCGAGCCGTTTTGAGCCTGGGCACCTAAACCACTGCGCCGCGGCGCCGGCGCCTGAACATTAACATGCAGCGGTGTCTTTCTGACATCACAAATCATCACATTTGACTCAGTTCAGTGAGGGTGAATATTGTGAGAGGAGAATTGGAAGAATGCGCCAATATGAGAATTCGAGACATAGATCATATTAATATAAGTCCACATAGCTAGGAAACAATGCTAAACACTGAAAAAGGCCATTTATAAGATAGTTCCCCTTTAAGTCCTTCTCAAATGCCAACTGAATTAAATTGGCCTTAGTTGCGTCGATGAAGCATACTAAGGCGATGTTCTGTAAAGATGTTCTTGAGGGTAGAAAACGAATTCTCACAGAGTGCCGTGCTAGCTTCAGTAGTGTTGTTGTTGACATTCGTGCCCACTAGGGCTGTCCCAGACTAAGGATTTATATAGTTGACTTTGATTGAAAAAAAAAAAAAAAAAAAAAAAAACGTTTTTTTTACCAGGGTGGGCACAGCTGACTCAGTGGGCGGGCCCGGCCCCCTAATGCCCGCCCATGGCGCCGGGACTGCGTGTACCTTTACACCCCTAATAGTTATTAATATTTATTATTGTTATATTGTAGAAATGTGTGCATTGAAATGTCTGTAAAGTCTCGACATTGAAAATGAAGGTGACCTCAATTGTAATTTCGAGAATAAATAAAGGTTGATGATGATGAAATGTAGTAAAGATTACGATATAAAACACTTTTTCAGTTTAAGATTAAGTTAAAACATTTACCTTTATTGTAACAGTATAATCATTAAATAATCTATACCTCTGTCATAGATTATGAACCTACACAATACAGTTTGGCTGTAAGGTGTATAGTTTTGGTCTATTAGGAAGTACTGTAGATATAGATGGAATGCAGTAGTGGTCTGGGCCAAGAAAAACAGGTTGTGTTTTTAGTGGACGAAATGTGATAGATGAAGGCAGGGTTCGAATTATCACCTGAGAGCTATGGGGGCCCCCTGAATTTTTTATTTTTTTTACAATTTTTTTCCTGAAATTGTGGCTGTTTTCGAAGTCATATTTAGAGGAATATCTCATTAGGATTAGTCTAATACTAAGTAATAATGACATCACACAACAGTCTAATCATTAGACTATTGTGTGATGTCATTATTCAGTCTCATTCTTAACCATCAATATTTGTTAATTTTCTTACTCACCTCTGATATATAATGCCATATTTACATATTTGCATCTGATAAAATACAACAATTTAATTTGAAAAATTAGACCAAATTTATGAACTTGAATTAACATTTATTTGTCTCTGCACTTATAAATCGAAAACTAACAAAATAATCTAATGGAAAATAAATAGTTGTATGGCACAACAGCAGCATTTATCAGGATACAGTAAGTAACATTATCATCTGATAATAAAATGAACATAAAATAAATACTTGTATAAATCAAAATAAATAATGTTATAAACAAATGTGCACAGGTAATCAAGAACTGAATGAAAAATAAATTACAAGTCATAAGGGGGTTCAATTTGGTATAAGGCAACCTTTCTTTAGCGACAGTATATGCTGCCCTGAATGAACTGGCTGTCTCCTTGAGCAAAGCAGATGTGATTTTGCTCACTTTTCTTGGAAGCACTTCCTTCTGGTTCTGACTTTCTATTTCTATAGCTTGCTTATGAGCAATGCTATCACTGTGCAAGTATATTTTCTTCCTCAACTTCTTGCTCTGAGAGCTAGTCACAGTCCCATTCATCCACTGCTCTGCCAAATGGGCTCCAAATGATTTATTTAACAATATCTTGGCGTTTTTACATGGAAGCAATGCATCCCTCCTTGGCAAATAACCAGCTATATTTATTTTTCCAAAAGTTCCACTGACTCGGACCCCAGCATTGTGGTGGTTGAGTAGCAGTCCAGGTCTAGTGGTGGAGACTCGGGTCTGGCAGTGGCAACCGGCGCGGTAACAATAACAGGCGCACTGCGCACAGGAGCAGCAGAGCTAACACTAGGTACTAGCACTAGCAGTGTCAACTTCAGTGACAGTAGCACTGCTAGCTGCTGCACTAACAGCGTCAGTCTTTGGCCTTTTTATAAAACCAAAGCTGTCCAGCTTTGTACGGGTTGAGCCTTTTTTTTGGCGGCATGTGGCGTACTGTTTAGTGTTTATGTTTTCAGTTGCAGGACACAGACCGGCAGCCTTCTGTTTACATCAGCTGCTTGCTGCTTCTTCTTCACTAGGTTGGAGTAGCATTAAACTTATGGGGCGACTCTCATGGGCGACGCATAGCGGCTTGGAGGTGAAATGCAGCCTATTCCACAACATTAATTACTCTGTTCTTTTAAAAACTGAAAAGAAAAATATGATCTATTAACAATTTATTTAGGTAACATAAATAATACTAATTCGTAGCCTACATAAAAAAAAAAAATTATATAATTTTTTTGAGAGACCCCCATAGGGGGTCTTGACTATGGGGGCTCAGACTATAGCTATGGGGGCTGAGCCCCCATTGGCCCCCTCATAATTCGAACACTGGATGAAGGGCTTTAGAGGGACTGTTCGCCTGTGCAATGCACTAATTAATCCTGCAAGCCTATCATGGTCACTATTGACCAGCTGGCCACACCGTCATCCAGGAAATGCTAACCGCTAACGTGAAACAATTTTCTTATAAGTTCATACATGATCTGCAATCATTTTTTTTTTTTTTATCCACTTTTTCTCCCCATTTTCTATTTTTCTCCCATCCCAATTTCGTATTATCCAATTCTTCCCTCGCTGTCTTGAACGTTGCTAGACTATGCCTCCCACTGGTCGGTTGTAGTGAGGACAGAAGCCTTGCATCACATGTACCCTCTGGTACACGAGGAGGCAGCCTGTCGCATCTTTTCACCGCAGCAGCTCAAACTCTCAGTGGCGAGGAGTAACGTGTGGGAGGCTCACACTGCCCCCGCTACTTCCTGCTTCCGTCGCACCGGCGTCACCAAACCGAACTGTAGGAGTCGCTGTCCACAACGTCCAATCCCCACCCACCGGCTTTCCCACCCTCTAACACTTGCCAATTGTGTTAGTATGAACGACCGGCCAGCCGGTAGCAACGCCGAGAGCTGGGCTCGAAACCAGCGTCTCCAGCATTGGTGGTGAGCGCCTTGCCCACTGCACCACCTAGCCGCCAACATGCAACATTTCTAAAGTGTTAAAAACATGTGTGGAGGGTATCTGTAAAGGAGCACTTCACTCAGAAATGTTAAATTTGTATATCAATTACTCACCCTGTGTTAATTAACATTAACATCTCTGAAGTGTTTTTCTTCTTGCACGTCTCCATGGTGAACATAGAATAAGAAAAACTGTAGAAATACTTGATGAATTGAAGTTAATGGAGATTTGGTTTACCAACTATATAAAAACATCTGTTTACACACTCTCTCACAATTTATGCAGTATAATCCAAGTCTCATTTAGCCAGTCCTATGCTTAGTACTTCACAAACACATGCATCTTCACTAAAACCTTGCTAACGAAAACATTTCCAGCTAAGTGCTGCCTTCAAACGGAATTTGTGTTTTCCGTGTTCACGAGAAGAGTCCATATGAATGACACAACATTGTGGTACGAGATCTCTCGTCTCTCTGGCACTCAACGGTTGGCATGAACTAACGAAACATTTCGTCGTTGGCACTCAAAGTGTTGAGGTAGCACTGAACCAGAAATGTTTACATTAGCAAGGTTTTTGCGAAAATGCATGTCTGTATGAAGTACTTGGAATACGACTGGATGAATGAGACTTATACTGCACAAGTTGTGAGAGAGTTTGTAACCAGATGTTTTGATATCGTTTTGCTCGTTAAACTTAATTTCCATTAACTTCAATTCATCAAGTATGGCTACCATTTTTTGGTTTTCTACATTCACTGTGGAGGCATGCAAGAAAAACAGATCTTTGTGAAATTCAATAGTGAACCTGAGCAACCCTCAAACTGAAACCACAGAGCTTATCAAGACTAGACAGGTCTGGCATCAAGTGATCAATCTGGTGCTGCTCCATTGACAAGTTTCAAGTTCAAGTTCAAGTTTATTTATTAGTTGTCATACAGAAATACAGAATACTTTGCATTAAATGCTTCTTTCTGTTTTGCTCCTGAGAGTGATTGGTAAACTGACTTGGACTAAAATAGGTTGATCCTTTAAGTGTTTACACTTTACATATGATACAAGTGAGCTTTCTTACTAGTGCTAACAGTTCGGAACCAGAAAACATACATTACCCATATTCCTGGAAAATCTCCCTGGGTGTTTGGAGATAAAGTATTGCTTTGTGACATCACAGACTAGAGCTCTCATGTTTCTAGCTTTGGGGTAGATTTGTTCAGGTTCAAAGAATATTGATTGAACCATCCAAGCTGAATAACATAGTGAATTTAGTTTTAGGGGTGAATTCTCCTTCTTAGTTGAGACGGCCCTGTGCTTCACCATGCAGTTAGCCAACCTTTTGCACTCCTGCAGTGTTTTTACCTCCCTTCACAGATCAGCACTTGTTCCCTCGGCTCCCCCTCTCTTGTTTCTACCCACCCAGTCCCGTTGGATCCGTTAGCCACAGTGATCAAGAAGCGAAATGTACAGCAGTGGGAGGGAACAATTTAGGGCTGGGTGTATAAACCCAGACTTGCAGAAACTCCAGACAGTAACACCCTTTAAGGCAACATGACATGATAGATGAGGCTTTGTGCCTGGTAGGATATTATCATTTTTCTGCAGTGCCTCCTTTAGTCCAAGTCTCGGCTTGAAACCCGAAACCCTATATATACTGACAGAGCAGCATTCGTTTAAAGTTTACTTGTTTTTGTCGCCTGCCTTGACAGCACAGTTTTGTTGTTGTTCTCTCTTCCCAGGGAGAGCACAGTTTGCGTGAGAGTTGGGTTTGTGACAAGGACACATTCATCATGTAATAAAGTGATGCAAGCTGTTGCAAACGCCAAAATGAAAGTCAGCAATTGTGAATCCGTGTTGGGGGAACGATTGGGGCCATTTTTAGGTGCGGGGGTTCGCTGCCAAGGATGTTCTGTTGACACTAGCAATACCTTTATTGGTACAGTAGTGTGTGTGTGTGTATGCAGTGTGCGAACCATACCATGGTCTTCGGGGGAGCTGGGGGGGGGTCAGCATAGGGTTGGCAATAGGGTTAGCAATAGGAAACAGCCCTGAGAGTACCTCTCTAAATGAAGCAGAAAGGGTGTTCTGTGAAGCCCCATGTATTGTATCGTGTTTGTGTGTAGACACGTGAGTAAATGTGTGTGTGTCAATTAGTTCTGTGCTCGTACGCCGTATTCCCTCAATCTAGGTTAAACACTATTTCAAGTATTTCTGTGGACATTCCCTCCATCATGAAGAGGGGGATGAAACTCCTCGTGGAGATTGTAAAAGGTTAGGCGTTTTGTGTGTGAGATTCAAAAGGTTCTTAAAAGGTTATTCTATCCAAGTAAATCAACACAGCCCTGAAGCAAAATTATACTTGCTTCTAAGAGCCTTATCCGACATGTAACAACAAGTACTCAGATCACGAGAGAAGAGCTGTCGTTAACTGGTGTGGCTCGGGTGAGTATCTAGTTAGTGGGCTAATGCTAGGTGCGGCCGGCGCTGAAGCAGGGGAGGCGTTGGGAAGTAGACAGTACAAGATACAACAAGAGTTTTATTTGTCACGGCATACAGGTATACAGTGAAATGCGGGGGGTCTTGCCCGCAACGATGTGCATAATACAATAGTAATAATATATAATAAGAATCCAACCAAGAGCGACATTGTGCAATAAACAAGTAAACAAAGTAGGGCATATCGGTATCTGTACATTAGTTATTTACAGAGCATGGTAGGACATGCTAGGTCCTGTGGTAGTGCAGTACACTGTTAGCTACGGATGAGGCACTGGGTCTTTATGTACACTGCTATACAATGCTATATTATACAATCTCAAGCTCTACTATACTATTCTTAAAGTGACCTTTCCTTCTGTAAAGTGTCCATAAGTGTGAGCATGTGCAGCATGAGTGTGTGTGTGTAGTAAAGAGCCGGACGGGTCTTCTTGTCATTCTTCTTTTCATCTGCTGTAACAATCCTGAGGAAGGCTATAGGGGGAAGTGTTGCTTTAAGCTCTTTGATGAGTGCCAACAGAGAAGCATTAGGTGGCCCATTTCTGTATGAGTCAACCAGGTACTGAACCACTAGCCAAGAAATTCATGGCAATTTTATGGACAAAACTCGCACAAAAAGGTCAAATGATTGAGGGACAAGTCCATTTTCCATTATCCATAGACCCTTTTCCCATCCCAGGGTTTGTTATTATAATTTGGGTCAAGGTCCCTTCTATCAAAAGGTCATCAGATGCTTGGCTGCTCCATGTAAAAATGGCAGCCAGTGAACACAAATATCCCTGCTGCATACTGTGACTCAAAAGCTAAATATCACAATCATTTTTGAAAACGTATGATTCGAGGAAGGTCTATCCCTGCAGAAGTTTCATGCAGCTAAATTCCCAAATGATGAATTATGGCTTTGTATTCACAAGGATGTATGCCAGTGGGATTATTATGGGAACCAATGAGAAGAGAAAGAGAAGACAACTTTGAATAACAGTATCTAATGGCACCTACAGACAACTGTACGCTAGTTTGGGTGAATTGGACGTAGCAGAGAGAGATGATAGAGATGTATGACTCATTGAAAATGCTATTTCCTTTAGTGACATGATCCAGAGTCTACTCAACAGAGCTCTATGAGGCATAGCCCAGGAATGGAGCACAATATCAATCCACATAAGCTCTACTAAGGTACCCCCCCCCCCCCCATACACACACAAGTTATTTACAAGACACTTGACATGATAAAGCTGAAACAAAAAGTAAATCAATGGCAATAAACAGGTTATGCCAGGACTTGAGCACAAATCTGTTAGAACATGTGTAGTCTCCAAAGGACAGGAGCCGTAGCAATTTCCCAGACTCTGAGCACCAAATCACCCTTATCCTTGTGGATGATTAAAATAGTCTTGGACTATAAAGCCACACAGGGGTAATAATGCACAGTGTGCATTTGGCATTGTGTTAGCAGTAATGGCAATGAGCTTGCATTATGAGACAACTGTTCACTACTGTTCCCATGGCAGCATTTTCATCAGCAAAACAACTCTTTCGCTGGGAGGCTTCTAGCTTTTCTGGAACATATTAAGTATAATAATAAAAAAAAAACATGTTTATTAGGGGTAAGGTTACTGTATATCCAAAAAAAATTATATATCCAAAGTTTAAGGTTTATAGATTTTGGAAACCTTACGTATTTGTGCTGTGGGGATGGCTGGTTAAGCAGCCACAGCTGCCCTGGGTCAAGCCAATTAATTTAATTTCATTTCATTTTAAACCATGCATTTCAGCTCGTGAGACACTGAGCTTACCCTAATTTACAGCGACGGTGGGCTTACAAAACAAAGCAAATTCATACATATAGGCACAACAAATAAGAATAAACTATACAAATCAGCTAAGGTAATCTTGAGGTATTGAGTAATCAATGTGCATGGGTTAAATCTGCCATCCTCACACACATGGAGAGATTCTTTGTTTAGACCAGTGGTTCTCAAACGTCTTCATGTCAAGGACCCCCAAATCTAAATGTAGTTGGCCAAGGACCCCCATTTGATAAGATATGTCCCATGGGACCCCCATCTGCTGTTACATATCGTTGCTGGCGGAAGAAAACCTTGTAACTCCAAAAACCCAACTTTTCAGGAGATGAAAAAAAACTACCTGGTTTTAACATAATTGAACACCATGTCACAATAGTTGGTACAATGTCTTCATAAATGGTCAGTTACTTGCAGGTATCAATACATTATTAATATTTTACTCTGATGAAGTTCAAATGGAGTTACGAGGTTTTGTAAAATTGTGAAAATATGGCAGAATTCGACTATAGGGCGACAATAATATGGTCAAGAGGCATGGTTTCTATCTTGAGCCTTAACTGGCGTTGTTCCTTTTTATTCACATGGAAAGCAGCAGTAACATACAGGTCTCCTCTCTCTGAGAGGCATGGGGGGAGAGAACGAAGTGGGAGTATACCTTTGCTTTTATACTCGCCACAAGGTGGTGTACCTGGGTGGCTCCGCCTAGAGCGCCCTCTAGTGGGAACAGATATATATGCAACTAGACAGTCACTGGTGGAGACAGTTATATATGCAGGTAAACAGTTACTAGGGTAAACAGCCATATGTACAGTTAGACAGTTACTAACAATCCTACACAGAACCTCTGATCTCAACACTCCCACGTAGGTTTTCATTAGCATACTGGCTGACTTCTTGGAAAAACATTTAACAAAGGAAATAATATAATCCCAAAAACATCCATAGGGTATGACAGTCAATATCTTCACATTAAACATGACCTTTGCAAATCCCTTCAATTTTAATTTGAAACAGGCTCCCTCATAGTATCTATTACTCTGTCGTCCATTGGACAGTAAACCTGTGTCATTCTTTCTTATCTGATGACATACCTGATGAGATGATATTATTTATAATGACATGTTTACATCTATATTGACACATTGGGTTCCTAGTAATCACAATGGTCCCCTGGTTGTCCTCATAAACAACAGTCTCCATATATACACAATGTTCATCATTTTAAACGGTTTTGACAGAACGCCCATTCTTCAAAAACACCATATTCGGTATAGAGGATACATTTCAATTACCTACTGCATTTTGAGCAATACATTCATAACCTTATCTTCATCACTTCGAGCAGTTGCTCTAGATAAACACATTTGCATTGTCATAGCTAGAAACATAAACTCAGCTTCACAGGCTGATAGTATCACTGTAGGCTTTAATCCTTAAACCTTTGTTATCTTTTCTGAAACACCGCTGTCCGTCTGCAGCACCTCTGGGATAACGAAAACCATATTTTTGACGTAGTTCAATGATTCTCTGTGGGGTCAACAAAAATTACACTCTTACTCACTACAGAACATAGGTCAGGGCGAGTACAGGTTGTCCAACAGAATGAAACTACCCACAGTTTATCTATACATTTCTTACTTCAGTCAAAAACATCTCAGGACCTTTTCCCACATATCTCTTCTGGGATATTTTTACACAGTTGGCAGACTGTTCGAAGTCCATACCTATAAAATGGTTTAACCTGCCTAGGTCTTTCTTTTGTGGTCTGGAGCGATGATCAAATCCTCCACTTCTGTATTTTAAACATAGATCCTCTTTTGTATTTAAACATTGAATCACCTCTGTACTTTAACATTGTAAACCACCCACCTCTGTACTTAAACATGGGGTTAAACATAAGATCCATTTCAGTATTTTAAACCTGGTAACTCATCCACCTCTGTACTTAAACATGGGACCAAACATAGGGCTCATTTCTTCAGCATTTAATCAATTTTCTATGAGCCATACTTTGTATTTACCGTGGTCTTCAATACCCTTACTTTTACGTAGGCCTTTTATTCCTTTCGGAACATAGGCCATTGATGAAAAGTTTCCACCCCCGTCTGTCTTGCGCCATCCTCTCCAGCTGTTTCCACGTCAGTCCCGTTGTCTTGAGTTCCTGCTCAGTGTCTCTTCTCCAGGTGTTTTTGGGTCTTCCTCTGCCTCGCTTGCCTTGTGGGTTCCAGGTTAATGCCTGTTTGGTTATTGTGGTTTTGTGTCTTCGAAGTGTGTGCCCAATCCAGCTCCATTTTTTCCTGGTCAGCTGGACCTCCACTGATTCTAGCTTGGTGCATTCCCACAGCTTGATGTTGGTGATTGTGTTTGGCCAGAAGATCCTGAGGATACGTCTCAGACAATGGTTGATAAAGGTCTGCAGTTTATTGTTGATGTTAGTGGTGGTTTTCCAGGTTTCAGAGCCATATAGCAGAATGGATTTGACATTGGAGTTGAAGATTTTGAGCTTGGTGTTGAGTTTGATGTTTTGGGTTTTCCATATCTTGTTTAACATGTTGAATGTTGCTCTTGCTTTTCATATTCTTGCCCTTGCATCTTCCTCAGTCCCGCCATCAACAGCTATAACACTACCCAAGTATGTGAATTTGTCAACCTCTTCCAGTGTCTGGCCCCCGATGGTTATGGGGTTTGTGCTTTTATTATTGACTCTGATTACTTGAGTTTTTTGTCCATTTATTTTGAGCCCAAGTCCAGCTGCAGTTGTTTCTAGCAGCTGGGTTTTGTCTTGCATCTGTTGATGGTTGTGTGAGAGTAGTGCGATGTCATCCGCAAAGTCCAGGGCCCTCATGCATCAATGTGGACGTAGAACTTGACCTACTTCCACACGTAAGCACGGAATGTAGAACTAGCGCACGCACAGGGAAGTCGGCATTCATCACACGTGCGTACGCAGGCTCTATGGTCCTCCGTGTTGATGAATACCACTTTGTTCTACCGTCAATGCTCGTGCATGATTATCCATATATGGTCATGAAAATGAGGAAACACCCCCCATGGGATGTGAAATAATGGACCGACCCGAGCGGGACTCCGAGAAACTCCACGGAGAATTCACTGCTGTCGAACCAAGAAGACACTATCGCGTATTGTGGGATAAATAAAAGGCGGATTTGTAAACGGTGATGTCAGATATCAACGGCTCCCTAAGACCATTGCTGCAATTCTGCCTGGACAGCTCAAAATACTAATAAAGACCGTTCGTTGACCACTGTTTGGCGTTGGTTGTGTGTCATTATAACCGTGCTTGTAATATGAATGCCTTTATTAGTTGTGTTCGATTGGCTATATGATTTTTAGATGCATCTATTTTGTTGTCGGCTAATAAAGACCGCGCTGGAATATGACTGCCTTTTCCCGTGTTGTTTGATTAATACCCCATGGATTAAAGTTCTCCTCAATTTTATTCCAAATCACGATGGATCTCCCGTCAATTTTCTACCTGCTGCATATGATTTCTAGAGGCATACTACAATCTATTTTGACGTCAGTATTGGGTAGCCTATATAAACAATATAATACGAGAGCATATACAAGAACAATGAATCTCACTGCATGTATGATAGCCTGCCTTTCAATACATGAACTTGAATCCCATCATATACATAGTCTGTCCACTATAGTGTCATTGCAATGCGTTTTCTATTCGTTCTTATACAGTAAAAAGGGGGAAGAACACTATATTAATATGACTTGTATTCTGCTTACAGCTTCGAAGTTCCACTTGTTTCGTTTAACGTAAAGCCTTTTAAATATAATCAAAACGTTCCCGTGTTTCTGCGGTCTGCGCAGAATAATAACGAGTTGAGCTTTATGATTTATGATGAATTGAAAATGGGGGACCCTGATGTAAACAAGACGAAAGTTGGTCTGCATCCCCAATTAACAATTGTATGTACTGAGCTGTACTGTACTGTACCCATTCTGCAATCTGTTAATAAACTTTTCAATCAATCAATCAATCAAGCTACGCGGAGCGCAGTCAGTCAGTAGCCTACACCCCGTATATTCCGATAACGCTATATAAACCATGCTGCATTCATTCTGAGAGAAAGATCTATTATTCCAAATGCTATTTATAGGGTTTTGACCATAATTACACTACTGTTGCTATTTTACAATGAACTATAATGAACTACGGTTCGTACAGAACGTGCCAGTGTTATTATGCACAGAAGCTCATTTCCTTGTTGTAATAATATATTCTACCACTGGGCGCTAGGTACGCCAGGTCTGAACTGTGCGTAGATGTACGCACAAAGTCAAGTTCAAGTTGAAGTTGATGAATCCCACTCTTTGCTTAGAAATGATCGTACGCACAGGGTAAGCACAGATCTGTGCGTAGAACACGTTGATGCATGAGGGCCCTGGTCTTTGAGGTGCTCCGTTAGACTAGGTTGTGGTTTGCCTCATGATCCAGTCGATGCATAGGAGGAAGAGGAAGGGGGAAAGTAGGCAGCTCTGTTTCACGCCGGTGAGCACTTTGAAGTGTTCTTGTGCACATCCATTATTATATGTAACACTTGGCATTTCATGTCCTGATACATGTTCTTGATTATGCTGATGTATTTTTTAGGGATTCCATAGTGTGCCATGAGTTTCCAAAGCAGCTCGCGGTCTACACTATCGAATGCCTTTTCAAAATCTATGAAATTGACATAGACAGGTGCGTGCCATTCTATGGATTGCTCGATGATGATCCTGAGGGTGGCAATTTGGTCACTGCACGATCTACCGTTCCTGAAACCGGCTTGGTTTTCTCTCAGTTCATCATCGACCCCTTTTCGCAGTCTGTCCAAGATAATGCGGTTGAACACTTTGCCTGGTGTTGAGAGCAACATAATCCCACGATAGTTGTTGCAGTTCTTAAGGTCTCCTTTCTTGGGTATAATAGCAATGAGCCTGTCCTTCCAGTCTGTTGGTACATTTCCTTCTTTCTCCCAGATCCTTTTGATCAGCTGGTGTAGCATGGTGGCTGAGGTTTCAACGTCTGCCTTTAAAGCTTCTGCTGGAATGTCATCTGGCCCTGCTGCCTTGTCACGTCACAATGCATTGATGGCCTTTTTCACCTCATATCTTGTTGGGGGGGCACAGTTGATCTCCAGCATGTGTGCAGCTGGCGGAATATCCACCTCTTGGACAGGGGGCTCTCTGTTGAGGAGCTCCCTAAAGTGCTCAGTCCACCTTTGGTGTTGTTCTTCCTTGGTGGTGAGCAGTCGTCCTTGTTTGTCACGGATTTGTGTGTTTGTCTGTCTAAACCTCCCGTTAGTTTCTTTGTGGTCAGGTAGAGTTCCTTGAGGTTATTCTTTCCCGCTGCTTCCTCTGCTTCTTGCGCCAAGTCTTCTATGTATTTCTGTTTGTCGCATTTGATGCTTTTCTTCACCTCCTTGTTTGCTACTTCGTAGTCTCTGTGCCTGCTCCCTTTTTTGCTCGAGTTTTGCATTTGTTTATTGTGTCTTTTTTTGCCCTCCTCTCCTCTATTCTTTTCAGTGTTTCAGTGGATATCCAGGGTTTGTTGCTTGTTTTCTTTCTCCCTACCACTTCTAGGCATGTCTCCTTCCATACGGTTTTCATGTTGTTCCAGTGCTCTTCCACTGGTTTTTGAGCTTGTTCTTGCAGGGCTTGGAACCTGTTCTGTAGGGTGATTTGGTATAGTTCCGTTGTTCCTATGTCCTGGAAAAGCTGGATTTTGTACTTTGCTCTGTTGTCAGTGGGGCTGTTACAGCACTTCAGCTTGAGTTGGAGTTTTGCAGCCAGTAGGTGATGATCTGACCCCGCATCTGCCCCCCTTTTCACTCGTACATCCAGGAGGGAACGTCTGAACTTCCTGTTTATACATATATGATCTATTTGATTTTCTGTGGTGTGGTCAGGTGATATCCATGTGGCTTTGTGAACAGGTTTGTGGGGGTAAACTGTCCCTCCTATGACCAGGTTGTAGTCCGCACAGGCGTTTGCTAATCTTTCACCATTTTCATTCATGCTGCCGATTCCATGCTTTCCCATAATCAGCTCGTATCCATTGTTGTTGTTCCCAACCTTTGCATTCATGTCGCCCATGAGGAGAAAGATGTCTTTTTCTCTCCTGGCCTGGAGTAGCTGTTGTATCTGGTTGTAGAAGTTGTCCTTTATTTCCTCATCTGTGGTGTTGGTGGGTGCATAACATTGGATGACATGTAGGTTAATTCTTTTATGGGTGGTTTTAAATCTTGCGGTGATGATTCTGGAGTTGATGGGCTCCCAACTGATGAGGGCCCTCTGCGCTTCTTTGGAGAGCATGAGTGCCACTCCCTCCGTGTGTGGTGCTTTCTCATCCGGGTGTCCAGAGAAGATTATGGATTCACCACTGGTCAGTTTGACTTCTCCTGTCTGGAGCCACCTGGTTTCACACAAGCCAAGGATAGAGAGCTTGTATCTTTTCATCTCTTCTGCGATGACTGACGTCTTCCCCGCTGTGTACATGGTCCTGATATTCCAGGTTGCGATGTTGGTAGACCGCCTAGGGGATAGAAGGTTCTGACGCACACTCTCCATGTGGTTTTCAGCATGCGTCTTCATAGTCTCTTCAGCTCGTATGCTTGAAGAGCTTCCATCTCCTAGGGTGCAGGGTTTCTTACTTTTCTTCAATGTTTCTGTAATCCAATTATCCACTTCATGGGGGATTGGCCCATGAGTTTTACCATTGCCCTATTGGTCAGCTTAACCTGCTTCCCCCTCCCACAACGAGGACGTTAGTGTTGGATACCCTCCTGGATTGAATACAACCATTTCCCTCCCACTGTCTGTCTGCCCTCTGGTAACTTGGTTGAATACACCCATTTCCCTCCCACTGTATGTCTGCCCTCTTCTGGGGACAATGTGGCCTCCTTAAAGGTTGGGTTTACCCCACTGACTACACTGTAGTAGTACTGAACAGGGGTAGGTGTATTGTCCTCCTCGTCACTCCTTTTCCTGGCATAGTCTGGCAGATATTCTGGGGGTTTGTGTTCCCTTGGAGGATACCTCCCACTGCTTGGGGCACTTGACATCACCCTCAGGTGCTCCTCGTCATCGCCCTCTGGGGGTTGCTGACTGTCTGTCTGCACAACTGTACTAAGTACACTGGGGTGATGTGTTTCTGTTTCTACACACCTTGCTCTGGAGTCCAGCTCTGGCTCCTCTGTCTGTGTCTCGCTCTCACAGGTTGTCTTTGTGACAAACTTGACTAGCATGTGTTTCTGCACTCTCCCGTTACCAGGGTGATAAACTAGGAAAGCAGGGCTTCCTCTGTCGTGTCCTACGAAAAATCCTTTTACATCCTTGGACTTGGGTTTTCCCCTTTCCTGCAGGTATGCATAACACACTGATCCAAATCGGTGCATTCTGGCTAGATTACACTTCTTTCCTGTCAGCGCTGTATACAGGGTGGTGCCCGAGTGCTTATTAAAGCACCTGTTTCTGGTGTAAGCGGCTTCTTGCACCGCATAATGCCACAGGCTCTTTGGTAAGTTACTATCTGCTAGCTTACACCTAGCCATTTCGAAAAGGGTGTGCCATTCCCTCTCTGCCACCCCGCTCTGGTGTGTGGGATATGGACGTGACGTCTCGTGTCTTATCTTATACCTTCTCAACAGTGATTGGAACTCTCTGTTTGTGAACTCGGTTTCGTGGTCGGACCTCAAACATCTTACTGTACCATAAGGGGCTACCCCTGCCAGGAATTTTTCTGTGGCCTGGAGTGTGTCACTCTTTTCTTTGATAAAGTAAACAAACACAGCCCCTGTACACACGTCTGTAAAAGACTGTACATATCTAAAACCTCCTATGGACTCGTTGCTTACTGGGTCCAACTAGTGCAAGTGGTACCCTTACTCTGTCTGTGGGATTTCTGTATCTTGGTTGGGTAAACGTCCCCGTTTTGCACATTGCAACTTTTTTGTCAGGTCTACGCTTCTCCCCTTCAATGTGCATGCCCTCTGACACTACTTGCAGTTTGAGTAAATCCTCGTAATTACAATGACCCATAATCTCGTGCCATGTCTGAATATCGTGACTGGCCGTCCCGCTACACACATCATCATTATCATTACACTGGTCGTTGTCATTACACTCAGTTTTTAGATAAAATATTCTCTGGTACATGTCAAACCGGGTACCGTCAGGTTCTACAAGACATTTTTTACCTTTATCGAAGAATACCTTGGCGCCGCTTGCAGTAGCAGCTATTACAGAGAATAGTCCTTGTGGGAACGATGGTACGTATAGAGCGTTCTTTAGCGTCACCGTACGCCGGCGCCCCTTGCTGTCCGTGAGGCATACCTGTGCGTCTCCCCTCTCTTGTGCCAATCCGTAGATGCGTCTACCGTCCGCCAGCTCCATGCAGTGCCTCTCCGGGTGGAAAGTGTCGTCAAAGTTCTTGAACCGACCCCTGTCGTTGATGACATGGGACGACGCGCCCGTGTCCACGATCAGTCCCCTTCTCTAGGCCCGCTGCAGTCTTCATAGTCTCTTCAGCTCGTATGCTTGAAGAGCTTCCATCTCCTAGGGTGCAGGGTTTCTTACTTTTCTTCAATGTTTCTGTAATCCAATTATCCACTTCACGGGGGATTGGCCCATGAGTTTTAACATTGCCCTATTGGTCAGCTTAACCTGCTTCCCCCTCCCACGACGAGGACGTTAGTGTTGGATACCCTCCTGGATTGAATACAACCATTTCCCTCCCACTGTCTGTCTGCCCTCTGATAACTTGGTTGAATACACCCATTTCCCTCCCACTGTATGTCTGCCCTCTTCGGGGGACAATGTGGCCTCCTTAAAGGTCGGGTTTACCCCACTGACTACATTGTAGTAGTACTGAACAGGGGTAGGTGTATTGTCCTCCTCGTCACTCCTTTTCCTGGCATAGTCTGGCAGATATTCTGGGGGTTTGTGTTCCCTTGGAGGATACCTCCCACTGCTTGGGGCACTTGACGTCACCCTCAGGTGCTCCTCGTCATCGCCCTCTGGGGGTTACTGACTGTCTGTCTGCACAACTGTACTAAGTACACTGGGGTGACATGGGACGACGCGCCCGTGTCCATGATCAGTCCCCTTCTCTGGGCCCGCTGCAGCTGGGCCGGTCCGGCGATGCCCGCTGTCCGCGCTCCTAAAGCGCAGTCTTCTTGTCCCGTTATTCTCCGGGCGTCGTCTCGACTCGCCTCACGTCGATCGTCACCGCCATCGATTCTCCGGGCGTCGTCTCGATTCATCTCACGTCGATCGTCGCCGTCATTGATTCTCCGGGCGTCGTCTCGATTCATCTCACGTCGATCGTCGCCGTCATCGTGTCCGCTGTCGTCACCCCGTCCACAGCCGTTATTTTGTCTGTAGCCGCCATTTCGTCCGTGGCCTCCGTCTCGTCTGTAGTCGCCATTTTGTCCGTGGCCTCCGTCTCGTTCATGGCCGTCGTCTCGTCCGTAGCCGCCATCTTGTCCATGCGCGTAGCGCGCACTCTGGTTGTGTTTCTTCATGCACGCTCTGTCTGTGTGCCCCGTGGATTTGCAGAAGCTACACCAGACAGTCTTTGTGCATTCGCTTCTCCGATGGCCTTTATCTCCGCATTGCCAACATGCCAGTTCCGTTGTGGTCCTGGTTCTCTCTCTTGGCGTCGCTTGGGCCTTTAGCACCCTCTCCCCCTCTTTCCGCGGCGGCTGGGTGGGTGTCTTCTGAGACCTCGAAGTTCCTTAACTTAGCCTTGAACTGTCCCAACGTAATGTCCGCTGAACCATGTGTTACCAGGAGTGTGAACGGTTTGTACAGCTCCGGTAGTCCTCTCATTATCATCGCCATCATTAGCCCATCGCTTGGTGCTTCTCCGGCACTCCTCAGTGGCGTCGTGATTTGCTCCGCTCTGTTGACGTATTCGGTCACGGTTTCGGTGGTCCCCTTCCTCAGGCCCGTTAGTGCTATGTAGAGGGCCACGACTCTGGGTCTTCCTCGCCCGATGAAATGCTCTCTCAGTACTGCCAGGCTTTCTCGGCCTCTGTCTTTATTGTCACGGAATATCAGCCCCAGGCTGGTGTCGTCGAGCATCGGCGCTAACTCGCAGTACGCGCTTGCGTTCCGCTGGTCGTCCAGGGCTTGCTCTTCAGCTGTCAGTTCTCCGGTGGGGGCCGCCAGGATCGTCTCCTTCAGCCCCGCCCCATGCATGCAGCACAGCATGCGCTCTTCCCAGAGCTCATAGTTCTCCGCTTTTCCATTGAATGTCGGCCATTTGTCTCTTCTCTTGTTTTCCATCCTCTTCGTTAATGGTATGCTTAGCTTTCGCTGTTGTTGGCCTAGCGTCTAGCCACGCGGTGCTCCCGGCGCTATCCTAGCCTATACTTCAGCTAAGCTTGCTACAGTACCTCCACTATTTCGCCCCCGCGTTATCTGGGCCCATAACCAGAATTCGACTATAGGGCGACAATAATGTGGTCAAGAGGCATGGTTTCTATCTTGAGCCTTAACTGGCGTTGTTCCTTTTTATTCACATGGAAAGCAGCAGTAACATACAGGTCTCCTCTCTCTGAGAGGCATGGGGGGAGAGAACGAAGTGAGAGTATACCTTTGCTTTTATACTCGCCACAAGGTGGTGTACCTGAGTGGCTCCGCCTAGAGCGCCCTCTAGTGGGAACAGATATATATATAGAATAGAATAGATCTTTATTGTCATTGTTACAGTTGTTACAACGAAATTTAAAAATGCAACCCTAGGTGCTAGTAAAAATATAAAAACAGTCCTAAACACAGTATTAAATATAAAAACAGGGGTGGGGCATAAATAACATTAATATAAACAGGGGTAAAAAGATAATTGCACTATCCCTAATGTTGTGTGTGCGTGTGCGTGGGGGTAGGTGTGCAAGGGAGACTGTTGTTTTAAAATTTAGCTGAGTTTAGTGCACATATGGCCCTGGGATAAAAACTAAACTTCAGTCTGTTAGTCCGGGTGGGCATGACGCTGAAACGCCTGCCCGGGTGGTGTGGGTCCTTCAGTATTTTTACTGCTTTTTTGAGGCAGCGGGAGTTGTATAGTCCCTCCAGTGAGGGGAGGGGGCAGCCGATAATCTTCTGGCCCGAGTTGACGACCCTCTGGAGCGCCCTCCTCTCTGCGGCTGTGCAGCTGAGAAACCACACATTTATGCAGTAGGTGAGGATGCTTTCCACGGAGCAGCGGTAAAAAGACACAAGCAGGTCTTGTCTGAGGTGGTAGTTTCTCAGTACTCTCAGGAAGTAGAGTCTCTGCTGTGCCTTTTTCACTATTGCCGTGGTGTTGATTCTCCAGGTCAGGTCATCCTCCAGGTGGACACCCAGGAACTTGATGACCGAGACTCTCTCCACACATCCCCCGTCGATATACAAGGGCTGTATGTCGGTCTTCTTCCTCCTGTAGTCCACGATCATCTCCTGGGTCTTTAGCTTGTTCAGCTGTAGGTTGTTATCCTTGCACAGGGCTGACAGCTGCTCTATTTCGTCACGATACGCGGTCTCGTCACCTTTTGTGATGCAGCCCACCACGGTGGTGTCGTCAGCGAACTTGATGATGGTGTTGCTGGGGTGGACTGCGGTGTGTCGTGTGTATAAATAGAGTAAAAAAGGGGACTCAGCACGCAGCCCTGGGGGGATCCGGTGCTGAGGCTGATGGCTGTGGAGGTGTGGGGACCTATTCTGACCCTCTGGGGGCGGTCAGAGAGGAAGTCCTTAGACCACCGGCAGAGGGGATGGTTTAGTCCAAGGTCCATGAGTTTGGGCACTAGTCTGTCGGGCAGGATGGTGTTAAATGCAGAGCTAAAGTCCACGAAGAGCAGCCGTGCGTAGCCCCCCGCTCTCTCCAGATGGGACAGGGTAGAGTGGAGAGTCGTGGCGATGGCATCCTCCGTGGACCTGTTGGCTTTGTAGGCGAACTGGTGGGGGTCTAGTCCGGGTGGGACACTAGAGATGATGTGGGGCTTGAGTGTCTTTTCAAAGACCTTCATGGGTAGGGAGGTGAGTGCGACTGGATGGTAGTCGTTCAGGCAACTGATGGAGTTCTTCTTTGGGACCGGGATAATTATGGAGGTTTTCAGGCAGGGTGGGACGATGGCCTGGGACAGGGACTGGTTGAAGATCTTAGTGAAGACCCCTGTCAGCTGGTCAGCGCAGTCTTTCAGCACCCGTCCCACGACACCGTCCGGCCCGCCGCTTTCCTAGGGTTCACTCCCTTCAGTGTGCGTCTCACCTCGCGCTCCGTGAGGATGATGCTGCTGAGGGCTGGTGAGTGTGGTGAGGCTGCTTCTGTCGGCACCGCCTCGGGGGTGGCGTTGATGTGCAGTGTGGATGTTTTTTTCGGCCTTGCCTCGAATCGTGCGAAGAAGGAGTTCAGCTCCTCTGTCAGCTGAGGGTCACCCTCGTTGGCTGAGGAGTGGCTGGGTTTGTAGTTGGTCATCTGTTGGACCCCCTGCCATACCTATATGCAACTAGACAGTCACTGGTGGAGACAGTTATATATGCAGGTAAACAGTTACTAGTGTAAACAGCCATATGTACAGTTAGACAGTTACTAACAATCCTACACAGAACCTCTGATCTCAACAATGGCTATAAGAGGTTCTGTTATTCAACGATTCAAACGGCGGTAACATGTATTCCATAAATGTTACCAAGTGTCTATTTTCAAATACTCACCAGGAATTGTCACTGACCCTTTCTTCTGAAAAATATTAGGTGATTTTTTAATCTTAGCCTACAATGCTCCCACGGTCCCACCACAGCCAGGGGGAAAGTCATCTACGCTGCACTGCAGTCTAACGTTGTGGGTCCTATTCCCGTTTGCAGACTTTGGCTGTGTCTAAATTCAAGGGTTAGGCCTACATCCTACCTAGGTCGTATTTTATCATTGTGTCTGAAGAGGAGTCTTGGCGACCCAATGATAAAATATGACCTAGGTAGCCTAGGATGTAACCCTTGAATTGAGACACAGCCTACCATTTTTGCACTAAAGGTGTCAGTTTCTAGCTTGATACTGCTACCTACTGAACACAACTGAATACAAGACTTACCAGTAAAAGGGTAACTAGTTAGGTGGTGTGTTTAGTAGATTAATTTTTTTAACTCAGACTCACTTACTGTAGCACATACAGTACATTGGAGAGAACAAGCTAGAGATGCTGAACAATGATGCGTCATTAGTGAACAAACATCAGTGTAAACTCATTGAATAGAAAACACACATTTAGAATATTATTGTAAGCTACAATACAACAAAGCCTGCATTAACAATATGGACAATTAAAAAAAGGGCACCAACACTCCAGGGGTACCCCCCCTGCACACACACGGTCACGCACACACACAAATCTGTATAGATTTGGATTTCAGACAAATTTCAGCCATCACCTCTAGTCTGACCAGCTCGACTCCCAAATAAACTTTCCCATTATGCTATATTAGTATTACACTGCAGTTTACTGCTTATATTTGACTGCTTATATCACTGTGCCTCACTGCATCACTGAGCACAGGGTGACAGTACTATCTTCCTGGACTTTTACTTTTATACAGACATTGTAAAATTTTACACTTTTTACTGTACACTTACTGTATATTTCTGTATATTTTATATCTTAGAATGTATATACATAAAATAGAAAATGTATATCCCGGACCGTATTTTTATTCTTTAAACCTATAACTACATCAGGTACAAACAATGAAGCGCCACTTAGTGACCAAACATGGCACTGCAACTAAATAACAACACAAAATACAATAGGCACATTTGTGACCGTTACAACACGCTGGAGAAAAGCCGCAATTAAACCTTCAACACCGAGTCGACGGCCTGGGCATTGAACTGGCGCAACTCCCGGAACTGTCTGAGGTGCTGATGACTTTTTCCGACTTTCGCTTGCATTAGACTAGTAATACGTCATTTGTTTGCGTTGGCAAGCTTGTTGATAGCCTACTCCATTTGAAATTCTAGAGCAACGAGACGCCAAGTTCACAGAAATCGATATAGAAGACCCTAGAACTGTCTGTATTCATCCTATATTTTTCGCGACGGTGCAACTTGCTGTATAAAAGCAATAATACACTTGAACCCGTGGTATGTCATGAATATTGCCACTCTGTGATCAGTGTTAATTTTGTTGACTAAATTGATGACGAAAGATGTTCGTCAACGAAGGTTTTTTTCATGACGACAACGAGACGTGACGTCACGTTATTGAAGACCACGTGACGCCAACGCGACTAAATAGTTAATTATATATCGTTGACCACAACTGAGGACACGAAAATGTAATTTACAAAAACCAGGACGAAATGTATCTTCATGTATGTTGATATTGTTGACTAAAACAAGACGAGACAAAATAATTATAACTTTTCGAATTATTATTTCAGTATTTCCGTTTCCGGCTGTGACGTGAGTCTCTGCAGCACGCAGGTGACGCAGCGTGTGGGCCTTTCATTCTTTCCCTGACACAGCACAAGCACGGAGGTCGAAAGCCCAGTAGGTGGCATACTGACATTATCAAATAGCTCAGCTGACTAGCCCCCTCACTCAGTCAGACAATGGCAACCGCGAACCAACAGCAACTCGATCCATTATCCCGTGGGCTTGGAAGAAAACGAAGACCAGACCTCTGGGCATACTAGATATATAGAGCTCGAAGGAGCTACAGAATGTATTGTCGAAAAAAGTTAAACACGAGGAGAGCCCGCTCAGCCCGGGGAGAAATGTGGTCATCGGATGAAGGGAAAAAACACCACTAATCTCAAACGCCATCTGAAGACATTCCACAAGGAAATCCAGGTAAATGTAAAAATGCATTAGCACCATATGACTGAGTGAATTTGTGGTGGATTAGCCCGTCTGTTGCTAGCTACTAGCTAGCCCCCTGATGCTAACGCTAGCCACGTAACGCCTAGCTAACGTACTGTGACTGTACTTTATTAATTCGTATCTTTGTGAGGTTACTGTTATAATTGACATTACATTGAAAAGATACAAAGCTATATTTTTTAAAGGTGCATTTTTTGTATACAGAAAGAGGTATTATTTAGAACATGAATTCATATTTAGTAAGGCTTGAAAGAAAAGAGCTATTTTGTTATTTATAGGTTGCTTTTTAAGTTATTTTCTTGAGAGATATAGAGATATAATTGTTATATAAATAATAATTTTATATCCATAGTTAGTTACAGAGGAGGCATACTTTAAATATATAAAAATTATAAGGCATCTTTGAGTCAACTTTAAGTATCTTGAGGCTGTGGGCACCGTCCTCTTTTTTGGAAATCACAATATGGTCACCCTAGAATATACAGTCTCAGCCCAGGTACTACTACGTAACCTCTGACCTATAGTGGAAGAGTTAGACTTTTCAGAAGTTGCATATTCTGTTCTGACTTTATTTATTCCTGTCTTAGATTGCAGATGTGAAGAAACCCAAGACACTACAGCCAAAGCCTCCATCCACAGGTGATTTATTTGGCGCCTTGTACAAACAGAACTCCCTCGAGCAACTAAGCAGAGAGGAGGCCGTCGCCGCCTGGATCGGCCGCACAGCACTCCCTGCACGTACAGTGGAAGATGAGGATTTCATAATGATGTTTGCGAACATTTGATAAAAGGTTCAGAGTGCCAAAAAAGACTAAAGTTTCCAACCTGGTGGACAAAGTGTATGTGGAACAACAAGAGAAATGCAGGCACAGGTTGTCCATGGCACACAAAGTAACCTTAGGTTTAGACATATAGTCCAAAAAGGGTCTCACTGCATCCTTCATTGCAATCAGTGCTTGTTATTTCAACCCAGAAGATAATAAGCCTGAACATATTCTCCTGAACCTGAAGGAAATGGTTCACCCCCACACTGCTCAAGCTATAAGTGCGCTTGTGGAGGAGTGCATAGAAGCCTGGGGGATCCCAAAAGAGAAAATCCTCACAAAGATCACTGACAATGGCAGCAACATGGTGGCTGCGTTCCCGTTCCGTACTGCAGAAGAGGCCACAACTTCTGAGGACTCTGAGCACAATGAGGATGCCATTGACGAGAACAACAACGATGTGCTGCAGGAAGGAGAGGATGACATTGACGGGTCAGTCTGTGCTTGAAGTTGAAATAATTCTATATTCATTCGAATAATAATAAATAAGTAACTGGTTATAATTGAATTACATAATAAATAACTTAATACGTTAAAAGGTTAAACATTGTGAATTGAATAAATAAGTTAAAAAGAATAAATGGATCATTAAACTATGCATTTGTATTTCCTCTTATCTCCATCATGTAGGGACGACTATGCCTATGGAGCAATGGAGAGGACCCCATGCGTTGTGCACACCCTCCAGCTTGTAGTAAACATGCTGCTGAACAAGGAAGCCTCAATCCGAAGACTGCTGGACAAAACAAGGCACCTGGTCAACCAGTTCCGTAAATCATCTGTCGCCACAGAGCGCTTGCTGCAGAGGTCTGGTCTCATCCTCATCAAAGACTGTCTCACCAGATGGTCCAGTTGTCACGCCATGATGGCGCGTTGTCTTCAACTCAAGGACCACGTCACAGCAGTAGCGGAATCCATGAGCTGGGACAGTCTGCAGCCCAGTGAGTGGCAGAAGATTGGCATGCTGCAAGACCTTCTACTGCCATTTGCTGAGCACACAAAGATGCTGCAAAGTGACACCCAATCCCTTTCCCTCGTTGTGCCTGCTCTTTTGGATCTCAGAAGTCATCTGTCTGAATTCAATGTAGCTCATGCTAGAAACTACAGAGAGGCAGCTTCACTGGCACAGAAGATGCTTTTCAACATGCACAATCGTTTCAGCGTTTTCCTTGACGTCACAGCCGTCAAGTTCTCTCCTCTTGCTGCAGCAGCATGTTTTGTTGACCCCCATGTATCAGCTGAGACCCTTATTGAGAATGAAGACGAGGGAATGCAGGATCTTCTACGAAAGGCAGAAGACTACATTGCTCACAGCATGCCACGAAGAGTGGAAGTGCGAGTGGAGCAGGTGACCGATGATGAGGAACTGGAAAACGTGGCTTCAGGAGAGACACCCTCGGCAAAGCGGCCTAGGTTCAAGTTTTTCAGTGCCAGTCGTCCAGCAAGGCCAAAGACGCCCAAGACCACTAACATTAGACAGGAGATTCTGAAATACAAAGAAGGGCTGTCCAACCACCAGGCTGCTAGTGCTAACACAGACGTTGAGGAATCTGCTATCGAGTTCTGGATTTCTCAGAGTCCTATGGTGTTTCCACATCTGAAACCTCTGGCCTTGGATCTCCTGGCGATGCCAGCATCCCAAGCCTTTGCCGAACGTGTCTTCAGTGTAACTGGTTACATCTCAAATGGCCGCCGCAACAGAGCAAGAGACATATTGGAAAAAAGTGCTTTTCTCAAGATGAACAAGAACAAGTCTAAATAGTCAATTGTGAATGCAGTAATGGTTACCACTTTCCAGTTACTGGTAATGCTGACATTTTCTTTTCCAGATATCAAAGACGGTGTTTCGTGTTTGAGACATTTGGGAGGAGGAGGACAGGACACTATAGGTTCAGATTGCTTTCATCCATTGACTGGTCAAAATATGTTCATTATATTTGGGAGGAGTAAGATTCAGATTGCTTTTATCCATTGACTGGTCAAAATATGTTCATTATATTTGGGAGGAGTAAGATTCAGATTGCTTTTATCCATTGACTGGTCAAAATATGTTCATTATATTTGGGAGGAGTAAGGTTCAGCTAAGCAGAGAGGAGGCCGTCGCCGCCTGGATCGGCCGCACAGCACTCCCTGCACATACAGTGGAAGATGAGGATTTCATAATGATGTTGCGAACATTTGATAAAAGGTTCAGAGTGCCAAAAAAGACTAAAGTTTCCAACCTGGTGGACAAAGTGTATGTGGGACAACAAGAGAAATGCAGGCACAGCTTGTCCATGGCACGCAAAGTAACCTTAGGTTTAGACATGGTCCAAAAAGGGTCTCTTCATTGCAATCAGTGCTTGTTATTTCCAGAAGATAATAAGGCTGAACATATACTCCTGGGGTCTGGTTAGGGGTTAGAGTTAGAGAGGTGGACGGTCTAGGTCTGGTTAGGGGTTAGAGTCAGAGAGGTGGTCTAGGTCTGGTTAGGGGTTAGAGTCAGAGCCTTGGTCTAGGTCTGGTTAATAGAGGCCATAACCAGACCTCTAGACCATCTCTAACTCTAACCCATAACCAAACCTAGACCACCTCTAAATCTAACCCCTAACCCAGGGGTCAGCAACCTTTACTATCAAAAGAGCCACTTTTCCCCCGTCCCACAAAATAAAATGCTCAGGGAGCCGCACAACCTATTTACCCTTAAAATGAAGATAACACAGTGTATAACATTTTATATATCCCCAAGCATACCCCACATTTAGCATAAAACGGCTGACAATTGCATACCCAAAGTAATTTGCGATTTATTATACTTTATACTTATATATAGTATATAATAATAATATAATAATTATATATAATAGGATTATAAAGCAACAAAAAGAAAAATGTTGACTTTTTAATTGCTGTTTTTACCTGTTATAACAAAGGAAAACCTCAAACTCTTATGAAGTGGAGAAAAAATACTGGCTGTGTAGACCTATTTTTTAATAAAAAACAGAAGAGGAGACAAAACACTGGTGTCTGTAGACCGACTTTGAAATAAAACCCTGAACTATTCAGGTATATTTGAGTCCTTCCCTTATTTGTGGAACATTTATAAAATAAAAGTAGTCTACTTTGAAAAAAGACTACCATGTGTACTGTAGACCTACTTTGAAATAAAACACAGAAAAGGAGAAAAAACACTTGCATCTGTAAACCTACTTTGAAATAAAACCCTGAACTATGCAGCTCTATTAGAGTCCTTCCCTTTGTGGAAAATCTATAAAATAAAAAGTACATTTTTCGTTGTTCGCAAATTTCGCACCACATATCAGGCATACAGGTAAGCCTTTTGTTGACTAAATATCTTAGTTGTGGAAAAATATTTTTTCATTTCAGTGTCACAGTATGACATCAATATAAAAAAAAAATTAAAAATTTGGGCCAGGGAGCCACAGCTGATTGGCTAAAGAGCCGCATGCGGCCTCGAGGCCGCAGGTTGCCGACCACTGCCCTAACCAGACCTCTTCCATCACCATGTGGCACTTTACACACCAACCTCAAAATGTGATTTTATCATTTTATATGTTTATGCAAGCAGATTGCAATCAGATTGCTACTGTGTACTATACACACTACTATTATCTACTCAAGTTACTACTGTACTACTGTGTGTTTGTTTACAACACAGACAGTATCCTGTTAGTTAGGGTTGTTGACACTGTTACTGGCTGCTGTTATTTATCATTCAAATAAATCGCTGCCAGCTGAGCAAGGCAAGAGATAATGTGACTGTCTTATTAAGTTATTTTTCCATTCACAGATCGACAGTGAGTGCACCCTTCCTGTGTATTACTTGTGCCGCCGACTCAGATTCCCCTAGGTTAAAAAATAATTACGCAATTTAAATCAGAATATGTTCCATGTTGACTATTTCTGAATTTTTTTTCCATTGACTAAAAATAGACAAAAATTTCATCAGTTTTCGTCGACTAAATCTAGACGAAAACAAAAAAGACAAAATTGAGACAAAAACTGACTAAGACTAAAATTCTCAGACATTTAGTTGACTAAAACTGACTAAACGAAATATAAATGAAAATGATTAATATGATGAAAACGAAAAAGGAGCACTTGACACATGACTAAAACTAAAATGAAAATAGCTGCCAAAATTAACACTGTCTGTGATGCCAACGCCACTCGAGCTTTGCTCTCGTGGTTACGGGCGCATCACAGCCGTGGCAATATTCATGACATGCCACAGGTTCTCATGTATTATTGCTTAATTATACACTCTCTCACTGTAATAACTTCTAGTGAGGAAAATATTAGTGCAATGAAACTATTCTCCATTTAGGTGGAGACCCCCCTGGGACCCCCTCAAGGACCCCACTTTGAGGAGCACTCTAGTTGTTCTCAAACGTCAAGACGACGTCTTGTAACATCTTGCCACATTTAGTAAATAAGGGTCTGTGTTTGTACCACATTTGCCTGTGGCCCTGTTTCAGAAAGCCCTAGAAAAGTCAGCACAGGCTAGTGTTACATAGACATATTGTTACGAAGGATCAGATTAAACCGAATATATATATTTATTTATTGATATATATTGAATAGTATTTGTATATCGTTTGATATCCCTTGTATATTCCTTGTACATATACACGGAATATCCCTTTAGCCTACTATAGCCCATAATAGTTCATTCTCTTATTGGACAAAAGGACCAGGCGCCAGGGGACCAGCCCCTGGCGTCAAGTTCAAAGGTACCGACGAGACATGTCCGTACTAGCCCCGGCTCCGCTCAGGGATACGGCTACCGAAATGAGAGTGGCACTATTTGTTCACCGTGCATATAAATATGGCGCAAGTCAATGTAGAAATCCTTAGTCCTTACCCTTCTACCCAACTTAGTAACAGAACGTGAAGCCTCACCCACGATACCACGTGCGGTGTAGTATGGCCTGTTTGGCCTTAGAATAGCATCGAGACTTCGTGCGAATTAATAGCTGAATTGTCAGAGTTTGGCACTGTACCGTCGAGTGCGACGTATTTCTATTAAGTAATAATAGTCTATCGTGTATGGTGCATCGTGCGGTTAGAGTTCTAAAGTGACCAGCATCTCCAACGCTTCCTCGTGTTATCTAGAGTCTTAACCAGGCTGGGCCGACCACATGGCGCCTTCATCCGAGGAGATCTAGACGAGGACCGAGGGACATGTACACTGGATTACCTACCCGACGACTGCTGAGCCCTATGCGGCTGGAATATATTTGCTTTGGTACTGTGATTTGTGGAGCGGATAATCGCCGACGCCTGTGAGTGTTGGATTTACCCCCGAGAGGAGTCAAGCTGAGTCGGCGCTCAGAGAGACTGAGGTCGCCTAGCTTCTTCTTCATTGTGGAGCTACAGCCTACAAGAGAACCAAGGTGTATTCATCTGCGGATCAAGAGTCTACTGCACTGTCTTCTGTACTTGAAGTCTCCCTAGATATCGTTGACCAGACGGTCTACTACCGACGGCTCTCCTACCCCCCCTACCGGCTTACAACCGGGAGGACCCCTTCCAGAACATCCCGCTATATCATTAAGTGTACCATAGATCTAATTCCCTAAGAGCCAGGTTGTATACTTGCCTCCTGCGTAACCAGAGATTGGACATTCAGTGTTGATTTGCCTACGAGTACTCATTTGCCTTAGAAATTCAAATCATAAATGTAATAGTAAATATCATATGTACCTTTTGCTATATTAAATATTTGATTATTACCTTTGTCTGGAACCGATTTCATTGTGGGAAAGTGTTCATCATATTTAGATATCGTGTACTGTATGGCCAGTAGTTAAAGTACATAAAGCGGTAGTGGTTTAATGATACCATACTTATCAATACAGTCAGGGAATTGTACCCCTCAGTTACAATTGGTCCTTCGAGCCGGAGGGTAATTAGTGTAATATTAATATAGTGGTATTAATATTGAAATGGCCTATGATGAACACTCCACAAAACGGTCCTCCTAAAGTAGAACGCCCGCAGCGTAGACGGCAGCCACCTCAGTACTTAGAGGATTACGCCGCCAGTATACTACCTAGCCTTCTACAAACGGTAAACGCGGTAAAAGTAGAAAGTAAAATTATGTCCGACCCTATCAACCAGGATACCCCGACCACAGAGGCCCTAGTGGGTTCTAATGTAACTGACCAAGCTCACGGTGGGGACCAGGAGGGAACTGACACGACTTTACCCCCCGCCAAGACCGAAGAAGTAGTCCCCCAAGAGCTCCGGGAGGAAGACAACCCTCCAGAGATGGAACTCTGCACGGAACAAGATGAGGAGAGCGCCGAGGAGATAGAGCTCCAGGACTCCCCGCAGGGGAACGCATCCCCAACGAGTACTGCCAGGAGCGGATCACCTCAACCAGCGTCTTCCCCCAGCGAGGCGGACCAGATGCTGGCACAGGCGTTCCTCACCAGCCTAGCAGCCTCTACGGAGCGCGATCGACTCCAAGCACAGACGCTTAGCGAGCGCGAACAACTCCAAGCACAGACGCTTAGCGAGCGCGAACAACTCCAAGCACAGATGCTTAGCGAGCGCGAACATTCTACCATTGAAAGAGAACGCCTCCAAGCGCAGCAACGGAGCGACGAAGAGCGCATACGTCTGGAGATGAGACGCCTTCAGGCGGAAGAGAATATGGCAAGAGACCGGGCCGACACCCAGCGTGCCGCTGCCGGTGCCCAAAGAGAAGCAGATCTCACCAAGCGCGAAGCCGAGCGCGACAGACTACAAGCGCAGCTAATGGAGCAGCTGATCACCAGGGCAACACCCCCTCCCTCCACAAGGGGTTCCAGGGCCTCGTCAAGACACGGGTCAAGGGCACCCTCCCCTAACCGATTAAGCGACCCTGAGCCCGACCACCAGAGAGAGTCTATACCCCCCTCCGAACTCCTTCCCCGACTGGTCCCAGTGAGACCCAGCTACAAGGAAGGAACGGCGTACACCGCGGAGAGGCTAAATAGACGACTACAGGATCTAGATGACCTGGCAGAGGAAGAAGAGGGAGAAGAGGAGAGTCAAGCCCGACAGCAGCACATTACTCCACAGGACCAGGAGGTCCAGTACAGCCCAGGCTATACCCCCGCGGCTCTGCGCTACAGACCCCCGACTCTATTCACGGGTGAGCATGACGCACGACCAGTCCCGAGGAATAGTACCTGGACCAGCGGGCCATGGTACCCTGCCGGTACCAGCCCACCGAGAGGCGTAAGAGGAGACTCGCCCAGGAGGCCTCTCTTCCAACGCTCACCGATGTGCCAGCCATCCACGGCGTCATACATTGGCACACCGACGTTTCCAGACTTCACCCATGAGAACCGAGCACAGTACACGGAGCTACGGATGTGCTTAGAGACAATGATGGTGGATGTAGCTGATGAACGCCACAAGTATGCTATCCTATTGAAGCACCTGAAAGTGCCCAGAGCGCACAACATAGCGCTGGCCTATGCCACCTCTACTACCCCATACACAGCGGCTCTAGCAGCACTAGACCAAAGATATGGACGTATATGGGATTACGTAATACAAGAGATAAGGCATATTGACCGCCTACCCCCAGCAACAGACAATCGCTCACTAGACGACCTGTCTATCAAAGTACAATCCCTGGTAGGGATGCTGGGGGCGCAACGAGAAAAGGGTATGCACGAACTATACGCAAACTCGAACGTTGAGAGGATTTTAGAGAAGCTGCCGCCCGCCCGACAGGAGCGCTTCAGGCGGCAAAGAGACCACCGTGATCCTAACGGTCCCGAGCCATCCCTCCTAGACCTAGGCGACTTCCTGGCGAGAGAAGTCAGCAGCCTACGGTTGGATACGTTCGTGCGGAGCACACCAAGCTCCAGAGAGGGACTTAGGAGAGCAAACGATGGCCGAAGATCGGTGACTGTCATGCACCAATCAGAATCAGTACCGAGCAGCAAGAACCACAGTACCCCCTCGATGAAAGAGAAGTGGAAGATGGTGTGCCCGTACTGCGAAAAGGAACACTGGTTGTCACAATGTGACCTGTTCAAGAAGATGACCGCTGAAGAAGTGAGTCAATGGATAAAGTCCAACAGGCGCTGTTACCGATGTGCGCGCAGTCACATGGCAGCCGAGTGCCGCCTCAAGAAGAGGTGTAGTCGGTGTGACGGAGCCCACCTAGATGTCCTACACGACAGTAACAGAAGAAAGCCTGCACCATCCAGCAGCACAAAGGCAAGTGTTATGTACATTGACCCCGCTAGCAGCAGCGGCGCCCAGGTGCTCTTAAAGGTGGTCCGCGTAACACTGAGTTACCAAGATAAGGTCATGGACACTTACGCCGTCCTTGATGACGGGTCAGAGAAGACCCTTCTCCTCGCGTCCGCTGCGGCCCAGCTGGGGCTGCAGGGGAGCGAGAACCAGATGACGATTCGGACAATAAGAAGAGATCTAAAGACGATAAAGGGCGAGAATGTCTCCTTCACTATCGCAGCAAGGGGGCAGCCAGAGAGACGGTATAGGATCACTAATGCTTTCACCAGCCAAGAAATAGGACTATCGCAGTACACCTACCCCATCGCCAAGCTGATGGATAAATATGTGCACCTGCGTCAACTACCTATCCCGCTCATAGACGGCGCCACCCCGACCCTGCTGATAGGCTCTGACCATGCAGACCTCATAGTCCCGATAGACCGGGTCCATACAGGACCCAGAGGTTGTCCTGCAGCAGTCGAGACCCGCCTAGGATGGACACTACAAGGCCCCCTCGCCAAGTCTCTTAACCGAACAGCAGCCACTAGCTGCCTCCACTCCAGAGCGACAGAAGAAGACACCACACTCCTGCAGCATGTCGAGAGGCTATGGACACTAGAGACAATGCCCTTCAAGAACGAAAAGAAAGACATTCGTTCTAAGGAAGATATTTACGCTATAGCCCTCCTCGAGCAAGGGACAAAGAGAGTCACAGTCAACGGAGTGATGAGATACGCAACTCCACTCCTGAGGCGAGAGGGAATGCCCACCTTTCACGCCACAAAGGAAGCGACGGAGCGGTATCTATTGAACACAGAGTGGCGCCTAGCCAAAGACCCCGCTCAAGAGGCTGTGTACCTCGCTGAGATTAACAAGCTAATCACAGCGGGACACATAAAGAAAATTGACATTAAAGAGGCCGATCAGACGACCGAATCATGGTACGTGCCGCACCACAAGGTCCACCACAACGGCAAGGATCGTATTGTGTTTAACTGCAGCTACCAGATCGGATCACAAAATCTGAATAAAGAGCTCTTGCCCGGCCCAACACTCGGCCCCTCTCTACTAGGCGTGCTACTACGCTTCCGCCAGGACAAGGTGGCTATCAGCGGCGACATCAAAGGGATGTTCCTGCAGGTGAGACTAGTGGAGGAGGACAAGCCCCTGCTGCGGTTCCTATGGAGAGAGAGGATCGGAGATGAGCACCCAGCCATCTATCAATGGGAAGTCCTCCCTTTCGGAACCACATGCAGCCCATGCTGTGCTACGTTTGCACTACAAAAACACGTCGCAGAGGACCCAGCAGCAGATGAAGAGGTCCGACAAAGTGTGACAAGTAGTTTCTACGTGGACAACTGTTTACAAAGCGTCTCGACGCCAGAAGAAGCCGAGGCTCTTCTACTCAAGCTCCGCGCCTCCCTGATCAAAGGCGGCTTTGATCTCAGGCAGTGGGCCAGCAGCGACCCGCAAGTACTGCGCAGCCTCTCCCCCGAGGACAAGGCAGCGAGCAGCGACACCTGGATGGCGACCATCCCAGGAGAAGCCCAAGAAATGACACTAGGACTAGTCTGGCGCTTCAAAACAGACTCGCTCCATTATAGACACAAACCCCTGACCAAGGAGCAGGGAAGGTCGACGGCAATACCGACCACCAGACGGAGTGTATACAGAACACTCGCCAGACAATATGACCCGTTGGGATGTATTCTACCTTACACCACCAGGGCAAAGATGATTGTAAGAGCGCTATGGGACAAGGACCAGGGCTGGGACGATCCCATACCCGAACACCTTGCATCCACATGGAGAGAGTGGGAGACGGAACTCCGCTCACTCCCAGGTGTTAATATACGCCGCAGCTACTTCCCACCCACAGTGAGGCCAGAGACATGCAAGATGGACCTGCACGTATTCAGCGACGCCTCCGAAGTAGCCTACGGTTCGGTGGCCTACTTGCGTGCCCGAGAGGAGGGAGGAGAAATACATACTGCTTTCATCCTGGCTCGCTCAAGAATAGCCCCACGAAAGCAACAATCTATCCCACGTCTAGAGCTCTGCGCAGCCCTAGCAGGAGCGCAGCTCGCCACGTTAATCCAACGTGAACTCACCATCCCGGTGCAAAGAACAATCTTGTGGTCAGACTCCACGACCGCACTCACATGGATCCGGTCTGATTCGTGCAGATACAAGGTCTTCGTGGGAGTCAGAGTCACCGAGATTCAAGAGTTAACAGAAGTAGCGAGCTGGAGGTATGTGGACACCAAACACAACCCAGCTGACGTCATCACCCGGGGAATGTCCCTGGATGACCTCACCCGTCACAACCTCTACAGTGACGGACCAGAGTTTCTCAAGCTCCCCGAAGAAGAGTGGCCTACACCCACCCCACAGGAGGCGAGTAAAGAGGAGGCCGAAAACAAGAAACCTATGTTCTGTGGATTGAACACACTCGTCTCCACAGACCCCGACATAGACGATTGCCTCACCCTACAGAGTGCGCAGCTAAAGACATTTCTGTGGCACCACCCAGAGGTTCAGCCCACGACTGACATTTCAGCAGCTGACTACGAAGAAGCAGAACTTCTTCTACTACAACGAGCCCAGAGAGACTCGTTCCCCGATGAGCTAGCCTGTCTACAGGGAGCAAAGCCCGTCCCATCAGACAGCAGACTGCTCCACCTAGCCCCCGAGAGCGACGCCCATAGTCTCATCAGAGTGGGTGGTCATCTGCGGAGAGCCCCAGACTTACCGGATGACGTCAAGTACCCGATAGTCTTGAACAGCCGACACAAGGTCACAGAGCTGATCATAAAGAAATACGACGAGGATGTGCACCACGCAGGGGCAGAGAGAGTCTTCGCGGAGATCAGACGTCGTTATTGGATACTGCAAGGGAGAGAAGCAGTGCGGCGCTTCCAGCGAACCTGTCTAGACTGTCGTAAGTGGCGAGCCCAGCCCAGTATACCCCGGATGGCTGACCTACCTCCCTGTCGCCTCCGACTCGGCGACAAGCCTTTTCACTCCACCTGTATGGACTGTTTCGGCCCGCTGTATATAAAGAAAGGAAGAGGAACCGAGAAGCGGTGGGGTATTGTATTCAAATGCATGACCACCAGAGCGATACATATCGAACTCCTTCCAACCATGAGCACAGACTCATTCCTTATGGCCTTCCGAAGATTCACATCACGGAAAGGAAAACCGTCTACATTATTGTCTGATCACGGGACAAACTTCAAAGGCGGAGAAAGAGAGCTGAGAGAGAGCTTCCAAGCTATGGGCCCAGAACTTAAGACCCACCTCGCTCCATCCCAGATTGACTTCCAGTTTAATCCCCCGAACGCACCTCACTTCGGTGGAACTTGGGAACGAGAAGTACGTTCTATAAAGACAGCCCTGTACGCCGTGCTTGGGGCCCAGACCGTAGCGGAAGAAGTCTTAATGACAGTCCTCACGGAGATCGAGGGAGTATTGAACTCAAAGCCCCTCGGTTACGTCTCAAGTGATGTAGCAGATGTCGACCCAGTCACCCCCAACACACTCTTGATGGGGCGGCTGGACCCCGCGCTACCCCAGACAATGTACAGGCCTGAAGAAGCGAACGGCCGAAGAATGTGGAGGTACAGTCAAGTATTGGCTGACAAGTTTTGGAACAGCTTCCTACTCCACTACCTACCGTCTCTACAGACCCGCCAGAAATGGGTGAAAGAGAGAGACAATTTGACAGAAGGAACAGTCGTCATGATTATCGACCAGTCACTACCCCGAGCTATGTGGCCGGCTGGCCGCGTAAGCAAAGTGATCACCGGTGCCGATGGAAAGGTCCGAGCAGCTGAAGTGCTCGTCCAAGGGCGGACCTACACCCGACCCGTGGCGAGGCTAATAGAACTGCCAAGGCTCCCCGATACTATCGATGACGACCATGACCCCATGACTTTGTGAACTGACTGACCCTCACAGCGGACATTGAGTAGTGGACAGTGCGGTTAATCTGTCTCTGCTTAGCTAATTAGGTGGGACTAATTAGGGGGCGGCTGTTACGAAGGATCAGATTAAACCGAATATATATATTTATTTATTGATATATATTGAATAGTATTTGTATATCGTTTGATATCCCTTGTATATTCCTTGTACATATACACGGAATATCCCTTTAGCCTACTATAGCCCATAATAGTTCATTCTCTTATTGGACAAAAGGACCAGGCGCCAGGGGACCAGCCCCTGGCGTCAAGTTCAAAGGTACCGACGAGACATGTCCGTACTAGCCCCGGCTCCGCTCAGGGATACGGCTACCGAAATGAGAGTGGCACTATTTGTTCACCGTGCATATAAATATGGCGCAAGTCAATGTAGAAATCCTTAGTCCTTACCCTTCTACCCAACTTAGTAACAGAACGTGAAGCCTCACCCACGATACCACGTGCGGTGTAGTATGGCCTGTTTGGCCTTAGAATAGCATCGAGACTTCGTGCGAATTAATAGCTGAATTGTCAGAGTTTGGCACTGTACCGTCGAGTGCGACGTATTTCTATTAACTAATAATAGTCTATCGTGTATGGTGCATCGTGCGGTTAGAGTTCTAAAGTGACCAGCATCTCCAACGCTTCCTCGTGTTATCTAGAGTCTTAACCAGGCTGGGCCGACCACATGGCGCCTTCATCCGAGGAGATCTAGACGAGGACCGAGGGACATGTACACTGGATTACCTACCCGACGACTGCTGAGCCCTATGCGGCTGGAATATATTTGCTTTGGTACTGTGATTTGTGGAGCGGATAATCGCCGACGCCTGTGAGTGTTGGATTTACCCCCGAGAGGAGTCAAGTTGAGTCGGCGCTCAGAGAGACTGAGGTCGCCTAGCTTCTTCTTCATTGTGGAGCTACAGCCTACAAGAGAACCAAGGTGTATTCATCTGCGGATCAAGAGTCTACTGCACTGTCTTCTGTACTTGAAGTCTCCCTAGATATCGTTGACCAGACGGTCTACTACCGACGGCTCTCCTACCCCCCCTACCGGCTTACAACCGGGAGGACCCCTTCCAGAACATCCCGCTATATCATTAAGTGTACCATAGATCTAATTCCCTAAGAGCCAGGTTGTATACTTGCCTCCTGCGTAACCAGAGATTGGACATTCAGTGTTGATTTGCCTACGAGTACTCATTTGCCTTACAAATTCAAATCATAAATGTAATAGTAAATATCATATGTACCTTTTGCTATATTAAATATTTGATTATTACCTTTGTCTGGAACCGATTTCATTGTGGGAAAGTGTTCATCATATTTAGATATCGTGTACTGTATGGCCAGTAGTTAAAGTACATAAAGCGGTAGTGGTTTAATGATACCATACTTATCAATACAGTCAGGGAATTGTACCCCTCAGTTACACATATAATACACCCTATATCAACTTCAAGCATCTTGAAGTGGCACCATAGTTCCTAGTTAAATAATAAATGAGAGATGACCATTTGATGAACATTGTTACTCAGCTGATAGAGTATGTACCCTTCCTGCTGTCTTGTTGTACAAAACTTGTATGTCGCTTTGGATAAAAGCGTCAGTGTAACTGAGGGGTACAATTCCCTGACTGTATTGATAAGTATGGTATCATTAAACCACTACCGCTTTATGTACTTTAACTACTGGCCATACAGTACACAATATCTAAATATGATGAACACTTTCCCACAATGAAATCGGTTCCAGACAAAGGTAATAATCAAATATTTAATATAGCAAAAGGTACATATGATATTTACTATTACATTTATGATTTGAATGCACTTGTAAGGCAAATGAGTACTCGTAGGCAAATCAACACTGAATGTCCAATCTCTGGTTACGCAGGAAGCAAGTATACAACCTGGCTCTTAGGGAATTAGATCTATGGTACACTTAATGATATAGCGGGATATTCTGGAAGGGTTCCTCCCGGTTGTAAGCCGGTAGGGGGGGTAGGAGAGCCGTCGGTAGTAGACCGTCTGGTCAACGATATCTAGGGAGACTTCAAGTACAGAAGACAGTGCAGTAGACTCTTGATCCGCAGATGAATACACCTTGGTTCTCTTGTAGGCTGTAGCTCCACAATGAAGAAGAAGCTAGGCGACCTCAGTCTCTCTGAGCGCCGACTCAACTTGACTCCTCTCGGGGGTAAATCCAACACTCACAGGCGTCGGCGATTATCCGCTCCACAAATCACAGTACCAAAGCAAATATATTCCAGCCGCATAGGGCTCAGCAGTCGTCGGGTAGGTAATCCAGTGTACATGTCCCTCGGTCCTCGTCTAGATCTCCTCGGATGAAGGCGCCATGTGGTCGGCCCAGCCTGGTTAAGACTCTAGATAACACGAGGAAGCGTTGGAGATGCTGGTCACTTTAGAACTCTAACCGCACGATGCACCATACACGATAGACTATTATTACTTAATAGAAATACGTCGCACTCGACGGTACAGTGCCAAACTCTGACAATTCAGTTATTAATTCGCATGAGGTCTCAATGCTATTCTAAGGCCAAACAGGCCATACTACACCGCACGTGGTATCGCGGGTGAGGCTTCACGTTCTGTTACTAAGTTGGAAGAAGGGTAAAGGACTAAGGGAATTCTACATTTACTTGCGCCATATTTATATGCACGGTGAACAAATAGTGCCACTCTCATTTCGGTAGCCGTATCCCTGAGCGGAGCCGGGGCTAGTACGGACATGTCTCGTCGGTACCTTTGAACTTGACGCCAGGGGCTGGTCCCCTGGCGCCTGGTCCTTTTGTCCAATAAGAGAATGAACTATTATGGGCTATAGTAGGCTAAAGGGATATTCCGTGTATATGTACAAGGAATATACAAGGGATATCAAACGATATACAAATACTATTCAATATATATCAATAAATAAATATATATATTCGGTTTAATCTGATCCTTCGTAACAGCCGCCCCCTAATTAGTCCCACCTAATTAGCTAAGCAGAGACAGATTAACCGCACTGTCCACTACTCAATGTCCGCTGTGAGGGTCAGTCAGTTCACAAAGTCATGGGGTCATGGTCGTCATCGATAGTATCGGGGAGCCTTGGCAGTTCTATTAGCCTCGCCACGGGTCGGGTGTAGGTCCGCCCTTGGACGAGCACTTCAGCTGCTCGGACCTTTCCATCGGCACCGGTGATCACTTTGCTTACGCGGCCAGCCGGCCACATAGCTCGGGGTAGTGACTGGTCGATAATCATGACGACTGTTCCTTCTGTCAAATTGTCTCTCTCTTTCACCCATTTCTGGCGGGTCTGTAGAGACGGTAGGTAGTGGAGTAGGAAGCTGTTCCAAAACTTGTCAGCCAATACTTGACTGTACCTCCACATTCTTCGGCCGTTCGCTTCTTCAGGCCTGTACATTGTCTGGGGTAGCGCGGGGTCCAGCCGCCCCATTAAGAGTGTGTTGGGGGTGACTGGGTCGACATCTGCTACATCACTTGAGACGTAACCGAGGGGCTTTGAGTTCAATACTCCCTCGATCTCTGTGAGGACTGTCATTAAGACTTCTTCCGCTACGGTCTGGGCCCCAAGCACGGCGTACAGGGCTGTCTTTATAGAACGTACTTCTCGTTCCCAAGTTCCACCGAAGTGAGGTGCGTTCGGGGGATTAAACTGGAAGTCAATCTGGGATGGAGCGAGGTGGGTCTTAAGTTCTGGGCCCATAGCTTGGAAGCTCTCTCTCAGCTCTCTTTCTCCGCCTTTGAAGTTTGTCCCGTGATCAGACAATAATGTAGACGGTTTTCCTTTCCGTGATGTGAATCTTCGGAAGGCCATAAGGAATGAGTCTGTGCTCATGGTTGGAAGGAGTTCGATATGTATCGCTCTGGTGGTCATGCATTTGAATACAATACCCCACCGCTTCTCGGTTCCTCTTCCTTTCTTTATATACAGCGGGCCGAAACAGTCCATACCGGTGGAGTGAAAAGGCTTGTCGCCGAGTCGGAGGCGACAGGGAGGTAGGTCAGCCATCCGGGGTATACTGGGCTGGGCTCGCCACTTACGACAGTCTAGACAGGTTCGCTGGAAGCGCCGCACTGCTTCTCTCCCTTGCAGTATCCAATAACGACGTCTGATCTCCGCGAAGACTCTCTCTGCCCCTGCGTGGTGCACATCCTCGTCGTATTTCTTTATGATCAGCTCTGTGACCTTGTGTCGGCTGTTCAAGACTATCGGGTACTTGACGTCATCCGGTAAGTCTGGGGCTCTCCGCAGACGACCACCCACTCTGATGAGACTATGGGCGTCGCTCTCGGGGGCTAGGTGGAGCAGTCTGCTGTCTGATGGGACGGGCTTTGCTCCCTGTAGACAGGCTAGCTCATCGGGGAACGAGTCTCTCTGGGCTCGTTGTAGCAGAAGAAGTTCTGCTTCTTCGTAGTCAGCTGCTGAAATGTCAGTCGTGGGCTGAACCTCTGGGTGGTGCCACAGAAATGTCTTTAGCTGTGCACTCTGTAGGGTGAGGCAATCGTCTATGTCGGGGTCTGTGGAGACGAGTGTGTTCAATCCACAGAACATAGGTTTCTTGTTTTCAGCCTCCTCTTTACTCGCCTCCCGTGGGGTGGGTGTAGGCCACTCTTCTTCGGGGAGCTTGAGAAACTCTGGTCCGTCACTGTAGAGGTTGTGACGGGTGAGGTCATCCAGGGACATTCCCCGGGTGATGACGTCAGCTGGGTTGTGTTTGGTGTCCACATACCTCCAGCTCGCTACTTCTGTTAACTCTTGAATCTCGGTGACTCTGACTCCCACGAAGACCTTGTATCTGCACGAATCAGACCGGATCCATGTGAGTACTGTCGTGGAGTCTGACCACAAGATTGTTCTTTGCACCGGGATGGTGAGTTCACGTTGGATTAACGTGGCGAGCTGCGCTCCTGCTAGGGCTGCGCAGAGCTCTAGACGCGGGATAGATTGTTGCTTTCGTGGGGCTATTCTTGAGCGAGCCAGGATGAAAGCAGTATGTATTTCTCCTCCCTCCTCTCGGGCACGCAAGTAGGCCACCGAACCGTAGGCTACTTCGGAGGCGTCGCTGAATACGTGCAGGTCCATCTTGCATGTCTCTGGCCTCACTGTGGGTGGGAAGTAGCTGCGGCGTATATTAACACCTGGGAGTGAGCGGAGTTCCGTCTCCCACTCTCTCCATGTGGATGCAAGGTGTTCGGGTATGGGATCGTCCCAGCCCTGGGCCTTGTCCCATAGCGCTCTTACAATCATCTTTGCCCTGGTGGTGTAAGGTAGAATACATCCCAACGGGTCATATTGTCTGGCGAGTGTTCTGTATACACTCCGTCTGGTGGTCGGTATTGCCGTCGACCTTCCCTGCTCCTTGGTCAGGGGTTTGTGTCTATAATGGAGCGAGTCTGTTTTGAAGCGCCAGACTAGTCCTAGTGTCATTTCTTGGGCTTCTCCTGGGATGGTCGCCATCCAGGTGTCGCTGCTCGCTGCCTTGTCCTCGGGGGAGAGGCTGCGCAATACTTGCGGGTCGCTGCTGGCCCACTGCCTGAGATCAAAGCCGCCTTTGATCAGGGAGGCGCGGAGCTTGAGTAGAAGAGCCTCGGCTTCTTCTGGCGTCGAGACGCTTTGTAAACAGTTGTCCACGTAGAAACTATTTGTCACACTTTGTCGGACCTCTTCATCTGCTGCTGGGTCCTCTGCGACGTGTTTTTGTAGTGCAAACGTAGCACAGCATGGGCTGCATGTGGTTCCGAAAGGGAGGACTTCCCATTGATAGATGGCTGGGTGCTCATCTCCGATCCTCTCTCTCCATAGGAACCGCAGCAGGGGCTTGTCCTCTGGGTTGAGGCTGCGCAATACTGGGGGGTCGCTGCTGGCCCGCTGCCGGAGATCAAAGCCGTCTTTGATCAGGGAGGCGCGGAGCAGCGCACGACGTCGCCAGTCAATTTTCTTTATGTGTCCCGCTGTGATTCGCTTGTTAATCTCAGCGTGGTACACAGTCTCTTGAGCGGGGTCTTTGGCTAGGCGTCGCTCTGTGTTCAATAGATACCGCTCCGTCGCTTCTTTTGTGGCGTGAAAGGTGGGCATTCCCTCTCGCCTCAGGAGTGGAGTTGCGTATCTCATCACTCCGTTGACTGTGACTCTCTTTGTCCCTTGCTCGAGGAGGGCTATAGCGTAAATATCTTCCTTAGAACGAATGTCTTTCTTTTCGTTCTTAAAGGGCATTGTCTCTAGTGTCCATAGCCTCTCGACATGCTGCAGGAGTGTGGGGTCTTCTTCTTTCGCTCTGGAGTGGAGGCAGCTAGTGGCTGCTGTTCGGTTAAGAGACTTGGTGAGGGGGCCTTGTAATGTCCATCCTAGGCGGGTCTCGACTGCTGCAGGACAACCTCTGGGTCCTGTATGGACCCGGTCTATCGGGACTATGAGGTCTGCATGGTCGGAGCCTATCAGCAGGGTCGGGGTGGCACCGTCTATGAGCGGGATAGGGAGTTGACGCAGGTGCACATATTTATCCATCAGCTTGGCGATGGGGTAGGTGTACTGCGATAGTCCTATTTCTTGGCTGGTGAAAGCATTAGTAATCCTATACCGTCTCTCTGGCTGCCCGCTTGCTGCGATAGTGAAGGAGACATTCTCGCCCTTTATCGTCTTTAGATCTCTTCTTATTGTCCGAATCGTCATCTGGTTCTCGCTCCCCCGCAGCCCCAGCTGGGCCGCAGCGGACGCGAGGAGAAGGGTCTTCTCTGACCCGTCATCAAGGACGGCGTAAGTGTCCATGACCTTATCTTGGTAACTCAGTGTTACGCGGACCACCTTTAAGAGCACCTGGGCGCCGCTGCTGCTAGCGGGGTCAATGTACATAACACTTGCCTTTGTGCTGCTGGATGGTGCAGGCTTTCTTCTGTTACTGTCGTGTAGGACATCTAGGTGGGCTCCGTCACACCGACTACACCTCTTCTTGAGGCGGCACTCGGCTGCCATGTGACTGCGCGCACATCGGTAACAGCGCCTGTTGGACTTTATCCATTGACTCACTTCTTCAGCGGTCATCTTCTTGAACAGGTCACATTGTGACAACCAGTGTTCCTTTTCGCAGTACGGGCACACCATCTTCCACTTCTCTTTCATCGAGGGGGTACTGTGGTTCTTGCTGCTCGGTACTGATTCTGATTGGTGCATGACAGTCACCGATCTTCGGCCATCGTTTGCTCTCCTAGGTCCCTCTCTGGAGCTTGGTGTGCTCCGCACGAACGTATCCAACCGTAGGCTGCTGACTTCTCTCGCCAGGAAGTCGGCTAGGTCTAGGAGGGATGGCTCGGGACCGTTAGGATCACGGTGGTCTCTTTGCCGCCTGAAGCGCTCCTGTCGGGCGGGCGGCAGCTTCTCTAAAATCCTCTCGACGTTCGAGTTTGCGTATAGTTCATGCATACCCTTTTCTCGTTGCGCCCCCAGCATCCCTACCAGGGATTGTACTTTGATAGACAGGTCGTCTAGTGAGCGATTGTCTGTTGCTGGGGGTAGGCGGTCAATATGCCTTATCTCTTGTATTACGTAATCCCATATACGTCTATATCTTTGGTCTAGTGCTGCTAGAGCCGCTGTGTATGGGGTAGTAGAGGTGGCATAGGCCAGCGCTATGTTGTGCGCTCTGGGCACTTTCAGGTGCTTCAATAGGATAGCATACTTGTGGCGTTCATCAGCTACATCCACCATCATTGTCTCTAAGCACATCCGTAGCTCCGTGTACTGTGCTCGGTTCTCATGGGTGAAGTCTGGAAACGTCGGTGTGCCAATGTATGACGCCGTGGATGGCTGGCACATCGGTGAGCGTTGGAAGAGAGGCCTCCTGGGCGAGTCTCCTCTTACGCCTCTCGGTGGGCTGGTACCGGCAGGGTACCATGGCCCGCTGGTCCAGGTACTATTCCTCGGGACTGGTCGTGCGTCATGCTCACCCGTGAATAGAGTCGGGGGTCTGTAGCGCAGAGCCGCGGGGGTATAGCCTGGGCTGTACTGGACCTCCTGGTCCTGTGGAGTAATGTGCTGCTGTCGGGCTTGACTCTCCTCTTCTCCCTCTTCTTCCTCTGCCAGGTCATCTAGATCCTGTAGTCGTCTATTTAGCCTCTCCGCGGTGTACGCCGTTCCTTCCTTGTAGCTGGGTCTCACTGGGACCAGTCGGGGAAGGAGTTCGGAGGGGGGTATAGACTCTCTCTGGTGGTCGGGCTCAGGGTCGCTTAATCGGTTAGGGGAGGGTGCCCTTGACCCGTGTCTTGACGAGGCCCTGGAACCCCTTGTGGAGGGAGGGGGTGTTGCCCTGGTGATCAGCTGCTCCATTAGCTGCGCTTGTAGTCTGTCGCGCTCGGCTTCGCGCTTGGTGAGATCTGCTTCTCTTTGGGCACCGGCAGCGGCACGCTGGGTGTCGGCCCGGTCTCTTGCCATATTCTCTTCCGCCTGAAGGCGTCTCATCTCCAGACGTATGCGCTCTTCGTCGCTCCGTTGCTGCGCCTGGAGGCGTTCTCTTTCAATGGTAGAATGTTCGCTCTCGCTAAGCATCTGTGCTTGGAGTTGTTCGCGCTCGCTAAGCGTCTGTGCTTGGGGTCGATCGCGCTCCGTAGAGGCTGCTAGGCTGGCGAGGAACGCCTGTGCCAGCATCTTGTCCGCCTCGCTGGGGGAAGACGCTGGTTGAGGTGATCCACTCCTGGCAGTACTCGTTGGGGATGCGTTCCCCTGCGGGGAGTCCTGGAGCTCTATCTCCTCGGCGCTCTCCTCATCTTGTTCCGTACAGAGTTCCATCTCTGGAGGGTTGTCTTCCTCCCGGAGCTCTTCGGGGACTACTTCTTCGGTCTTGGCGGGGGGTAAAGTCGTGTCAGTTCCCTCCTGGTCCCCACCGTGAGCTTGGTCAGTTACATTAGAACCCACTAGGGCCTCTGTGGTCGGGGTATCCTGGTTGATAGGGTCGGACATAATTTTACTTTCTACTTTTACCGCGTTTACCGTTTGTAGAAGGCTAGGTAGTATACTGGCGGCGTAATCCTCTAAGTACTGAGGTGGCTGCCATCTACGCTGCGGGCGTTCTACTTTAGGAGGACCGTTTTGTGGAGTGTTCATCATAGGCCATTTCAATAATAATACCACTATATTAATATTACACTAATTACCCTCCGGCTCGAAGGACCAATTGTAACTGAGGGGTACAATTCCCTGACTGTATTGATAAGTATGGTATCATTAAACCACTACCGCTTTATGTACTTTAACTACTGGCCATACAGTACACAATATCTAAATATGATGAACACTTTCCCACAATGAAATCGGTTCCAGACAAAGGTAATAATCAAATATTTAATATAGCAAAAGGTACATATGATATTTACTATTACATTTATGATTTGAATGCACTTGTAAGGCAAATGAGTACTCGTAGGCAAATCAACACTGAATGTCCAATCTCTGGTTACGCAGGAAGCAAGTATACAACCTGGCTCTTAGGGAATTAGATCTATGGTACACTTAATGATATAGCGGGATATTCTGGAAGGGGTCCTCCCGGTTGTAAGCCGGTAGGGGGGGTAGGAGAGCCGTCGGTAGTAGACCGTCTGGTCAACGATATCTAGGGAGACTTCAAGTACAGAAGACAGTGCAGTAGACTCTTGATCCGCAGATGAATACACCTTGGTTCTCTTGTAGGCTGTAGCTCCACAATGAAGAAGAAGCTAGGCGACCTCAGTCTCTCTGAGCGCCGACTCAACTTGACTCCTCTCGGGGGTAAATCCAACACTCACAGGCGTCGGCGATTATCCGCTCCACAAATCACAGTACCAAAGCAAATATATTCCAGCCGCATAGGGCTCAGCAGTCGTCGGGTAGGTAATCCAGTGTACATGTCCCTCGGTCCTCGTCTAGATCTCCTCGGATGAAGGCGCCATGTGGTCGGCCCAGCCTGGTTAAGACTCTAGATAACACGAGGAAGCGTTGGAGATGCTGGTCACTTTAGAACTTTAACCGCACGATGCACCATACACGATAGACTATTATTACTTAATAGAAATACGTCGCACTCGACGGTACAGTGCCAAACTCTGACAATTCAGTTATTAATTCGCACGAGGTCTCAATGCTATTCTAAGGCCAAACAGGCCATACTACACCGCACGTGGTATCGCGGGTGAGGCTTCACGTTCTGTTACTAAGTTGGAAGAAGGGTAAAGGACTAAGGGAATTCTACATTTACTTGCGCCATATTTATATGCACGGTGAACAAATAGTGCCACTCTCATTTCGGTAGCCGTATCCCTGAGCGGAGCCGGGGCTAGTACGGACATGTCTCGTCGGTACCTTTGAACTTGACGCCAGGGGCTGGTCCCCTGGCGCCTGGTCCTTTTGTCCAATAAGAGAATGAACTATTATGGGCTATAGTAGGCTAAAGGGATATTCCGTGTATATGTACAAGGAATATACAAGGGATATCAAACGATATACAAATACTATTCAATATATATCAATAAATAAATATATATATTTGGTTTAATCTGATCCTTCGTAACAGTCAGCTAAATGACTAAATGTAAATGTAAATGAGAGTATGTTGTTCAGCAAAGTTCTATGTACTGCTCAGCATGTTTAAAGAGAGATCACTTCCCCTTTTTTCTCCAATGTTAATAATAAATTTTTCTTTTTGGCTGAACAGCGCATGTGGACCTGGTGAGTAGTCCTCTAACAATTCTCTGAGCTTCTGGCTACATCACAGATCACACAAATCTAGTGTTGCTCTGGGCGTCCGATCTAGCACCAAAATGTAGCTGTTTTGTGTGCTGAGTGGGAGGAGTGGGTGGGGCTGTTGGGCAGCGGTGTGTGTGTGTATATGTCGCTGTCGGGGCATTCATCTCAAACGCAAAGCATTTCCAAACAGCACTCCTGTTGTGTTTGCTGTTCTTAGAGAGCACTGTGTGTGTGCAGAAGGATAAAGTACAAGGTCTGATCACAACCAGTCGCGGAGGCTCTGCTCTTGCCACATTTAACAAGCTAATAATTATCCTATCAGGTGGAAACATTTCCACAGATCCTAGGCCAGTAGTTGCCTACAATAACCTAAGACATACTAAAACATAAAGGTCCAACCATTAAAAATAGCAATCCCTAGTAACCCCCCTGCACAAAAAGGGCAGCAAATTAGACCCAGGCAACTACCGCCCTGTTTCTATTCTTACCTCCATCTCGAAAGTCATGGAAAAAATAGTATATGAACAGGTCGAAAAGTACCTTGCGGAAAAAAAATCTAATCTACGAATTCCAATCTGGCTTCATAACATCCCACTCCACTGACACATGCCTTCTCTATTTGAACGACCACATCAAACAAGAGGTGGACGCGGGCAAATACTGCGGCATGGTCATGCTGGACCTACAAAAGGCCTACCTGGAGGGGAGAGAACAGATGGTGGAGGTAAACGGTACCCTATCCCCCCCTCCCAGTGAGCTGTGGTGTTCCACAAGGAAGCATACTAGGACCGCTACTGTTCCTAATTTATGCAAATGACATGTCGTCAGCTTGTGACTAGGGATGTCCTGATACTTTTTTTTTGCTCCCGATCCGATCCCGATCATGTGATTTTGAGTATCTACCGATACCGATCTTTCCCGATCTAATACATTTTTTATTTTTTATTTATTTTTTAATATATATATTTTTTTATCCCAATTTCTCACATTACATTCACCCTGAATGTTGACGTTATCCAGGTGAAAAGTTTACTTCATTCAAGTGAGGCATTGCAATCCTTGACATAAATCATTTGATGTATAATTAAATCAAAGGAAATGCGTTTGGGTCTGAGAGTGTGGCTGGTCTGCCGTTCTGCAGCTGGATACTATTGGTTTGTTTTGGCAAAATTCTTCTGCTTTGTGTGACAATAAATAAATTAATGATGATATGCAATTTAAAACCAAAACTAAGGCCTCAGTATGAGTTTAAGACGTGAACATGGGCATGTTTGTTGAATACAAAAATGTTTAAAATTTAAATAAAAAATATCCAGATTTTTTTATTATTATTTTTTTTGCCGATCCCGATCTTCGGAAAATCACGTGATCGGCCCCGATCCCGATCACGTGATCGGATCGGGACATCCCTACTTGTGACTGCAACTTGTTCCTGGTCGCGGACGACTCAGCCCTGCTGGTCTCTGACAAGAACAAGTTACAGGTTGAAAAAACCCTCAGCTTGGAACTAGGCAGAATCTGCACCTTGCTCACTGATAACAAACTATCATTACACCTGGGTAAAACAGAGTCCATTCTCTTTGGTTCAAATAACAAACTCAGCAAGACCGACGGCTTCTCAGTTACAGTGGGTGACAATATTGTCACAAGTGTAGCAGCCTGAAACTATTGCTTATTATTCAGAGCTGCTGACTTGCCTTTTTGTCTCCCCTTTCTGAACCAAGACATTCTAATTCGTTTCATTGATATTCGCACGAACAATGACACAAGCGTCTCATTCTTCTATCGCTGGAATATGGATTATATTCTACCATCCTTTCCCTTGTGTGACTAGTAGGCGGGACCAGCAGGGGGCAGTAGCAGGCAGAGAGTGTCGGGGAGAGATGGAACGTGATATATGGGAGAAGAGAACCTCTTCGGCAGTGAACTTGAACACGAACAGTCGCAACGGACGGGGGCTCTGGAGAGCCCTGTTGCAGAAGTTATGTTGGAGAGCCCCGTAGAATAGTGACGGGTGATAGGAAGTACTTGCTAGTGGACCCGACGTCCTAGAAGTACCAGCGATAATGTGTGAGCAAACGGTATAGAACAAGGTACTAACACTATCGAGTTATAGTAGTTACTGTGTGCGGTATAAGTAGCGTGCGGCTAATAACATATCTGAGTCCTTGGTAGTCGGGTTATAGCAGTTACTGTGCCGGTATAGAGTGCAAGCCCAGATACGTGCGTTTTGGTAGAGTAACATTAGGGCTTCGGTGCCCAGGATCTATTGCACGTTACACAGTGTGGTGCGGCCTGCGGGCGAAGTGAACGCTAACAACCAGTGTCTAAGGGGTACCCCAAACTATATATGCCGGCATTAGAATAGGGCTTTTTGCAAGGTATTAGTGGGCCCACATTTATTGGTTTATTTTGTTATTTGTTTATTTGATTGTTTGATTCCCAATGTGTCTACATTCTATGCCTGGGTTCCCCCAGTACAAGCGGGGTGGTTTAATGTATTGAGCACTCTGTGCCTATGGTGGGAAGAGCTTCCCCTACATTGATAACAAGAGCACCCGGTGCCTTATATTAAGAATTAACATTGTAATGTATAACCTGCCTAGGCTTCACTAAAGTAGACCTAATTGGGATCATTGTGTGTGTCTCTTTCTTTGAGTTCCCTTTGCTATTCTAACCTCTGGGTAAATATTGTGACTGCATAATTATTTAACCCTTACACCCCATTTACAGAATAGCATTTGAAGGGTCTATACAGGTGGTCAAGGAAGGGTACTGCTTAAATGGAAGCCCAATAATACTATTGAACTGACAGTCACTGGGTGTGGGAGGGCTGCCGGAGGTACTGAGGGAGTGAGGGTGTGTGGGGAGCTACTGCTGACCGCCTTGGAAGGCGAGGGAGACCAGAGTACCAATCCCCAGGTTAGTAAATCCTGGGCCCCATCCACTCCAACTGCAAGCCCTCCAGAACGACGTTCCGGGCCAAAGACGGGGGGTACATATAGGTCCAATACTATAGTATCCTACTACCCAGTGTCTGTGTACTACTACTCCCACAAGCAGGGATAATCCACCCTGCTACACAAGGAAAGATGAAATTACATACCTGGGTTACATCCTAGAGGCAAATCTTTCCTGTGACAAAATGGCATCCAATGTAATCAAAAAAGTCAACCAATGAACTAGATTCTTGTACTGGATCTCCTCTCTGGTAAACAAGAATACCCTGAAGACTCTGGCAGGAGCACTCATTCAAGGGTACTACGACTATGCTTGCACCTCATGCTACCAAAGCACCTCAAAGGCGCTAAAAACAAAATTACAAACATCACAAAACAAACTGGTCAGACTACTGCTTGACCTTACTCCTAGAACCCACCTCAGCCCTGCCCACTTTGACAACCTAGGATGGCTTAGAGTAGACGACAGAGTACAGCAACTTGCAATGGGCCTGGTCTACAAGATACACTACACCACTAAGGTACCCATGTACATGTCAAAATACTTACCAAAGGTCAGTGAATACCACGACCACAACACCAGAGGGAGCTCCACAAATCATGTTAAACCCAGATTCGGCTCAAACAAGGGACTAAACACGTTTCGCAATTATGCCACATCAATGTGGAACGACCTACCCACAGCTGTAAAGGAATGTGAATCACTACCCACTTTCAAAACCACTCTCAAAGAGCACCTACGGGAGACTGCAATTTGGTACTGGCCCCTGTAAATGTCCAAACCCAACCCCCTCCAATGTACAGTTTCCCCCATCCCGCCTACCCAACCCCCCCTCCCACTCCACCCACCCAACCACCTCCAATGTACAGTTTCTCCCGACCACCTATGTATATACTCTCTTTTTAGACTCCTTTTGTACACATAAACAGTACTGTATATTTGTATGTCATGTATGTCATATATGTTATGATGAATTTAAAATGGGGGACCCTGATGTAGGGCTGGGCGATATGACGATATTATATAAATATCGGGTACAGTTCATTAACGATACACTTTTTAAACGTATCGTGGATATCGTGATGTTTTGCCCTCGCGTTCTGGTTAGAGGATTGTGTCGCGTCAATCTGGTCCACACGTTCGTTTTGTGGCATTAACGTTATAGTTACACGTTCAATAACATCAGCATATTTACCCGACCATAGCTAGCATTGTTTTGGTTGGTCATTCATAGCTCAGTTCCTTCCTTTGCTCAGAGAGCACGTACTGAATTGTACCCATTCTGCAATCTGTTAATAAAGTTTTCAATCAGACAAATGTATATAAACATTCGTTGCAGTAAAATCATTATGCCTCATTTAGTACTCCTGCGGAGCGCTCGTAGCCTACTCGTGGGCCGTGGGGAGCTAACGTTATTAGCCACGGTAGGTTTGTTGTGGTTTTCTGTCTGTGTAGATCAATGGCGGACTTACCGGAAGTAAAAAACGAATAAGCACTTGCCGATTGGTGCTAAGAACAGCAGGGCGGGTGCAAGCGGTGTGACGTAATTGGCAGAATTGACTGTCAATCAAAATTATTCTGTTGCCGTCTGAATTAATGAATTAATGAAAACTTTATTAACAGATTGCAGAATGGGTACAATACAGTACAGCTCAATACAACAACAGTGGACTGGAGGATGAAGACCAGAAAAAGACTTTCGGCTTTTTTACACAAGGGTCCTCCATTTTCAATTCATCAAAACATTTAGAGACATACAAATATACAGTAACAGTAGTTTAATAAAAATGCTAAAATGCTATTGATTGATTGATTGAAAACTTTATTAACAGATTGCAGAATGGGTACAGTACAGCTCAATACATACAATTGTTAAGGGGATGCAGACCAGAGAAAGACTTTCGTCTTGTTTACATCAGGGTCCCCCATTTTAAATTCATCATATTTCATATCTAAATCATATAATATCTCATTGCTAAATATATGCAATATATAATCTAATAATCCAATAATCTAAATCTAATATATAATATAAAAATGCTAAATGCATGGGTATTTTGTCTTTAATGTTAGCTTGCAAACTCAAATACTGTCTTGGTAAGCCTCATAATGAATTGTTTGGGAAAAAAAAGAAAAACATTGTGATGTGTATCGCGTATCGCCGAAAGGTCAGAAAATATCGTGATATCATATTTAGGCCATATCGCCCAGCCCCTGATGTAAACAAGACGAAAGTCTTTCTCTGGTCTGCATCCCCTTAACAATTGTGTGTATTGAGCTGTACTGTATTGTACCCATTCTGCAATCTGTTAATACAATTTTCAATCAATCAATCAATCAATGACCATAAATAAATTGGCTATAATGTATCCTAGTGTTTAGACGTGAAGAACCTCTATGACCGGCAACGTCACTAACTCACTCACAGCTGTAGCAGCTGCTCACTAACGTGAATATCTGTCACTGAGTGATGAAGTTACACGACTGGGCTGCTGGATGACGTGACCGACGACATCACTGGTAAACACTGAAGTGAGGTGCGGTTGGGTAGCGCAGTGGACTAAGCACTCGTCTTCCACCGCAGAAACTCTGGGATCGAATCCAGCTGTCAGCGGTACCTCCGGCTTGGTGAGTCATCCCTACTAACACAATTGGCAGTGTTAGCAGGTGGGAAGCCGGTGGGGTATGTGTCCTAGTCATTGTAAACTGCGACTCCTACTGGTCGGTCGGGGTGCCTGTTCAGCAAGGAGGGGATCTTGGGGAAATAGGGTGAACATACGGTTATCCTATAACCATAGTTATATGAGTATAGCGAGCGCTCTGCTCATAGTGGAACCCTATCCCTTATCAATCTAATTCTGAATAAATGTCTTCACATGTACACACCCATCCGCCTGGCCACACCCACATCCGCTCCTCTACATAAGCGGGGACGTGGCCATACTAACAGCTCCTTCCCAAGTCTTTCACCACCGAAGGCGAAGACCACGGGGTCCTCAGTGAGTCTGAGCAGAGCGCTCGCTATACTCATATAACTATGGTTATAGGATAACCGTATGTTATATTATCGTATAGCTTACGCTCTGCTCGTAATGGAACACAGGAGCTGAGTAGAGCGGAAGCTCGACAAATGTACCCGCTGAGGCCCCCCACAACCATCAGAACCGGGGAGGACCCGAGCCCCCGGACCCCCCTAGAGGGGGACGGGAGGGAATCGGATCCGACTGTGCGAAGAGGGTTTAGCAACTCAACGCACAGGGTGAGCAGATCGTAGGACTTACCTTCACACAGAAGGACCCGCGACTACACAGGCGCGCATCCCACATGCCACTAGGGAATGAACGGGAAGAAAAAAAAACCTGTTACAGCCCCTAACATCACGGGGTCAAAGGTCAATAACCCAACCCCATGGCAAGGCCATAGCAGCGGAGCGCGGAGGAGGACCCAGCCCCAGGAACAGCCTGAGGGCCAGGACCCCCCGGAAAGGGGGCCTGGTGAGGCCAACAATGCCGTAGCATCGAGACCCCACCAGACGGTCACTAGTGACACCACCCCCCACATCGCCAGCGTATCAGACAGGGCCCAATCCAAGAACAGGCCCTTCCCCCCTACAGCATTCCGCCCTGAAGCACTCCACAGAGGCTACACCCCCACAACACTGTGGGGCCAGTCGGCGCACCGGGGAGACAACCCCCAAAGAGGTTGATCCCTCAATCCTGGCAACAGGTCAAAAGCGTAACTCGACCTGTGCCCGGAGCACTGCAGACTAGACAGGCGCCTAAGGGGTCTACTGAGAACAGCACCCCGGCGGAAGGGGCGTTCGGTATGCTGTGCACCATGTCGCAGCCTCCACAAAAACCCGACCCCCTAGAGAGGCCGAGGCAGAGAAGGCTGACACTAGCAGGCAGACGGGGTCAGGCCCGGCCTAACCCGATAGTCGACTCCGCTACCAACACACCGGGGAACCAACCACCCCCCTATGTTTAGTTTAGGAGATGGGAGGGAGAGAAGTCATGGAGGGTCAATGAGGGAGGGAGGGAGGGAGAAGGAGAAAGGGAGGGAGGGAGAGAGAGAGGGAGAGAGGTAGGGAGGGAGAGAGGAAGGGAGGGAGGGAGAGAGGAAGTGAGAAGGAGGGAGAGGGAGGTATAGAGAGAGGGAAAGAGAGGGAGAAAGAGAGAGGGAAAGAGAGGGAGAAAGAGAGAGGGAGAGAGAGAGAGGGAGGGAGAGGGAGGGAGAAGGAGAGAGGGAGGGAGGGAGAGAAAGGGAGGGGGGAGAGAAAGGGAGAGAGAGAGTGAAAGGGAGGGAAATAGCTGAAATCACGCTCTAATTCCATTTTCCTGAAGTCATTTTGAAATATCAGAAACCGTGCCAGATAAAACGGGTAAAGTTAGGAAAAGTCATTGAGTGACAGAGCTGGAGCTCGACAGAGTGACGAGGATACATTTATTGAAAATGCCTATAGGGGTCATGTGACCCCTTGTCGGCTGTGCTAGTGTTAACCCCCCCAAGAAAAAAACTCCGAAACACAACTGCGCGTATACACCGGCTATACAGGCAGTACAAGCGTTTCAGTTTTCAAGAAGAGGTTAACCCAGGCCAACAGGGCGACGAGAACGAAGGACCAGGCTCCTTAGCACAGCGCAAGGTACAACACAATATGGACCAAGCAACTGCGAAGGATAACTCGTAGTGACGTAATCATGAACATACCTCCATAACATCAAACCCCACGACGCCCAGGCCAACCCGCCCTTTCCCCCCTGAAAAAAGCACAAAGTCCTTCAGGGTACCAGAACAGCAGATCTGCAACGGGTTAACTGACTTGGTCCGGCGCGACCAGAACCAGTCCCGTGTCCTAATCACGCCATCATCCCCAGTCTTAAGAGGGGGGTAGGTACACGTGTCGATCTAAAACATCACAAAGGGCGCCACCAAGACGGTCAAAACATGAACGCACCGCGCCCAGCGGGCTACCCCATGGGCCTGAGACCCCTCCGCCAATGTTTCGATCTACTCCGTCATCTCCCCCCAGAGATGAGCGAGAATTCGTAGAGACTAACCTAGTACACTGGCGCTCGGAAGAGATAAAATCTCCATCCCAGTTGCTCTACAAAAAACGCCGTTTCTATAATGAGCAACCAAGGCGCGCCAGCCCATGTGTGGTTTCACACTGAAGCACCCAGGGCCAGCGCTATGTACACGTCGAGACCCAAAACACATCAATGGTAATTCTAACAAGAACCCAGATAATGTTCCCTCCATGCCGCCTGGGACGAGCGGTAGGAAGCTGGCCAAAAGACACAGATATGGGCCCCATATGATGCGTCTGAGGGAAAGAAACCCTGTCAACACTGCTCTGTATAAAGAGAGGGGACAGGAACCCCCAGAGAGACCTCCCACGTGAGTAATAATTGAAAAGATATATGTAAACATTGAGCCACGTGACCAAAAGCTCAACACATATGCAATAGAGAGCAGAGCAGAAAACAAAGTTTCCACGCACCGCATAACTCAATCTTAACAATGACAGCAGGTCCACAACATGGAGCCTGAAAAAAAAACTCACGGAAGCCTCACGACCAATAGAAACGCGCCCAGTGACGTATTCTATGGCCGGGGAAATTCCGTGACCCACCTGCCCAAATATGGCGTGGGACCAGGGAACTCCCTTCCCCCCCCCCCCCCCCCTCTCCCCACCCTGTGATGCGCTGACCCAACAGCGTGACAGGAAGACCGAAGAACAGGAGGTCCAACCCCCTGGCCAATCAGAAAAAAGGGGGGGAGGGGTTTATCAGTTCACCCCCTTATGACCCCACACCCCGGATACGATGAAAACAAACACGCAGCGATGATACCAGTTTACCTAGCATGCCGCCCAGGCATATCTGACCGCCACGACCGCGGAGCTAGAGACACCCCACGACGCACGGAGGACGCGGCAATGGAGAAGCGCTGGTGAAGGGTGACGTTGTGAGCGTCCAAACCCTCCGAAGGTGCAAACATTATGTCTTAGCTTTTCTCGTAAATTGCCGAGAGACAGAAAAATAAGATACAATGTCCACGTAGCTCCTTTCCAACAACTATTTCGGCACTAAACTCAAGTGGTGCATACAGACACTTGTCGGTGGTGAAAATAGGGAAGGAGCTGTTAGTATGGCCACATCCCCGCTTATGTAGAGGAGCGGATGTGGGTGTGGCCAGGCGGATGGGTGTGTACATGTGAAGAAATGTATTCAGAATTAGATTGATAAGGGATAGGGTTCCACTACGAGCAGAGCGTAATCGATAATCGATGTCAGGTGAAAAGAAGCGGCTGTGTCGGAGGAGGCATGTGGTAGTTCTACACCCTCCACAGGCTGACAGTGGGGTAATGTGCGCAACGACCAGGAAGGAAATTGGCATAACAAAAAAAAATAATAATTCCAGCCATATACTAGGTTTTGACCTAGTCTTGTTTTTGCCATGTGTGGGCAGCAGGGGCGGAGCTATAGGCGCGGCAGGGGAGGCAGCGGCCTTAGGGCCCGCCCACCGTCTGGCGGGAGGGGGGGCCCGGGCCCCGGCCCCCCCTCCGGCCCCGGGCCCAGGCCCGGGACTGAATGGAGTTGCCGTTCGCGTGTGGGACTGGATCGAACACAACTGGTGGTAACGGCAACTGGGACTGGTGCGTTTGTTTTGATTCTAGGCTCCTCCCGTTTTGCCAGTACTGTGGTACGAGTACGACTGATAGCGTGTGGTTTAGGAACAGGGCGTTTTGCACAAATCCAGCGCTCCCTTTCCTTGGCTGTGACGTAGCCACGTAAATCTCACAAGCAGCGCGGAGGTGATATTTTTCTCTGATGTCGTGTTCACGTTACGTGGGAAGAATCGGAAGAATCAGCTTCCGACTGGGAAAAACCATTCACGTCAGCCTCCTAGTTGTAATTCCTACTAGGACATATGGGATTTTTTATAGACCCCGATATCTCCCACTTCGCGTCACGAATTGCGGAAGTATGGATGTGGGCGTTTTGATCGAGTCAATGCGTGAAGGCTTCCTAGTTGTAGCAATGAGATGTCCTCTGGTTCTTCCGCTTCTTCCCACGTAACGTGAACGCGACATCAGAGAAACACAACATAATAAGTCACCTGAAACATGAATGAATGAAAACTTTATTAACAGATTGCAGAATGGGTACAGTACAGTACAGCTCAATACATACAATTGTTAAGGGGATGCAGACCAGAGAAAGACTTTCGTCTTGTTTACATCAGGGTCCCCCACATCACCACCGTGGTGTATTAAAATCCGACGACGCCGAGCAGCTAAAGGGGACATTTACCAGCACAAAGTGTGGATATATTATGATTTAACAAGTCTTATCTGTCCAGGACGATGACAACATTATTGCAGGTAAGCTACCTAGTACTACTAACGTTATCACGCTAGCTTGGATGCTAACTAACGTAATGTGAATGAATGAATGAAAACTTTATTTAACAGATTGCAGAATGGGTACAATACAGTATGGCTCGTTAAGGGGATGCAGACCAGAGAAAGACGTTTGTCTTGTTTACATCAGGGTCCCCCATTTTCAATTCATAGTGATCATAGAAAACATATACGTTACCACCTAGCCACAATCTATGGTATTTCTAGGTTACCACATGGGTGGCGCATGTGAACACTTTGTGAATTATGTGAGGGTGTATCATGATGATGGTAATTTGGCACTTAACGAACGTTACCTATCTCTTTGCCGTTTTGCATAGTGCACTGCATAGTACCAGAGATGACAAAAGTTATGTGGTAACATAGGTCGCATCACTGCCAGTAGTCGGCATATTACCCAATTCTGACTCTGGTATTAGTCAACTAACGTACTGTTAGCCAGCTACTGTAATAACGAAACTGAAATATCTAATGATGATAGTCAATCATAAAGACAGAAAACACTCTCATCACAGACAAGCTGGATCTGGCCAAATACCTAAACATGTCATGGTGAATGAATGAAAACTTTATTTAACAGATTGCAGAATGGGTACAATACAGTACAGCTCAATACATACAATTGTTAAGGGGATGCAGACCAGAGAAACACTTTCGTCTTGTTTACATCAGGGTCCCCCATTTTCAATTCATTATAACATAATGACATACAGATAGACAGTAGTGCTACATCTATACATGACATACCAGATTTGCAAATACAGTACTGTTTGTGATACGAAAAGAGTCCAGAAAAGAGAGTATATACATTTGACGTATTATTATTGTATTGTGATATGTTTTGTTTCATGTTGGATTTTTTTTTTTTTTTTTTTTTTTTAATAATACAATAAATATCGGGGGGGGGGGGGGGGGGGGGGGGGCCCGAGCTGTCAATCTCGCCTCGGGGCCCGTGGGGCATTCCAACCGCCACTGGTGGGCAGGCTCACATTTGAGCTCCACCGCAGGATGATGATGTAATACTTACCGCGCTCTGTGGACCCCGGTAAGGCTGCCAACACCCTTGGCAGCAACGGGGGCCAGTGAGATGGGACAGTTTGGCCTCCTAATGCCTGTTAGAACCAAATTGTTATGATAGTGAGAATAGTGATCAGGAATACTTCTAGGTAGGGATGTCCGATATTATCGGCCTACCGATATTATCGGCCGATATCGGCATTAAAATGTGATATCGGAAAATATCGGTTTTCTATAACCTTTATTTACCCAGGCAAGCAAGTAAGAACAAATTCTGATTTTATTTATTGTCAAAAGTATGCATAATGTTGTGTTAATTCCACAACAAGAGATATGTAATGTTAATTACCTGAAATTATTCCATTTTTTGGGGGGGGGGGAACCCTGCATATATCGGTATCGGTTGATATCGGTATCGGAAATTAAGAGTTGGACAATATCGGTATATCGGTATTGGTAAAAAAGCCAATATCGAGCATCCCTACTTCTAGGAATTCTCCACTTACCTTCTTCAGCCTCAACTGCTGTGGCCTTAATTTCCCCCCCAAAGGTGACCCTAAGATATGACTAAGATGTGACTGGCTCTTTTAGCATAAACCTTCTATTCCCGGTCCCCGATTCCCAATAATGCTCTGCGGTTCAGTTTACCATGTTGTTCTGCTCCCCCTGAAGTGGATTGACTGAGACCATCTCTGGACCAGAGAGTGTTGTAATCACGGCGAGAGCCTTCCTCACCCCTCCTCCTTCCTCACCATCACCATCACGGCGGAAGCCTCCCTCACCCCTTATCCTCTCACACCCTTATATGGGCAGCATCCGTTCCCCGGTTTCCCACGCTGCCAGCCCATCAATCAACACGGCTGTGACGGATTCCCTCATCAGCGTGAGGATACTTCAGCCCGCAGATCCGGTTCTACCCTCGTCGGGTACGACGACTAGCTCTAGCCTTGTTACTCAAAACCTTGATGAATTGCCTTGTCGCTAATCCTGTTCTCTCTGTGCCCCAGGACCACCGCCCCGGTACTCCGCTCACCTGGACGTCCCGTGCGGCACATGGATTGCACCATTCCTCATCCCGTGAACATTCTTGTACCTGTCGCACATTTCCTATTTGTGAAACTGTCTGCTTGGGGAATTATAATTAAAACCCACTTAAACCGCTCCATTCTCTCTCCTCCTGTGTTCTGCAATTGGGCTCTGCCAAACCCCTATCCTAACAGAGAGAGAGAGAGAGAGAGAGAGAGAGAGAGAGAGAGAGAGAGAGAGAGAGAGAGAGAGAGAGAGAGAGAGAGAGAGAGAGAGGGGAGAGAGAGAGAGATAGAGAGAGAGAGAGAGAGAGAGCGAGAGAGAGAGAGAGAGAGACGTTTAAGGAAGGGAAATACAAGGCAAAGAAAACGAGAGGAGATAATAAGAAAAAGAGGCAGTGGAAAGAGAGAGAGACAAAAAGAGGAAGATACAAAGCGAGATGGCTAGATTGGGTGTCACATGGCTTGAAACGGGTGGGAGGGAACTATAACGACAGCAGTTTAATCAGCTATCATTCTCTGCTCATCTATTCTTGGCGCTGCCTCTGAGAGATGCATCGCAAGCCTCTTCTCCAGAGGTCTGATTGAATCTCAATCTCATTTTACCCTCTTATGGTGTAAGAAGAGTATCACAATGACGATGTCCTCATCCTCATTCATACATTAAGGAGACCTGGACATGTTTGGTAAGGTTCTCTGCAAAGCAAGTTCAAGTTCAAGTTCAAGTTCTTTAATAGTTGTCATACAGAAGTACAGAATACTTTCATACAAAATGCTTCTTACTGTTACGCTCCAGAGACTGTGCTAGACAAGATAGTATCAAATAACATAATAACATAATATAGCATGAATTTAGAAGAAGAAAATGAGGTCACAGTGTTCGGTATAGACATATGTACAATGTTCTGAGTTACCATATAATATACAATACACAATACTATGCAGTGTACTAATGTACAGTACTATCTAGTGCAAAGCAGAAATGGGATGAGGTACAATTTTAGGTACAATTTACAGTAAGGTGTACGAGTTGTAGTGCAATCCTTCATCCATAAATATAAAGTGTGGGGAGTGGGTGCTACAGTGTGTTTGTTTAAAGTGGGTGTGTGCTATAAAGTGTGTGGAGTGGGTGCTACAGTGTGTTTGTTTAAAGTGAGTGTGTGCGTGTGGATGTGTGTGCTATGTGTGTTTGGTGGTTGTTGTTGTGTAGTGTTCATTCATTGTTCGTTTAGCAGCCTGATGGCCTGGGGATAGAAGCTACTTCTGAGTCTTTCTGTGCTCGCCTTGAGACTCCTGTATCGCTTGCCTGACGGCAGCAGTTCAAAGAGGCAGTTGTTCGGGTGGCTCGAGTCCTTAATAATTCTCTTAGCCTTCCCCTTGCAACGCTTGTAGTAAATGTTCTGGAGGGTGGGGAGCCCCCCTCCAATTGTGCGTTCGGCTGAACGTGTCACTCTTTGTAGTCTGCTTTGGTCTTTTGCAGTGCTATTCCCAAACCAGGAGGTGATGTTGCCGGTCAAGATGCTCTCTATTGTACATGAGTAGAAGTTCTTAAGGATCTTCTTGCTGACTTGGAACTTCCTTAGGCGCCTGAGGAAGTAGAGGCGTTGTCATGCCTTCTTCACCACACTGTTAATGTGTGTGGTCCATGTCAAGTCCTCGGATATGTGGGCTCCGAGGTACTTGAAGCTGTTGACTCTCTCAACCGGTGCCCCGTCGATGCTGAGGGGGCTGTAGTCCTTGACCCCCGACCTCCTGAAGTCCACAATCATCTCCTTTGTTTTGCTGACGTTCAGGGAGAGGCTGTTTTCCTGGCACCATCCCGCCAGGACCTTGACCTCTTCCAGGTAGGCCCTCTCGTCGTTGGCAGAGATCAGGCCCACCACCACTGTGTCGTCAGCAAATTTGACGATTGTATTGCTACTCCGCTGAGCCACACAGTCGTGTGTGTACAGGGAGTAGAGGAGGGGACTCAGGACACAGCCCTGGGGGGCCCCTATGTTGAGGGTGATGGATGAGGAGGTGCAGTTGCCTGCTCTCACCACCTGGGGTCTGCCAGTCAGGAAGTCCAAGACCCACTGGCAGAGGTCATAGCCCAAGCCCAGGTCCCTGAGCTTGGCTATGAGTATGGAGGGGACTATGGTATTGAATGCCGAGCTGTAGTCGATGAATAGCATTCTCACATAGTTCCCCTGCCTCTTGTCCAGGTGTGATGCTGCTGTGTGCAGCACATGGGATATGGCGTCCTCCGTGGACCTGTTGGGGCGGTATGCAAATTGCAGGGGGTCCATGTTGATGGGGAGGGAGGAGCAGATGTAGCCCTTTACTAGCTTCTCGAAGCACTTCATGGCTATGGAGGTGAGAGCTACAGGGCGGTAGTCGTTGAGGCAAGCAGGCTTGGATTTTTTGGGTACAGGGATAATAGTGGACTTCTTCAGGCAGGTGGGGATGACAGCCTGTTCTAAGGACAGGTTAAATATGTCAGTGAATACTGGGGCCAGTTGGTCGGCACAGACTTTTAGGACGCGGCCGGGGATGCCGTCTGGACCTGCTGCCTTCCTGATATTCACTTTTTTAAAGGTCCGCCTCACCTCATGCTCTGTTACCCTGAACACTGCGCCTCCATCAGCAGCCGACCCCCCCCCCCCCCCATTGCCGAGGCTTGTGAGCTGGTGTTGTTATTACCAGCATCAAACCTCGCATAGAAGGTATTGAGGTCATTTGCTAAGGAGATGTCACTGTTCAGTTTGAGGGAGGCGCCTTTGTAGTCTGTCATCGTTTTGAGCCCCTGCCACATAGCTCTAGAGTCAGCTTGTTCAAACTGGAGTTCAATTTTATCCCTGTAGCGTCGTTTGGCCTCTGACACAGTCCTCCTTACGTTGTATCGCGCCACCTTGTGGTCATTCATGTTGCCTGCCTCTAGGCCGTCGTTGTATGCTTTGGTGCGCTCTCTCAGAGCTTCACGGACGGATTTGTCTACCCAGGGTTTTTGATTTGGGTAAACTTTCATTTTGGTAGTGGGGATTGTTTCTTTCACCCTAGTACAGACATAGTCCAGCACTGTCTCCGTGTAGGCATTAATGTTATCTGTGTCGCGGAACACGTTCCAGTCTGTGTTGTGAAACACTGACCGGATCGTATCCTCTGACGTCACATCCCATTTCTGCACCTCTCGCGAGACTACGGGAGTACTTTTAATTTTCTGTCTGTACTTCGGTGTAAGAAAAATTGATGCGTGATCTGACTTACCGAAGCCACTATCAGAATGAGCCTTGTAGCCACCTTTAAATTGCGTGTAACAGTGATCTAGGATGTTACCGCCTCTGGTGTTGCAAGTCACATGCTGATAGAAGTCGGGTAATACCTTTCTCAGATTGGCGCTATTGAAATCTCCCAGAACCAAAATGGCGGCGTTAACATTCGCCTCTGTGGAGCAATGATGCTCTCTTAGAGGACCACCCATTTTAAGAATTAATACACGTTATTCCTATGGTCTAAGACAGTCCAAGGATATTAGTGATTATGAACAATTCTTCTCCAAAACCCAAAAACTTGAGTGCTGAAACTTGTGATGTGATCATCAGGTATAGTCTGGAGCTGCTCCATAGATAATGAATTGGGAAAGATGGTAAAGATTACATAGTATGGGGGGGGCTCCAGTAGCTCACCGCATATCTTGGCGCTATTTCTGCGTCGGGGAAAACCGTGCTGCGTCACGGATCTGGTGGACTTTGAGTTTGATTCCCGGACCGCCGTCATTTGCCAGAATGTCTTCCCCTGCTCTATATCCCGTTTCACCCTGTATCTGTCGGTCATGCTTGACCAGAAAAGCGATAAAAAAAAAAAAAGTAAAAAAAAAAGTAAAAAAAAAAAAAAAAAAAAATTACATAGTACCGTATGTTTGTATGTCTCTTAATGTCTTGATGAATTGAAAATGGAGGACCCTAATGTAAACAAGACGAAAGTCTTTTTCTGGTCTTCATCCTCTTAGCAGTTGTTTGTATTGAGCTGTAATGTATTTTTTTTCTTCTTTTTTTGTAGCATTTTTACAGCTTTATTGGTCACGCAGGACCGACAGAGGAGAGGGCGAACGGGAGGAGAGGTGGGGAGGACATGCGACAAATAACGACGGGAGCTGGGATCGAACCCGGGTCGGCTGCGTAGGTGCGCGAGGCACTATGGTATGCGCCACGAGGGCGCCCCATAGCTGTAATGTATTTGACTCATTCTGCAATCTGTTAATAAAGTTTTCAATCAATCAATCAATCAAATCAAATCAAATGTATTTGTAAGGCCCAACAACACACGTTAATGTCCCCATGGGCCGTACACGTCTTCTTTAAACAAGTCACAATAAGTCAAGAAAAAAACAAGAATACCATAAGGTCCAACAAATTTTAAATAAATGCAAATTAAATAAATCAATCAATCAATGACACAGGGAAGATGCATAATATGTACGTTTGAGTCTTACTTCTGTGGTTTCTGGCTGTTTGGAGAGAGTAGCTCTATGCTACATGCTGAGTGGCCTTTCCTGGGCCATGAAAATAACTATTCAAATTCTTAATTTGGGTGGTGTTCCCTTTTAACCCAGGTGTACAATCTCACATGCAAGATTACATTTTTAGAACTGAACAAAGAAAGAAATTCTAAAATGGTTAAAATAAAAGTAAAACGTGAAGCTAGGGCTGTGCAATATACAGACATTCAACATCTATCTAACGGGGTAAAGAGGATTAAGTCAAGTCAAGCCAATATCGTAATATATTTGTATAGAATACTAACTTGTGAGAATAATGTCATATATATATCAGGGCTGTCAAAGTGAATGCATTAACGCAAATGCATATTAACTCCACAAATGTCTTGATACATAACAAATTAGAAAAATACGTCAATATTTTTTTGTAATTGTAGAAATGTACAAACCAATCAGTCATACCAATTAATACATCATGAAAAATAAATGTAATTTTGAAATGCCATCTTTACCTGAGGGAGGGTGGTTACTATTTTTAAACCATTTATCTCTTCCACCATCCAATAACCAGCATCTAATCGAATTTCACTAATAGGATAATTACACATCCAGCTCTGTTTTGTTAATAAGTCATATGATTAATTCAATAGACAGGTAGCAGTGTGTTTAATTTTTCTTTCATCTGAGAGTAAATTATGAATCTTCCCATTAAAACGTACAAAGCTACAAGGAACAGCTCAGGGTCCAGATGCACAAGCAGTTTCAGAGACTTCCAATACAGTATATGGCTATACACAGTGATGGGAATAACGGTGCTATAAGTAACTTCGTTACTAACAGCGTTCGTTTTTTCAGTAACGAGTAATCTAACGGATTACTCTTCCAATCTTAATAACGCTGTTACCGTTACTGCAAAAAAATGCGGCTATGAATGAACCTGTTTCTTTCATCAGACAGATCTCTACGCCGAGAGGCAATAATATGTTCTTCCTTGTTTAGTGGGCAGTGCGCGAGCCAAGCATACATGCTGACGATTGGCTGAGGTTGAATAAAATGTCATGATAAGCCAATCAGAGGTGGAGGTGGGCGGGTGTCTAAAGCATCCAGAGTCTGACACACAGCGCGACAAGACAAGCGATCACTGATCAGTCAGCATGAATGAATGAATGAATGAAAACTTTATTTAACAGATTGCAGAATGGGTACAATACAGTACGGCTCAATACATACAATTGTTAAGGGGATGCAGACCTGAGAAAGACGTTTGTCTTGTTTCCATCAGGGTCCCCCATTTTCAATTCATATAGCATGAGACCGCGGTCCGTGTAGTGTACGTTTTGAGCCCAAAAACTAATCCAACGAACAACACAAGCGACTCAGTCAAGATGAGACCGCGGGTCCATGAGCGTTTTGTGTTCACTCTTTGCAGCGCAGGGCACTGAGTGGCTCTACTGCAGTGCTGACAGCCTTATCAACAGTGCTGCACTTCCTGGTTTAATAGCACAGGCTTCAGGTGCTCAGACAGAGATATATATATATCTGTATGTCATGCATGTCTTAAATGTCATGATTAGATTAGTTTAGATGATTCGATTAGATTCTTATATCTGTATGTTGTTGTGTATGTCATTGATTGATTGATTGAAAAGTTTATTAACAGATTGCAGAATGGGTACAGTACAGTACAGCTCAATACATACAATTGTTAAGGGGATGCAGACCAGAGAAAGACTTTCGTCAAAAATGTCATGAATTGAAAATGGGGGACCCTGATGTAAACAAGACGAAACTCTTTCTCTGGTCTGCATCCCCTTAACAATTGTGTGTATTGAGCCGTACTGTATTGTACCCATTCTGCAATCTGTTAATTAAAATGTTCAATCAATCAGTATTTGTTATTTATTTTTGGTATAGTGCTTAACAAGCATAATTTAATGTTGCCCAGTTGTGGCCTGTTGAGGTAAGGGGCAATACATATCAAAAGTTCCAAAACATCTATTCTGTTTGTATTTGTATGATCCACTATATAAACATAGTAATTATAATATCTACATACATGGCATTTGATTGGAGGCTAGTCTCACTTTGTCCCACAGCAACATTAAAATTGTTTAGATTTGTGTATGTTGTTTATGTAAAAGAAAATCTTGAAAGTAACGCAATAGTTACTTTCTGAAGTAACTAGTTACTTTTATAATTTGTAACTGAGTAAGTAATTTAGTTACTTTTTGGAAGAAGTAACTAGTAACTGTAACTAGTTACTTTTTTAAAGTAACTTGCCCAACACTGGCTATACATCACCCAAGGAGCACAATGGTCGCTGTCCAAGGAAACAGTTCTGAGTTCACTTCAAGAAAGCAGGGCAGGGTTTGAGATAGGTCAATTAGGAAAGAAATGTTCATCTTCCAAGTGAACTTGTTTGTCAGGACTGTGGGTTTGAAATAATTGCATTTGACCAGAGTTGTTTAATTTCAGAAGGTATGGTCCTTGAAAAACACGTAAAACAAGTTAAAATGCACTTTCTATGCTTTTGGTGTGTTCTTATCCTTGTTTAACCCTTTCACTACCACACTACCAAAGGGTTAACCCTTTCACTGCGGCAATACAGAAGGTTAACCCAACCGTCTGTAGTGTGGTAGTGAAAGGTTAACCTTCTGTAGTGTGGTAGTGAAAGGGTTAAACACACAGTCACCTTTCAACCCTCTCTCCAAGAACAGTAACCCAGAGGCAGCATGTGCTTCAAGAGCCTGTTTAGATTGCGTGGTAGATGCCAGGGGAGGTATGATTGAGTTTAGTGCAAGCTGAAATATTTCAGGTACACCAGCCCGGTGTTTTTAATTGGTGGCTTATTATAGTCAGGGCAGTATATTAACTACTGATTATCTTGTTCCTCTCTTGAGATGGCAGGCCAGGCAGCAACTCGCAGAGCAGAGGGGGGGGATACAGGCCCTGATCACATTCTAGCTTGCTTCCCAGGCTGATCTAAATGTAAATTCCTTTTTATTTCAACCCAGCCTTTCCTGGCAGTCTCTTGGCATGGAGGGAGGGGGAGCGAGGGAGGGAAAGGTTGAGGCAATGGGGGAGGAGGAAGTAAAAACCTGGATGCATAACAGGTTTCTGCCCAGGTAAGCATATTTTAGTTAGCGTGCGTGTGATTCTAAACTCATTTGAATAAGTGTGTGAAAGCCAATTTGGTTTAATTGAGCCTCACTCTTCTGAACACCTGCAACTGGATTAGTGACATTAAGTTGTTACGCCGCGCTGGGCTTCGAGTGCGGCACCCGCTGCCTCCTAACTTTGGATTTAACAATAAATTTCGAATACAACACGTGCACTGTTGCAGAATATGTGATGAGCTCGGCTTGGCGTTCGGGGCAAGCAGTGATGAAATATGGCCAAGAAAGTGAAAATACACTGTGGCTAATCCATTCTACTTTCCACCGTCTTGGCTGTGTGCTGACAAAGGTGGTTTGTTACCATTACCATCAGCATATGATTATCAATATGTATTAGGGCATCTCACCATCTAACAAAGCCCCAATAGGCCTGACAGGATTTAAACAAACTGCATTCCTGCTTTATCGAGGGAAAATTAAGCAAGGATGCACCCCAACCCCCAGTGCAGCTAAAGTCTGCCAGAGAAGTTGAATGGGTGTTTATGTAAGTGGCTCCATACACACACTCTCTCTCCTGGTCTCCATCAGCTCTTTGTATGCTTGTGTGGCTGTGTGATTTGTGCGCTGCCATACCCATTGATCCACTCCAAATTAGAACTATTACTGCCGCCCTGCTTCCTTTATTCACTGCCTTTCATTAACAACGGCTGTCGATAGACCTGTTTATACCAGGATGAATGAGATCTACCACTGACAGCATGTCATTAGGTGATTATTTCATTCAGAACGGAAAACGAAGGAAGTGCTTAAGGTGGGGAGGGGTGGAGGCATGGGTGTATAGAAATTCATGGCCCCATACGTAAGCAGCCTCTCCTCTCTTGGTCGATCTTCGTCATTTGAAAAAAAATCGCTTCCAAATAATTGAGTGATCAATGTCTCTCACGCATCTTTAGAATTATTTTCTTTCTTTTTTAAATATATATCTGTATTAGTTATTACTAAGAGTAGTCACTGATGAACTGTTCATACCACATTTAGTAATAGAAATCTGTGACAATCTGCACAATTTGAAATCTCACCACATTTCAATCCTCCTTTCTTAAGAACATACTACACTATTACAATTAGCCTACAATTACTGAGCGATACCTTTACTATGGTTAAATGGGGATTGCTTGGAATATCATGCGTAAGAGAACATTCTTTTCTTAACGTTTAAGTCTTTTTCATTCCCAAGGTATAAGGTATCCCAAGGTCTTTAATTTTCTAACCCTACATTGAGGCTTAGTATACTGCATAATAAAATATAAGTAAACAAAATGTATCTTATGATGACTTCACAAGAGTCATCATAATGTTACGCTTTGCTAGGTAATATTGATAGTTGCTGTTATATGACATTGTTGCAATGATGCTGATTAATTTATGTTGTGCAAAGATATATTTATGCTCCAAGCTATGCTGGTTGACTGCCTCCAATCTAAGCAAGTTGTACATACAGGATGGACATAGCCTCTTACACATTGAAAAAAACAAGGTAGCCTAAGTTGACTTTTCTGAATATGCCAAAATTAAACTGCAGCCAACCGATTTCTAACACAATTGAACTAAAATAGAAAAAAGAACCATGGGTTAAACTCTGCTTCATTGATCACCATGATCTCATTGGAATTATTCTCCTCAGTTCTTGGTTTACTTTCCCCCCTGGTCATTGCACTGCCCTGCCCTGCTGTTGGTCTGGGGATGGTGTAACTACCACATGCCTCCGCCGTCAGCTGCAAAGAGTTTCACTGGGAGAGTGTAAGACGTGTGGAGGTTCATGCTATCTTCCTCATATCCCTTCCCTGCTGAACAGGCCAACCAGAAGGAGTCACTATTGCAACGACCAGGAGTCATACCCCACCAGCTTCCCACCTGCAAACACTGCCAATTGTGACTGACCAAGCCAGAGGTACTGATGATACTAGGATTTTAACGCTGGGTCTCTGTGGTGGTAGGCGAGTGCTTAGACCTGTACACTACCCAGCCGCTCAACATCACTGTTTTTTAAGGCTGTTGCAGGCTCAGTTTTGTTAATACCAAACATGTCATGCTAGTGTCACAGATTAACAGGACAGTGCTCCTCATATTCTCAATTTAATTTTAACTGCACACGTGGTACACTTTTTTTGGTGACTATGAATTACCTGTGGATGATAAACACAGGGTGACAGGGTCCCTCTCCATGATACTTGGTAGAAGCGGTCGTTGAGGTAGGATGACAGCCATGCCAGCGCCTACAACTCCCATTCCTGCGAGGGGTGCGAGGAGGATCTGATGGTTGACTGTGTCAATGGCTGCCGACAGGTCCAGGAGAATCAGGACAGAGGAGAGGCCTTTGCACTTGCTAAGTGAAGAGCGTATTTGACTGCTATGAGGGCCGTCTCTGTGGAGTGACCAGTCCTGAAGCCTGACTGATTATTAAGAGGTCATTCTGTAATAGATAATCAGTGAGTTGGTTGGATACAGCACGTTCAAGTGATTTAGAAAGGAAGGAGAGAAGGGACGGTGGGGTTCATTGTTTATTTATTTGTCATGAGCGATGTGATTCTGGCTTGTTTTAGGGAGGTGGGAACCACCCCAGAGTTGAGGGAGGAGTTGATGGTTGCAGTTAGGAATGGGAGGATGTCTGGTGCTATGGTCTGGAGGAGTGGGGAGGGTATCGGGTCCAGCTGGCATGTAGTCAGACGGTTCGACATTACCAATGTCAACACTCCGGCTTCTGTAATGGGAGAGAAAGATGAGGTTCTTGATTCAGCATTTGGAATGGGTGGGGGTTGAGAGAAGCAGCTGCGGATGTTCTCCACTTTTTTCTCTCAAAGAATATGGTAAAGTCTTTGGCAGAGAGAGAAGAGGGTAGACATGGTGGCGTGCAGTTTGCTGAGGTTCTTAGCCGAGGCCTCGATCTTATGGTGAAAGAAAGAAGCTTTGGCAGTAGTAATGTTTTTGGAGAAAACTAAGAGGTTTGAATGTATGGTTCGAATGTAGAGGTTTGCAAGGCAGAGCTTCGTTTTAATGAATCAGAACATATTTAAGGTAATTTACTGCTAATGTTATGTCAGTGTGATAACGCAGCAGTGACCAAAAAACAAGGAACTATTGATAATGTAGAGCATGTGGACCACACCAAGGGAGATCTGCCAGCAGCTACCGCTCTAGTGGAGTGGATGAAAACCTCCATCCTGGAGGAGAGTTTCTGTAAGGAAACAGAGCTTTCTCAAAACATATTGCTGTAACATTTTTAGTCAGAGTCAAGAGTCAGTGGTCAATACATTTATTTGTTTACTTTGTAAAACGTTCCAACATGAAACGAGTCACATACCCTTTAGTAGGAGGTAAGGAATGCCTGGGTGATTGGCAAGCGCTTGGTCACAGTGTGGCCTTTGATTACTTGGTACTTGCGTTGCGTGCATACATGGTAGGAATTCAACAGCAATTCCACAACACGCTTCTTGAAAGCACAAACAAATGCAGCCAACTAACGTGACCAGGAAGTAGCAGGACCAAGAAATAGTCGGGGCACCCTCTAAAGCCTCAGGGAGAGGTTGAAGAGGTACTGGAGTGGCGCTGCCAGCTGCCCTGGGGTCCTCTGTTCTCTTGTTCATGCTGATCCTGGAGAGCTGCCTCCACCTGGCTGTTAGTGAGGGTCAGGGGGGGCAGTAGGCTCCTGGGGGGTGATTGTGGGGTGGGGGCGGACATCAGTGCTGATGGGTGGGGGGCTCACCTGGAAAAAGAAGTTCAACTTATTTGCATGCTCCATGGGACCCTCCACCCCCACGCCTTACTGCTTGAAGCCTGTAATTTTCTTGAAGCCCCCACACACACCTCTCTGGGGCAGTCGGCCTGTAGCTTCCCCTCTAATCTGTCTTTATAGCTGTCCTTGGCTGCTCTGAGTAATTTTTTTAGCTCCTTTTGGACAGCCATGGCCCCCTTAGTGTCCCCTGCCCTCTTTCTCCTGTTAATCCAGGGTTTGTTGTTGGGGAAGCAGCATACCTTTTTTGTGGGTACAATGCTTTCCTCGCAGAACCTGATATAATCCACAATACAGTGAGAGTCCAACGATATCATCCCCATGTATCCTCTCAAGCAGGTCCCAGGTCAATTGTGCTGAAGCACTCCCTCAGCTCTTCTTCAATGTCAGAAGACCACTGTGGGACTGTCTGGAACGTCTCGAGTCTATACTGGACAAACTATCAACTTTGACTGTGAAAAAGTGAAAAAACTGCTGAAACGCTTTCTGCTGGGTGCAAGACATCTCAAACCAGTAAGTGTGTGATGTCTTTAACCCCCAAAATATCCGGAGCTCTTTTAGCTCCAAGGATATTGTGCTCAAAGCCTTATACCAGCTTCCTTAAGTTACTCTGATGAGAAAAGACCCTGCATCTGCTGCGTCTCATTCATACGCTGTCCATTTACTTGGAACCATGGTGCAGTCGTAATATCAGAACTGCCTGTACGCTGTTTAAATGACGCCATGTGTGCACGCGCGCATGCGCATACATGTTCCCTCGCGTGCGCACAGAACAGATGATTATTATGCATAAATAGTAGGAAACATGTTTGTATAAATTACTAGTTTTAGTTTAGTTTTTGTAAATATTGCCTTGAAATAGAGAAGCTGACAAAGGTAGCTGGATGTAGCCTTCAATATATAAAGAAATTATATTGTCAACAGATATGGTTGAAAAACAAACAATGTTTTAAATGAAATTGTAGATACAATATTGTAGTTACAATTTCTTTTATTGAATTAACTTAAACTAGAAAAGTAAATACAAACTAAATTAACAATGTAACTTACAGTTTACAGTTTCCTTCTGAAGCACAACGAAATGTCTCATACTTCCAGTCGGTACCATTTGGTTCCACAGCTCAAGCAAACCCTCACCAAATGGTATTGGGCTTGTATTTTGGTTTTGCACTTCTCTTTCTTTGTTATGCTATTGGTATCCTATTATTATGCAAAGACTAGGTGATAGATAAGTGCCGGGTACATGGCGCTCGGCGCGACGAGTCGAGTGAAAGTTGTGAACGCATTTTTGTGTGCTTGCGTGTGCACATCTGTGCGCGTACTTCTGCTCAGAAAACTGCTGGGTCGGCGTGGTACCGCGTGGGACCACCACTGCACCACTACTTGGAACACACAAAGGGCTTCAGCTCCACCCAGCAGCTGCTGCTGTGTCACAGGGGGGTCTACTAAAGGCAGGGCTCCGTCTAAACAGCTACTGTCACACTGGCTGTGTGAGGATATAACCTTTTGCTACACCCTGGCTGACAAAACCCACCTGTTGGGATCAGAGTGCACTCCAATGCCATTGCTGCGTCATCTGCGTTGTTTATGGGGGGTCTCTGTAGAGGACATGTGCTCTAGCCTCTTAGAGCCCCTTTATCCGGCTTTACCCATTGGACATGACTGAGAGTTCCATATCTCATTCGGTCCTCAGTGATGAAGTCCCCCCCCTCACACCAGTCTAGCTCCATCTAACTGTATGTATCAGGCGGAAGTTAAATGGTGAAGCATATCCCGCTTCAATATCTTATTGATATCTTTTCACTCTAGTTCTTCTATTTGATAGATTGAACAAACTAAGTATTATTCCTGGGGGCTTTCTTCTGTGATCTTGGCTCAGAAAAATTCCCTTTGATGTCCGTTATCAGCCTCTCCATCTGCCTTGTCAGCTCTGGATGTTTGGCTGGTGTGTCATTTTCACCATGTGCGTTACACACTATTATATATAGCTCCACCCCTGAGCTCTCTCCTCGAATCCTTCAGGGTTTGGCTGCATCCCTTTTTTGGTCTTTTAGGGCCATCAGGGCTTATTGATCAGGGCTAGACGGTTACTTTGCCCCTTAGTCCAATAGGTGAAGCAAGATGTTGAGCCAGCATGAAATATATGAAATAAAATGAAATACAATTTGAATTTGAATCGCATATAACAGTGTTTATTTTCATAACACTAGTTATATGATTACTGGCAAAGCATCTTGCTTTCTTTGCCCTGCTGGCCCTAAACTTTTTACGTGAAAGAGGCTAGGAAGGGTGATTGTAGGCACTGCACCTTCTTATACTGTATGCTGCAGGTTTGGGCGTGCCCTGGTCAGGGATAGGTGCATTGAATACAATTATTTCAGTGTGCGCCAAGTGGCCTAATGAGCATTCCCAATAGGCGAAGCAAGGCACTTTGCCAGCAATCATATAACTAGGGTTATGAAAAGAACCACCTTTATGAAAAGTATCGATTGAAGCAACAAGGAAGCTATTTTCTTCTAGCTAATTTTTTTCTAGCTATGTCAGATAGTGTCATGACTTTAATGACACCTGGGTCATCAATGTGCTGATCTATTAGTATGTTAATTGACTTACTTTAAGTTAAGTAAGCTTAAGTTAAGTACTTTATTATCGTGGACATTTGTTTAGCTGGGTAGAAATGTTAAAATTACTCATTTTTACTCAACTGGGATTTTTGTGATTAATGTAAAATCATAACTTTCTTTTTGCCAGTTGGCTCTTTTTGCTATTTGGCCAATAAATGTGAAAATGTCAGATCTAGTATAAGGCCTATAGCTGATGTGTCAAGATGTATGGCTGCCATGATAGGCATACTATAATACAGAAGGTAGTGGTCTATAGAGACAAGTGTCATACCCTCCCTCTATGTGAAGCAAAATGAGGTGGGAACTATTCATGTCTATTCATGAAAAAGGTCAGAGTTTACAAAAACAAAAGGGCCCTTTCAGAACCAAAGAAATCTGAACATCTTGGTTAAACTTATTCCACAAAAAAACTGAACAAGCTGGTGAGGAAGGCATTATATTTATTGATAAGACAGAGATCTGTTTAATCTGTTTATTTATCCCGGGGTAGACTAAGACTTAGTATAGTATTCAAATAACAAACTCAGCAAGACCGACGGCTTCTCGGTTACAGTGGGTGACAATATTATCACAAGGAAAGATGAAATTACCTACCTGGGTTCCATCCTAGAGGCTAATCTTTCCTGTGACAAAATGGCATCCAATGTAATAAAAAAAGTCAACCAACGAACGCGATTCTTGTACCGGATCTCCTCTCTGGTAAACAAGAATACCCTGAAGACTCTAGCAGGAGCACTCATTCAAGGGTACTACGACTATGCTTGCACCTCATGGTACCAAAGCACCTCAAAGGCACTAAAAAACAAATTACAAACATCTCAAAACAAGCTAGTCAGACTACTACTTGACCTGACTCCTAGAACCCACCTCACCCCTGCCCACTTTGACAACCTAGGATGGCTTAGAGTAGACGACAGAGTACAGCAACTTGCAATGGGCCTGGTCTACAAGATACACTACGCGACCAAGGTACCCATGTACATGTCAAAATACTTCCCAAAGGTCAGTGAATACCACGATCACAACACCAGAGGGAGCTCCACAAATCATGTAAAACCCAGATTCGGCTCAAACAAGGGACTAAACACGTTTCGCAATTATGCCACATCAATGTGGAACGCCCTACCTAAAGCTGTAAAGGAATGTGAATCACTACCCACTTTCAAAAACACTCTCAAAAAACATCTACGTGAGACTGCAATTCGAAACTGGCCCCTACAAATGTCCTAACCTAGTTGTACAGTAAATTACCAAGTAAGGCTTTGTCAATATTCCAATGTACAGTGTAAAATGTGTGTGTGTCCCCTACCCAACCCCCCCCCCCCCCACCTCCAATATACAGCCCTCACCCAACCCACCCAACCCCACCCCACCCAACCAACCTCCTCCAATGTACAGTTTCTACGCCAAATGTATATACACTCCTTTTCTGGACACTTTTGTATCACAAACAGTACTGTATTTGCAAATCTGATATGTCATAAATGTATAGATGTAGCAGTACTGTCTATCTGTATGTCATGTATGTCATATATGTTATGATGAATTGAAAATGGGGGACCCTGATGTAAACAAGACGAAAGTCTTTCTCTGGTCTGCATCCCCTTAACAATTGTATGTATTGAGCTGTACTGTACTGTACCCATTCTGCAATCTGTTAATACACTTTTCAATCAATCAATCAATGCAGTATTGTTGTACAGGGTAGACTTAGGTTAGCTCTTAGCTCTTAGGGTATAGTCTGTATATTATACCAGGGGGGCTGTACACACATATAGTGACATATTTATAGAGTATATGAGTGAACTGTTCACGCATCCAGAGATCCAGTGCAGATCAGATCTTTATTTTGTATCTATATTTCTATGTTATTCTTATTATCCTGGTTTGTCTGGATCCTTATTCTTAGCTATATCTCCTATCCTTCTCTCTCACCTCCTTCTCTCCCCACTGCCATTGCTGTTGTTGCTATGACACCTGCATTTCCCCAGAGGGATGAAGGAAGGTTTATCTTATTTTATCCATGTAGGTACAGTATAATCATAGCTTATATCAGAGCCATTTATCACCAGAGTTTGGCCAGGTTGGATAGTATGGACACCGTGTTGTGGCCGCCTTATCATAGTGAGTCATAAGCCACTGACACTCTTCTTGAAACCTTGCTGTCCAAATTCTGGTTATAAATAGGTCTGGCATAGAAGTGGAGGTGTGATTGGTGCCGAACACGGCCATAAAGAGAAGCTTGCCATGATTTCTTTGGCCTACTACACAATCAATGTGTAATGCATTTATAATGCTGCGAACTACATGCAGTGTCACGACTCAACGTATTGAACCCAATATGTAGATAATAGGGGTGGGAATCGCCAGAGACCTCACGATACGATACTATCGCGATACTTGCGTCACGATACGATAGTATTGCGATACTAAATATATCGCGATACGCTGAGTATTGCTATATTAATATTGCGATTAAATTTTTTTTAATTTATTTTCTTTTATTTAATTTATTACCTTTTTCAACTGCAAAGTAAAACTTTGTCAACATGTTTTATCTGTTCATCTCACTTCAATAATTTTTATTGCAGAACATGGTATTTTCTCAAGCAGACAGATGTAAACACTGTCATATTCCAACTTAACTGAATGCACATGTGTGTGTGTGGACTACTGTACTATTACAGGTATTGAAATGAACAATGAATGAATTTATTCACACACACACACACGATACATTCCATGGAAATATCCTCATGTGATACAACAACGTTGCAATTGTGTGCATGTGCCAGGTCTCCCAAGAAGCTATTTAAAGCTTTTGGAGGGAGCCTGAACACAAATATAACCAGAATATAAACAACAAAACAATAAACAAAAAATAAAACAAAACATACAACGTGGGTAGGTTTACACACCTACCTACTAACTGACATATAACATAGATACATAATACAGACAATTAATATTCCTAAGTTATAATTTGAATTAGAGATATGATTTATGCAGTTCCTCTTTCAATGATTTAAAGGTTTTAGTCATTTTCAGATTCTCGTCAAGCTTGTTCCAGATCTGTGGACCCCTGCATGCTATGCTTAGGCTAGCACAATTTAGCCTTCTCCTCTTGCCAAATATAAGATGCCTATTTCTTGTGTTGTGGATGTGCAGTGGTTGGCAGACTGGGACAAGCTCAGACAGTCTGTGATTCATGTTGTTGACAACTTGATACATAATTGATGCGTTTTGATGAATGTTAAATTCAGCGAGCCTCAGGAGACCAAAGCGATGGAACAGAGGTTGTGAGGGCGCTTTATACTCGGACCATGATAGTACTCGTAGTATTTTCTTTTGTAAGCTTTCAAGTTTCTTGAGATGGCTGGGGTAAGTGTTGCACCATATGACATTACAGTAATTAATGAGGGGTTCATACAAGGTTTTGTATAGAGTGAGAAGGGCAGGCAAGGGAAGAAAATGACGTATTTTGCAGAATAAGCCAACATATTTGGACAGTTTAGTTTGTAGATATTTTATGTGGCATTTGAAATTGAGTGACTCAATTCTCAATCATAATATTATATATATATATATTTTTTATGAATAATTAAATATATTTTTATGCTCGCTTATGCCTGTATTTTTTACTGTTGTGAAGCACTTTGAACTGCAACCTCTGTATGAAAAGTGCTATACAAATAAAGTTATTATTACCAAAGGGGGGTTTTGAAATGGGAAGAACATAGCAAGTCATTTACATGAGTATTCAAAGACTCACATTACTAATATGACGAGTTGGCATGAACTCCAGATGAGGCTCAAAACTAAGACAGCCATAGATCAGATCAACCAGGATTTGATGCATCTTGAGGTGCAGCACTGGAGAGGTGTAATGCACAGAGTGATTGCCATAATATGTCACCTAGCAGAAATTCCAATTCCAATGCACAGGTGGAATTGATGGCATAATTTCATCCAATCATGAGCGAACATTTGAGGAGGATTCAAAACAAAGAAACAAAGGTGCACTACCTCAGCAGTGAAATTCAAAATGAAATCATAGAGGGCGGCTAGGTGGCGCAGTGGGCAAGGCACTCGCCACCAACGCAGGATATGCTGGGTTCGAGCCCAGCTCTCTGCGTTGCTACCAGCTTGGCTGGTCGTTCATACTAATACAGTTGGCAGTATTAGGGGGTGGGAAGCTGGTGGGTGGGGATCGGACGTTGTGGACAGCGACTCCTACAGGTCGGTTGGTGCGCCTGCGCAGTAGAATCAGGAAGCGGTGAGGGGAATTTCCATAAGAACGGCAATATTGCACTCATATCTGTCCTCCTTAAAAAAGACAAAGACCCTACCGATTGTGGTAGTTATAGACCCTTAAGCCTCCTCGGAACCGATATTAAGCTGTATGCTAAGGTACTAGCCATCAGACTTCAAAAGCATATGACATATTTAGTTCATCCTGATCAGACTGGATTTATAAAAGGCCGCCTGATCACGGATAATATAAGACGGTTACTACATATGTTAGACGCCAGTAAGGATGCCATTGCACCTACAGCTGTATTATTCTTGGAATGCGATGAAAGCCTTTGATAGATTGGAATGGTCTTATTTATGGGCAGTACTCGGAAGGATGGGATTAAGAAACGGATTCATTAATATGATAAAAGTGTTATACAAAGACCCATCGGCCATGATAATAACAGGCAAATTCATCTCCACACTCTTTCCTGTGTCGCGCTCGTCCAGACAGGGTTGCCCTCTTAGTCCCGGACTATTTCCTCTATCCTTAGAGCCTTTAGCACAGTATATAAGACAATCCCAATCCATAGAGCCAATCTCAATTAAGGGCACACAACATCATATTAGTTTATATGCGGACAACATAATATTGTTCATGCAAAACCCTACCACCTCACTGCCTCATCTTCTCAAGTTGATTGATGATTTTGGCAATCTATCGGGATTTAGGATAAACTGGCCAAAATCGGCCTTCCTCCCACTTAATGTCTCTGCGAAGGCAACATTCCTTCCAGGAAATATACCAATGGTAGAACATTTTAGATGTTTTGGAGTTGAAATATTCCCTACTATAAGCCAAACGGTGAAGTATAATTATACAAGACTTCTAGATAGGATCACAAATGACTTTGACAGGTGGTCAAAACTCAGTACAGGCCCGAGTATCAATAGTTAAGATGGATGTTTTACCTAGAATCAACTTCTTTAGCTCAATGTTACCGTTACCCCCTCCTGCTGATTACTGGAAAAAATTACACTCCACCGCATATACATTTATTTTGAATAACAAACCTCCACGAATAAAAAGATCCACTGCACAGAGAAACAAAGCCGACGGAGGTTTAGCATTTCCAGACTTCTACCACTATTTTAAAGCGTTCTCTTTAAGACCACTGCGCATCTGGTTTGATCCTCAAGCATCTGTATCCTGGAGAACATTAGAAGAAAACATAGTGGCACCACATAGATTGCCGGATATAGTATACATCAAATTATCAATTAAGCAATGCGACTTGAAATTTGGCCCTCTTATAACACATGTGATTCGGATATGGCGTGACACACAGAAAAAATGTACTAACCAACACAAATGGCATAGCCATTCTCCCATATTTAATAACAATGCACTCCTTATTGCACAACGACCTATCAGATATCCCAAATGGGAAAAGCAAGGCATACATACATTGGGAGATATATTCAACGAATGGGGTTTCTGTAGCTATCATGAAATTCAGAAAAAATTTTACCTCACCAGCTCCACTTATTATTTCTATATGCAGTTATTAGCAACTTTGAAGGCTCACAGAGTCCCATTAAATATACCACTTGAGCACCACAGATATCACAAATTCTTCTATGAAAGGGAGACATCGAGAGGCTTCGTATCTGACTTTTATCATCACTTACTAACGTCTTCGTATGGAATCCTTCCCCTAGACTCAGTTTGGAGGAGGGATAAACCAGACTTGAAAGTAGATTTTGATTGGCAAGAAGTCTGGGCAAACGTTCGACTAGCGTCACGCAACCCATCAACAGATTAATCTTAATTATATTCATAGGACTTACCTGACACCTATAAGATTGAACCGAATGGGGCTTAAACAAGACTCTCTATGCTCCTTGTGTTTAAGAGGTGATATAGGTACATTTATGCATATGTATTGGGAATGCCCCCCTGTTAAGATATTCTGGGAAGAAGTCACTACGCAATTATCAGAATTTTTTTTTCTGAACATACCTGTAATGCAGTGGAGGCTGCTGACGAAATTTTTAGGTGAAGCACAAATTATTATATTATATATAAAATTATATTTTTTAAACATCCCCAACGCTGCAACACCCCCATTTCTCCCAGGTGTCAGGCTCCTCATTCACTTCCATTCATTTTGGGGACCATGTTTAAATATCATCCTTCTGAAGTATAAACAAACTATACTGCTGTGACGATTTCAATAAAACAGACCTTTCTGAGTCAATGGTATGCAGTGGCGTTGCGCAATATGTCGGGGCCCCCCCGCAGGGCAGACCACTCCCCTAAATCAAACCAAGCAGACCCTGGCTCGGCGGCCCGATCAAACCAAGCAGACCATGGCTCGGCGGCCCGATCAAACCAAGCAGACCATGGCTCGGCGGCCCGATCAAACCAAGTAGACCATGGCTCGGCGGCCCGATCAAACCAAGCAGACCATGTACAGTATACAGTGGCTAATATACTATCAATACTACTATTGAATATACATACACTATTCATTTCATTTACATTATACATTTCATCAAACCAGCATGTCATGTCTCCTTTGAATGAATGAATGAATGAAAACTTTATTTAACAGATTGCAGAATGGGTACAATACAGTACGGCTCAATACATACAATTGTTAAGGGGATGCAGACCTGAGAAAGACGTTTGTCTTGTTTCCATCAGGGTCCCCCATTTTCAATTCATATAGACATTTATGACATACATAACATACATGACATTTATGGCATAGGGACATATAGGTATTTAGTACTGATACATTTGTGACATAGGCGGTATTCAAATATACAGTACTGTTACCCCTAGATCCTGACAGAGTATATACATATGATGGGGAGGGGACTGTACATTAGGAGGGGGTGGGTGGGTGGGAGGGGAATATACATACGGCGGGGAGGGAATATATACATGCGGTGGGGAGGAGACTGTCTATTAGGAGGTGGTGGGGGTTTTGGGCATTTACGGTGGCCAGTTTCGAATTGCAGCCTCCCGTAGGTGCTCTTTAAGGGCGGTTTTGAATGTGGGCAGGGATTCACATTCCTTTACAGCTTTGGGTAGGGCGTTCCACATTGTTGTGGCATAATTGCGAAACGTGTTTAGTCCCTTGTTTGAGCCGAATCTGGGTTTAACATGATTTGTTGAGCTTCCTCTGGTGTAGTGGTTGTGGTATTCACTGACCTTTGGGAAGTATTTTGACATGTACATGGGCACCCCGGTCGTATAGTGTATCTTGTAGACCAGGCCCATTGCAAGTTGCTGTACTCTGTTGTCTACTCTAAGCCATCCTAGGTTGGCAAAGTGGGCAGGGGTGAGGTGGGTTCTGGGGTTCAGGTCAAGTAGTAGTCTGACCAGTTTGTTTTGTGATGTTTGTAATTTTGTTTTAAGCGCCTTTGAGGTGCTTTGGTACCATGAGGTGCACGCATCGTCATAGTACCCTTGAATGAGTGCTCCTGCCAGAGTCCTCAGGGTATTCTTGTTTACCAGAGAGGAGATCCGGTACAAGAATCTAGTTCGTTGGTTGACTTTTTTTATTACATTGGATGCCATTTTGTCACAGGAAAGATTTGCCTCTAGGATGGAACCCAGGTAGGTAATTTCGTCTTTCCTTGTGACAATATTGTCACCCACTGTAACTGAGAAGCCGTCGGTCTTGCTGAGTTTGTTATTTGAACCGAAGAGAATGGACTCTGTTTTGCCCATGTGTAATGATAGTTTGTTATCAGCGAGCCATATGCAGATTTTGCCTAGTTCCGTGCTGAGGGTTTTTTCAACCTGCAATTTGTTCTTGTCAGAGACCAGCAGGGCTGAGTCGTCCGCAAACAGGAACAAGTTGCAGTCACAGGCTGACGACATGTCATTTGCATAAATTAGGAAGAGTAGCGGTCCTAGTATGCTTCCTTGTGGAACACCACAGCTCACTGTGAGGGGGGGGGATAGAGTACCGTTTACCTCTACCATCTGTTCTCTCCCCTCCAGGTAGGATTGCATCCAGCTCACTGATAGGCTATCAAAACCAATTGCTTTTAGCTTGTCCATTAGAATGGAGTGATTGACAGTGTCGAAGGCCTTTTGTAGGTCCAGCATGACCATGCCGCAGTATTTGCCAGCGTCCACCTCTTGTTTGATGTGGTCGTTCAAATAGAGGAGGCATGTGTCAGTGGAGTGGGACGTTCTGAAGCCAGATTGGAATTCGTAGATTAGGTTTTTTTCCGCCAGGTACTTTTCGACCTGTTCGTAGACTATTTTCTCCATGACTTTCGAGATGGAGGTAAGAATAGAAACAGGGCGGTAGTTGCCTGGGTCTAATTTGCTGCCCTTTTTGTGTAGAGGGGTCACTCTCGCAATTTTGAAGTCCTTGGGGACGTGCCCCTGTTTTATAGAGAGGTTTATTATGTGTGTGATGACTGGGGTGATGGCGGCTGCTGCGTCTCTGAGGAATTTGGAGGGGATGTTGTCATGGCCAGTGGCCTTGTTAGGTTGGAGGGCGCTCAATTTTTTGAGTACCTCATCGGTTGTTACCATTTCAAGTTTGAAGTCGTCTTTGTGGACCCCTAGGTTTTTGTAGTATGCTACTATGTGTTCTACCCCATAATGCCCTGAGTGGGAGGGTAGTTTGTTTACCAGTGTTGTGGCTATGTTTGTGAAGAAGATGTTTAAGTAATTGGCTACATCCAGCTTGTCTGTGATGAGCGTGTTGTCCGTCTTTATGTTTATGTTTGAGAATCTGGTTTTAAGTTTTTTACTGCAGCCTAGTTGATTATTGAGTAATTTCCAAAGTTCGCGGGGTTTGTTTTTGTTTTCCTCAGTTTTGTCGTTGATGAAATTTCTTTTTGCGGTTCTGATCATGGTGTTTACGTCATTTCTTAGTCTGTTTCTTTGGATTTTTAGTTCAACCACGTGGGCTTGGAGTTCACTGTTTGAGCTTTTGGAAAGCTTAACTGTGGGTGAAAAGGGGGAGAACTACAATGACTACATTAACCAGAATGCCTGGCAATGTTGACTTCCTCCTCCACAGAGGCACTAGATCAGCCGTGCATCGGCAACGTACGCTAGCCTAGCCACAAGCTAGCGGCAAACATTCATTAATTTAGGCAGCACCACTAACACAGTTCACATGCAAATATTATCTGCAGGCTGCATTAGCAGCCAGCAGCCAACGTGATACATTACATTGTGTTTATATGTGACATAGCCAAGTTAACAACGTTTCAATCCCTTAATCAAGTCTCTAAACAATTCGGCTAGCTAACGTTAGCCATTTGCAAAGAACGCTAGCCTAGCCACAAGCTAGCGGCAACATTCATTCATTTACACTAACACAGTGCACATGTAAATATTATCTGCATGCTGCATTAGCAGCCAGCAGCCAACATGATACATTACATTGTGTTTATATGTGACATAGCCAAGTTAACAACGTTTCAATCCCTTAATCAAGTCTCTAAACAATTCGGCTAGCTAACGTTAGCCATTAGCAAAGAACGCTAGCCTAGCCACAAGCTAGCGGCAACATTCATTCATTTACACTAACACAGTGCACATGCAAATATTATCTGCAGGCTGCATTAGCAGCCAGCAGCCAACGTGATACATTACATTGTGTTTATATGCGACATAGCCAAGTTAACAACGTTTCAATCCCTTAATCAAGTCTCTAAACAATTCGGCTAGCTAACGTTAGCCATTAGCAAAGAACGCTAGCCTAGCCACAAGCTAGCGGCAACATTCATTCATTTACACTAACACAGTGCACATGCAAATATTATCTGCAGGCTGCATTAGCAGCCAGCAGCCAACGTGATACATTACATTGTGTTTATATGTGACATAGCCAAGTTAACAATGTTTCAATCCCTTAATCAAGTCTCTAAACAATTCGGCTAGCTAACGTTAGCCATTAGCAAAGAACGCTAGCCTAGCCACAAGCTAGCAGCAACATTCATTCATTTACACTAACACAGTGCACATGCAAATATTATCTGCAGGCTGCATTAGCAGCCAGCAGCCAACGTGATACATTACATTGTGTTTATATGTGACATAGCCAAGTTAACAACGTTTCAATCGCTTAATCAAGTCTCTAAACAATTCGGCTAGCTAACGTTAGCCATTAGCAAAGAACGCTAGCCTAGCCACAAGCTAGCGGCAACATTCATTCATTTACACTAACACAGTGCAAAGTATGCAAATATTATCTGCAGGCTGCATTAGCAGCCAGCAGCCAATGTGATACATTACATTGTGTTTATATGTCACATAGCCAAGTTAACAACGTTTCAATCCCTTAATCAAGTCTCTAAACAATTCGGCTAGCTAACGTTAGCCATTAGCAAAGAACGCTAGCCTAGCCACAAGCTAGCGGCAACATTCATTCATTTACACTAACACAGTGCACATGCAAATATTATCTGCAGGCTGCATTAGCAGCCAGCAGCCAACGTGATACATTACATTTTGTTTATGTGTGACATAGCCAAGTTAACAACGTTTCAATCCCTTAATCAAGTCTCTAAACAATTCGGCTAGCTAACGTTAGCCATTAGCAAAGAACGCTAGCCTAGCCACAAGCTAGCGGCAACATTCATTCATTTACACTAACACAGTGCACATGCAAATATTATCTGCAGGCTGCATTAGCAGCCAGCAGCCAACGTGATACATTACATTTTGTTTATGTGTGACATAGCCAAGTTAACAACGTTTCAATCCCTTAATCAAGTCTACTACAAGTATTGTTCTCTAAACAGTTAGCTAACGTTAGCATCCAGGCTAATCAGGCTTTCGTTTTAAAAACACTACAACTTACTTTTTTCTGATCCAGGTGCATAAGTCCACTTCTTCATGTTGCTCAGTTGCTGGTTTATACTTCGGTCCTAATGTTGGCGCAAAGTTTAATTTAGCCTACTGTGTGTTGTTACAGCTGTACTGTAAACTACTAGCTACAAGTTAGCTTGCCTTCACAGTCCAAGATGGCACGTTCACGTCAACTACAACTACACTAGTCTTCAACTGAGATAAAAAAAAAATATATATCATCCAGTGCACAACAATAAGTGAACAAGTGAATAAAGATCTTAAAATATGAATGATTATATTAGGCAAATTAATGTTCTTCTTCAGGCAAAATGCACACATGAGATGATGGAACACAACTTTGACTAGAACACTGACACCAGTCCAGCTGCAGTTCTGCCAGTGGCGAATCCTTGTGGAAGCCAACGGAAGCCATGCCTCCATATAAATTTCATATCAAATTATGAAATATGAAATATGAAAAAAAAAAAAAATTAAATATAATTTTTTTTTAATATAGTTTACATTCATTTTCATCTGTGCATCTGTGTTTTTTTTTTTTTTTTTTTTTAATGTCTCCCTCTTCTCCTTCTCACTCCCTCTAACACACTGTCAGACTGTGCTCACTACTGCAGCTAGTATAGGAGAGAAGCAGTGGGTAGGTCTCTTTCTCCAGCCTTCCAGCATTATAGAGTGAGTCCAAACTCCAAATCCGATCCTAGCCAATCAGATTCGAGCTGACTGCCACTTTGCCACACCCTAAAAGTTTAAAACGGAGCTGGGAGGAAGACGTTCAGCATAATATTCCACCTGGAGGCGGGGCAGGTGCCATATTTTTCCCTCTGCACTCTGAACATTGTATTAACCCGTAACTGTTCCCACGGGCCGAATATTGCCCCGATCCTCGCGAGATTAAATCCACGGGGACCTCTCGGCGTGCCGAAGCTTTTCCTAAATCACTTCCATCATCGAAAACGAGGGGAAAAGGTCGGCTCGCGACCCTGAAAATGTCGCGTGATTTTAAAAACGCTGTATTAAGTGAGCCTATTATGGGATCCACGCAAGCTTTCTATCGTGGAAACATCTGGGCGTCCCGCAACTTTTACTGATTCACATGTAGCCCCTAAAATGCTTAGAAAAGGAAAACAGAAAGCGTGGAATAAACTCGCCGAAACGGAAAAGTGTCCCACGGGCGCGCCGTGATTCCGATCCGCGTGAAAATATTCACGGCCATAGAGGAGACCGTGGGACACCTTTTTGCAACCGAATATGTGTCTCGAATTTGCTCCCACGCGGCGCGCAAAATCGCGCAAGGAAAAATCGGACCAAAAATTAACCAATGCTCCAGCAGTATTAATGACCCTGATGTAAACAAGACAAACGTCTTTCTCTGGTCTGCATCCCCTTATACAATTGTGTGTGAATGAATGAATGAATGAAAACTTTATTAACAGATTGCAGAATGGGTACAGTACAGTACAGCTCAATACATACAATTGTTAAGGAGATGCAGACCAGAGAAAGACTTTCGTCTTGTTTACATCAGGGTCCCCCATTTTCAATTCATCGTAAATGTGTATTGAGCCGTACTGTATTGTACCCATTCTGCAATCTGTTAAATAAATAAAAATAACGTTTGACTGGCTGCCGAGCCATACTGTAGTGTACATGGTGACTGCTTGACTTAAAAAAAAAAAAAAAAAAAAAAAAAAAAAAATTATTAATAAAAATATTGAATAATTTTTTTTTTTAGAATTTTTTTTGGCTTCCCCTGTTATTTTACCCACGCGACGCCACTGAGTTCTGCATGTATTTTACCAGGCAGACTCTGATTGGATTTCAAAGGCTGCCAATCATTCATCCGCCGTGTATTATTGGATTGTCAAGGCTGTCAATCATTCAATCCTCCATTCAATGGCAAGAGTTTAACTGCACAGTCCGTGCTTAGATGAAGTTAATAGCCTATTTTGATTGGCTATTATTTATTATTTGTTTAAAATGGGTCAACCTGTGCAGATATTCTGCACGAATATTACTGCAGTCATTACTGCAGTGCAGGCCTGCTCAGAGCTGTCAATGTTGGCAATTTTTGAAGAAAAAAATAATTCACTGGCATTTTTTTACAGGGGAAAACTTTTCTAATAAAAAAATAATAATAATAAAAAAAATATTATATATATAAATATATATATATATATATGTGTGTAAATTAATAATAATTATGAATTATGAGTGAATTTGTGTTTCACGTGTTGTCATAGAGAAACCTCTGTAATGCCTTCTGTATTGTTGTTGAATGATGTTTCGCATTTAGCAGCCTCTATACAGCTAAAGTGTAACTGAGGGGTTACAAAACCCTGACTGTATTAAAGATTGTGATAGATTAAACCACTGCTAGTTATGTACTTTAATTACTGGCCAGACAGTACATCTAATATATGGCAGACACTCATAATAACACGGCACTGACAAAGAAATATCATTTGAGGGTATTTATTAGTATGCAGTAAATGTACAGATATGAGAATTAGGGTCGCGCTTGTATGGCGAAGAATATGCATAAGTCAGTCAGTAGCATAAGTCAATGGGAATAGAATAATTCCTACGATGGGGTACTAGGCTAACGCCGCCTGGCGTAGGATGGCAATTATATGGGGGAAACGCTGGTACCGCTGGAGACAATGGGTTCCTCCCAGAGTTGTAAGCTCTGGAGGAGAGAGGAATGTTCGGATACTCAGTCTGATCAATTGAAGAAGAAGGGGATTCACGTACAGAAGCCAGTCCTTGTAATCCAAAGCTCAGCATCAAAAGCAATAACTGTAATCCAATTGCACGATAGCAATGATAATAGCCAGCTAGCCTCGGTCCATGAGGCCAGCCCGAATGTAGATCCTCAAGGTGGTTAAATCCAAACGACAGTGGAGATTAACGATGCTCTTCTCCAGGTAGTACGTTCCACAATCAATATAATCCAACCAATACTGGTTCTGCAATCGCCGCCGTCGGTTCTCATGTGCACATGTCCAGTAGGTTCTCCGACTAGGCCTCCTCGTGTGCTGGCACCAATGTATTTAGTCCACGCGCACTGGCTAAGGTCTACTAGCTAAACGAACGAACTGCTGGGTAATGCTGCACACGAACGAACTGCTGTTGGCACGATACACAATAATTAACGACTCTTTACTTCACATTAAGCTAAGTCGAACTTGACGTTACTGCATTCAATCTGACACTTTTACTATTCACTTCGCACGTGGTTCTCAACGCTCTGTTAGACGCACTGCATCTCACTACATGACTGGATGAACGAACTTGATGAACAGCCACTGTTCGCACCTGCCGCCGTATATATACTTAAGTGTGCCGAACCTCAGTTCTCGTCTCGAATCAATGCGCTGTCTCCGGGCATGTTGCGACATGACGGACTCGCCTTTGAACCTGACTTTGGGGGCTTGCGGTCTGGCGCCGATAGCGTTATCCAATAAGGAAAGCGAATATTACTATGATTCAAACGCAGGTTTAAAGGGATATACCGTGTATACATAAATAATATACAAGGTATATAAAACAATAAATGTAGATTCTCAGCTTTAATCTGGCCCTTCACAACAGCCGCCTCCTAATTAGTCCGCACCTAATTAGTTAAGGGAGACAGATTAATAGTCCAGTCAACTGCTCAATATTTGTTGTGAGGAGTAGGGCAATCTACAAAGTCAGTGGGTCATGGTCGTCATCAGGGGAGTCAGAGAACTCCGGCAACTCTATCAGCTTCGCCACGGGTCGGGTGTAGGTCCGCCCTTGGACTATGACTTCTGCCGCTCTGACCTTCCCATCGGCACTAGTGATCACTTGGCTTACGCGGCCAGCCGGCCACATAGCTCGGGGTAGTGACTGGTCTATGATCATAACGACTGTGTCCACCTTCAGGTTGTCCCTGTCCTTTACCCACTTCTGACGGGCTTGGAGGGACGGTAGGTAGTGGAGGAGGAAACTGTTCCAAAACTGGTCAGCCAATACCTGACTGTATCTCCACATTCTTCGGCCGTTCACTTCTTCAGGTCTGTACACCGCCTGTGGAAGGGCAGGGTCCAGCCGCCCCATCAAGAGATAGTTTGGGGTGACTGGGTCGAAGTCTGCTACATCACTTGAGACGTAACCGAGGGGCTTCGAGTTCAAGACGCCCTCGATCTCCGTGAGGACTGTCGTGAGGACTTCTTCCGCCACGGTCTGGGCCCCAAGCACGGCGTACAGAGCTGTCTTTATAGAACGGACTTCTCTTTCCCAGGTTCCCCCGAAATGAGGGGCGTTCGGGGGGTTGAACTGGAATTCGACCTGATAGGGAGCGAGGTGGGTCTTAAGTTCTGGGCCCATGGCCTGGAAACTCTCTCTCAGTTCTCTTTCTCCGCCTTTGAAGTTTGTCCCTTGATCGGACAACAACACACACAGGCTTCCCTTTCGGGATTTAAATCTCCGGAAGGACATGAGGAATGAATCCGTACTCATGGTCTGGAGGATCTCTATATGAACGGCCCGTGTGGTCATACACTTGTATACAATGCCCCACCTCTTCTCTGTCCCTCTTCCTTTCTTGACGTAGAGCGGGCCGAAGCAGTCCACGCCTGTGGAGTGGAAGGCCTTCTCGCCGAGTCGGAGGCGGCAGGGAGGCAGGTCGGCCATCATAGGTATACTGGGCTGTGCTCGCCACTTGCGACAGTCTAGACAGGTCCGTTGGAAGCGACGTACTGCTTCTCTCCCTTGCAGTATCCAGTAACGGCGTCGGATCTCAGCGAAGACTCTCTCTGCCCCCGCGTGGTGCACATCCTCGTCGTACTTCTTTATGATAAGCTCGGTTACCTTGTGTCGGCTGTTGAGGACGATAGGATACTTGACGTCATCCGTTAAGTCCGGGGCCCGTCTCAGACGACCACCCACCCTGATGAGGTCATGGGTGTCGAGCTCGGGGGCCAACGTGAGCAGTCGGCTGTCTGAAGGGATTGGCTTTTTCCCCTGCAGGCAGTCTAGCTCATCTGGAAATGAGTCTCTTTGGGCTCGCTGTAGCAGAAGGAGTGTCGCCTCTGCGTAGTTCGATGCGTCGATGTCTGTGGTGGGGGGAACCTCAGGGTGGTGCCACAAGAATGTCTTTTCCTGCGCACTCTCAAAGGTTAAGCAGTCGTCTATGTTAGGGTCTGTTGGAGCTGGGACGTGCGTCAGCCCGCAGAACATAGACTTCTTGATCTCTGCCTCCTCTTGACTAGCCTCCCGTGGTGTGGGGGTAGGCCACTCCTCCTCCGGGAGCTTGAGGAACTCAGGACCGTCACTGTAAATGTTGGGACGTGTGAGGTCGTCTAGAGACATCCCCCGTGTGATGACATCTGCTGGGTTCTGCTTGGTGTCAACGTACCTCCAGCACGCTGATCCTACCAAGTCTTGAATCTCGGTGACTCTGACTCCGACGAAGACTTTGTATCTACAAGAATCGGACTGGATCCATGTGAGCACAGTCATGGAGTCTGACCACAAGATTGTCTTTTGCACCGTTATGGTGAGTTCACGTTGTATCAGCGTGGCGAGTTGCGCGCCTACCAGAGCTGCGCAGAGCTCTAGACGCGGGATAGATTGTTGCTTGCGGGGGGCTATTCTTGAGCGAGCCAGGACGAAAGCTGTGTGTACTTCTCCTCCCTCCTCTCGGGCTCTCAAGTAAGCCACCGAACCGTAAGCTACTTCTGAGGCGTCAGTGAAGACGTGCAGGTCCATCTGACACGTCTCCAGCCGCACTGTGGGTGGGAAGTAGCTCCGGCGAATGTTCACATTTTGGAGCGAGTTGAGTTCTCTCTCCCACTCTCTCCAGGTGGAAGCTAGGTGGTCGGGTATGGGGTCATCCCAGCCCTGCTCCTTGTCCCACAGTTCTCGCACAAGCATCTTCGCCCGAGTGGTGTAAGGTAGGATACACCCCAGCGGGTCGTATTGGCTTGCGAGTGTTCTGTATACGCTCCGTCGAGTGGTCGGTAGAGGGGTCGACCTTCCCTGCTCCTGGGTCAGGGGTGTGTGCTTATAATGGAGCGAGTCTGTTTTGAAGCGCCAGACGAGGCCCAATGTAATTTCCTGTGCTTCACCTGGGGTGGTCGCCATCCAGGTCTCGCTGCTTGCTGCCTTTGTCTCTGGGGAGAGGCTGCGAAGTACTTGAGGGTCACTGCTGGCCCACTGCCTAAGGTCGAAGCCGCCTTTGATCAGGGAGGCTCGGAGCTTAAGTAGGATGGCTTCGGCTTCTTCTGGCGTTGATACGCTTTGTAGACAGTTGTCCACGTAGAAACTCCTCTCTACGCTTTGTCTGACCTCCTCGTCAGCTCCAGGGTCTTCGGTCACGTGCTTTTGTAGTGCGAACGTGGCACAGCATGGGCTGCATGTGGTGCCGAAGGGGAGGACCTCCCATTGATAGATGGAGGGTTGTTCATCGTTGATCCTCTCTCTCCACAGGAACCGCAGCAGGGGCTTGTCCTCCTCCATCAGTCGCACCTGCAGGAACATCCCTTTGATGTCACCGCTGATGGCCACCTTGTCTTGGCGGAAACGTAGTAGTACGCCGAGGAGGGAGGGGCCGAGTGTCGGGCCGGGCAAGAGCAATTTATTCAGGTTCTGTAGTCCGATCTGGTAGCTGCAGTTGAATACAATGCGGTTCTTGCCGTTGTGGTGGACCTTGTGGTGGGGCACGTACCAGGATTCAGTCGTCTGGTCTGCCTCTTGATTGTCAATTTTCTTGATATGTCCCGCTGTGATCAGTTTGTCGATCTCCACACGGTATATAGTGGCTTGAGTGGGATCTTTATCTAGGCACCGCTCGGTGTTCAGTAGATAGCGTTGTGTCGCTTCTTTTGAGGCGTGGAGGGTGGGCATCCCCTCTCGCCTCAAGAGTGGAGTTGCGTATCTCATCACTCCGTCGACCTCGACCCTCTTTGTCTTCTGCTCGAGGAGAGCTATGGCATACGTGTCTTCCTTTGAACGAACTAGTTTCCGTTCGTTCTTAAAGGGCATCGAGTCTAATGTCCATAGTCTCTCGACGTGCTGCAAGAGGGTGGTGTCGTCTTCGCTTATCCTCGTGTAGAGGCAGCGGGTGGCTGTCGGTCGGTTGGAAGACCCGGAGAGGGGGCCTTGTAGCGTCCAACCCAGGCGGGTCTTGACCGCTGCTGGGCAGCCTCTGGGTCCGATGTGGACCTGGTCCGTTGGGACGATGAGGTCTGCGTGGTCGGATCCTATGAGCAGGGTCGGGGTGGCGCCGTCGATGAACGGTATAGGTAGTTGACGTAGGTGCACGTATTTCTCCATCAGCTGTGGGATGGGGTAGGTATAACGTGACAGACCTATGTCATGGCTTGTGAAGGCGTTAGTGATGCTGTACCGCTTCTCGGGCTGCTCGACCGCTGCTATTGTGAATGAGACGTTTTCACCCTTTATGGTCTTTAGGTCTCGCCGAATAGTACGGATTGTCATTGTTTCTTCGGTACCCCGCAGGCCCAACTGGGCTGCGGCGGAAGCGAGGAGGAGAGTCTTTTCAGACCCATCGTCGAGGACGGCGTAAGTGTCCAGGACCTTGTCCTCGTAGCTTAGGAGCACTCGGACCACCTTCAAGAGCACTCGGGAGCTCCCGTTCTTCGCAGGGTCTATGTACATGACATTTACTCTCGAGCTGCTTTGTGGTACGGGTCTCCTCTTGTTGCTGTCGTGCAGGACCTCCAGGTGGGCGCCGTCACACTTGCTGCATCTTTTCTTCAGGCGCACTCAGCTGCCATATGGCTGCGCGCGCAGCGGAAGCAGCTGCGGTTCGCTTTGATCCACTGACTCACTTCGTCAGCAGTCAACTTCTTGAAGGTGTCACATTGAGACAGCCAATGTTCATTTTCACAGTACTGGCAGGCAATCTTCCACTTTCCCTTTGCGTGGGGGGTGTTGTGGTTCTTGTGCTGCGGCACTGACTCGGCCTGGTGCATAACTGTCACTGACCGGCGGTTGTCATTGAACCTCCACGGTCCATCTCTAGGGCTAGAGCCACTCCACACGAATGTGTCCAATCGTAGACTACTGACCTCCCTGGCGAGGAAATCAGCCAGGTCTAGGAGGGATGGTTCTGGGCCGTTGGGGTCACGGTGGTCTTTCTGCCGCCGAAAACGCTCTTGACGGGCTGGAGGGAGCTTCTCCAGTATCCGCTCCATGTTGGAATTTGCATACAGTTCATATCTCCCCTTCTCCTTTTGTGACCCCAGCATCCCCACAAGGGATTGTACCTTGATAGAGAGGTCATCTAGTGCCCTATTGTCTTTGGCTGGGGGGAGGCGGTCGATATCTCGTATTTCTTGGATCACGTAATCCCATATGCGTCCATAGCGCGTGTCGAGGGCCACCAGAGCATCTGAGTAGGGGGTTCTTGAGTTTGAATATGCCAGCGCTATGTTATGCGCTCTGGGCACTTTGAGATGCTTGAGGAGGATGGCATATTTATAAGACTCGTCGTGGACATCGGACATTATAGTCTCTAAACACATGCGTAATTCTGTGTACTATGCTCTGTCCTCGCGCGTAAAGTCTGGGAACGTCGGTGTTCCAAGGTAAGATGCCATGGATGGCTGGGACACCGATGAGCGTAGGGGGAGAGGCCTCCTGGGCGAGTCTCCCCGTACGGGTGGTCGTGGGTTAGTGCTGGGTGGGTACCAGAGGCCGGGCCCCCAGGTGCTGCTCCTCGGTGCTGACTGTGCATCAAACTCACCCATGGGTTGGGTCGGGGGTTTGTAACGCAGTGACTCGGGGCTGGGGTCGGGGCTGTACTGGGCCTCCTGGTCCAAAGTAGGTTCGTGCTGGTGGGCTTGCTGTCCTCCCTCGTCCTCCGCTAGGTCCTGGAGTCTTCTAGTTAGTCTCTCGGCGACGTAGGCAGGTTCTCCCCGTTGGCTGGGTCCCGTATAGACCGGTCGGGGAGGGGGCTCGGCGCCGTAGGCAGGTTCTTCCTGTTGGCCGGGTCCCGTGTAGATTTGTCGGGTAGGGGAAGGTGCCCTAGACCCGTGTCGTGATGATCTCCGGGAGCTCCGTGTGGAGGAGGGGGGGTCGCCCTCTGGATCAATTGTTCTATCATCTGCGCCTGCAGACGGTCGCGCTCCGCTTCGCGCTGTGCATTGGCGCGTTCTCGCTGAATGTTCTCTTCAGTCTGGAGGCGCCTCTCCTCCAGTCTGATGCGTTCGTGCTCACTCTGTTGTTGCGCTTGGAGGCGCTCTCGTTCCGCTGCAGAGTGTTCGCGCTCACTAAGTGCCTGTGCTTGGAGACGTTCGCGCTCCACTGCAGACTGTTCGCGCGCACTCTGTTGTTGCGCTTGGAGGCGCTCTCGTTCCGCTGCAGAGTGTTCGCACTCACTAAGTGTCTGTGCTTGGAGGCGGTCTCTTTCGGTTGATGCAGTTAGTGTGGCAATCAAGGCTTGTGCCAGTCTCTGGTCAGCCTCGCTGGGGGATGACACTGATGGAGGTGATCGGGCGCTGACAGAACTTGGTGGAGACCTGTTCTCTTGGCGCGCTCCGAGGTCCATCTCTTGAGCGCTGCTTCTTGATTTCTCCCGCGCCCCGAGGTCCATCTCTTGAGCGCGGTACTCTTCTCTTGGTTGCGCGCCGAGGTCTGTCTCGGGTGCGCGCTCTTGGGTCTCTTGCGTTCCGGGGTCTATCCCGGTGGCGCTTTCTTTATCCTGGGGCGCTCCGGGGTCTATCCCGGTGGCGCTGTCTTGGGGTATAGTCACGTCATGTCCCGCTTGTTCCCCCCCGTGAGCTAAGTCAGTTTCGTTTGAACCCACTGGGGTCTCTACTGGTGGGGCCGACAAGTCGATAGGATTGGGCATGCTTAAACTATCAGTTTTATCCGTGCTTAACGTCTTTTTAGATAAGCTAGGAGGTAAAACGAAAGCGTAGTCCTCCAGGTGTGGAGGTGGCTGACGTTTGCGCCTAGGGCGTTCTAGTTTGGGAGAGCCGTCTGGAGAGTGTCCGCCGCTGGCCATATCAATATTAATATGATAATAAAGATTACTGATACCCTCCGGCTCGAAGGACCAATTGTAACTGAGGGGTTACAAAACCCTGACTGTATTAAAGATTGTGATAGATTAAACCACTGCTAGTTATGTACTTTAATTACTGGCCAGACAGTACATCTAATATATGGCAGACACTCATAATAACACGGCACTGACAAAGAAATATCATTTGAGGGTATTTATTATTATGCAGTAAATGTACAGATATGAGAATTAGGGTCGCGCTTGTATGGCGAAGAATATGCATAAGTCAGTCAGTAGCATAAGTCAATGGGAATAGAATAATTCCTACGATGGGGTACTAGGCTAACGCCGCCTGGCGTAGGATGGCAATTATATGGGGGAAACGCTGGTACCGCTGGAGACAATGGGTTCCTCCCAGAGTTGTAAGCTCTGGAGGAGAGAGGAATGTTCGGATACTCAGTCTGATCAATTGAAGAAGAAGGGGATTCACGTATAGAAGCCAGTCCTTGTAATCCAAAGCTCAGCATCAAAAGCAATAACTGTAATCCAATTGCACGATAGCAATGATAATAGCCAGCTAGCCTCGGTCCATGAGGCCAGCCCGAATGTAGATCCTCAAGGTGGTTAAATCCAAACGACAGTGGAGATTAACGATGCTCTTCTCCAGGTCGTACGTTCCACAATCAATATAATCCAACCAATACTGGTTCTGCAATCGCCGCCGTCGGTTCTCATGTGCACATTTCCAGTAGGTTCTCCGACTAGGCCTCCTCGTGTGCTGGCACCAATGTATTTAGTCCACGCGCACTGGCTAAGGTCCACTAGCTAAACGAACGAACTGCTGGGTAATGCTGCACACGAACGAACTGCTGTTGGCACGATACACAATAATTAACGACTCTTTATTTCACATTAAGCTAAGTCGAACTTGACGTTACTGCATTAAATCTGACACTTTTACTATTCACTTCGCACGTGGTTCTCAACGCTCTGTTAGACGCACTGCATCTCACTACATGACTGGATGAACGAACTTGATGAACAGCTACTGTTCGCACCTGCCGCCGTATATATACTTAAGTGGCTATCTAGTGCCGAACCTCAGTTCTCGTCTCGAATCAATGCGCTGTCTCCGGGCATGTTGCGACATGACGGACTCGCCTTTGAACCTGACTTTGGGGGCTTGCGGTCTGGCGCCGATAGCGTTATCCAATAAGGAAAGCGAATATTACTATGATTCAAACGCAGGCTTAAAGGGATACACCGTGTATACATAAATAATATACAAGGTATATAAAACAATAAATGTAGATTCTCAGCTTTAATCTGGCCCTTCACAACATAAAGAGACAAATTTTGTCCGGTCTAACGGCTGCTAAAAAGTTGATAGCATCACGATGGATTCAACTGGATAAAATGTGTCGGAAGGTATGGGTTCTTACCTATCTCGATGTGATTTATTTAGAGATATCTACAGCAAGAATTTTAGGTGTCAATGAAGCCAGCATTGCAATCTGGTTAGAAGTGGTGGAGAGAATAAAGGTTAGCATATGAATTGTAATCTCTGGTAATGGATGGATTATCCAAGAGGGGTCCTGAGAGGGGAGGGAGAAGAACGAGCAAGAGCATATGTATGTACTGTATTATATAATGTGGATTATGTATATATCTCGCAACCTACATTTATTGATTCAAATACAGAAATGTATATTCCTGTCATTTATTGAGATATTTACTGTTAATGTTTGTCTTGTCAAAAAAATTATAAAAAAATGTGTAAATGTATATTGTATATATTGAACACTTTTGTTTACACTTGTTTATGTACTTTTGACTTTCTATTTTATACTTATCTATTTTTATTTATTTTTATCTAGCACACTCTCAGGAACAGAACAGGAAAACATTTCATATAAAAGTATTCTGTATTTTTGTATGACAACTAATAAAGAAACCATGACTTTTGTTTTACTTGCATTTAGAATAAATTTGAGATCAATAAGGGCTTTTTGGAGGGAGTTAAATGAAAGCTACACTAGAGTCCACTACACAATTCACAATTGTGTCTTCCACATATAAATGTGCCTGGCAATCTTTCAGTGATGAAACTATATAATTTATGTAAAGAATAGAATATAAGTACTTTACTGATCCCGAGGGAAATTCAGCATCTACTGCCTATACTGCCTACATGTACTTTTACTCATACATACCTTCATTATACTACCTATATCCAATCTATAGTTTATTCATATAACACTGTATAATAACAATGTATAACACTGTACACACTGTATACACATCAGTGGCGTCCTTTCACGAAAAGGCAAGGTATGGCGAGGAAGGGGGGGGGGGGGCGGGGGGGGGGGTGAAGGGGGTGTTTCCCCCCCTTGGTGGATTTTTTTTGTCAAATCAGTTGTGCAATAGTCACTTTTGGTGAGTTGTGTGAGGTTCGCCTCTTCCCTGGACCTTTAATTCCTGTTCCCTGGACCTTTATTCCCTGTCTCCTCACCTCACCAGCCCCCACCCTCGCATTGTCGTTACTGTGAGGTTCGCCTCTTCCCTGGACCTTTAATTCCTGTTCCCTGGACCTTTAATTCCCTGTCTCCTCACCTCTCCAGCCCCCACCCTCGTGTTCGTTTACTCTCGTCTGCTCTTCAGCAGCCCACACCCTTGGACTACCTTTCATTATGTGTTTGATTGGTCCGTGCCGAACACACACTTCTAAGTCAAGTATCAATTACCATCACGCACCTGATGTGTGTTCTAATTAGCGCCCCAGTGGGCTTTAAATAGCTCGATCTCCCCCCAGTCCTGGTCGGGTCGTTCTCTATCTGTAGGCTCCTACGGGAGATTCTCTATAACAGTATCTTATCTCTTCTGTATGCTGGTTCATCTCCGGCATGAGACGAGGTGCCAGCCTTCGCCACCTGTCGCCGTTTGCCTGGAGTGGGACACAGCCTGCGCTCTCTAATTCTCTACGGGAGGTATTCCAGTGTTCCACTCCAGACCCCGCGCAGACGCGCTCCTACAGCGGACGCGCTCCTACAGCAGACACGCTCCACTCCAGACCCCGCGCAGACGCGCTACTACAGCAGACGCGCTCCTACAGCAGACGCGCTCCACTCCAGACCCCGCGCAGACGTGCTCCTACAGCAGACGCGCTCCTACAGCAGACACGCTCCACTCCAGACCCCGCGCAGACGCGCTCCTACAGCAGACGCGCTCCTACAGCAGACGCGCTCCACTCCAGACCCCGCGCAGACGCGCTCCTACAGCAGACGCGCTCCTACAGCGGACGCGCTCCTACAGCAGACGCGCTCCACTCCAGACGCGCATCGCTCTCTAATTCTCTACAGGAGGATGCGTCTCTCCGAGCCAGCGCGCTCTCCGAACCGGCGCGTTCTCCAAGCCGACGCGCACCACTTCAGACGTTTAGCCGGCGCGCTACTACTCCAGACGCGCATCGCTCTCTAATTCTCTACGGGAGGATGCGTCTCTCTGAGCCGGCGCGCTCTCCGAACCGGCGCGTTCTCCAAGCCGACGCGCACCACTTCAGACGTTTAGCCGGCGCGCTACTACTCCAGACGCGCATCGCTCTCTAATTCTCTACGGGAGGATGCGTCTCTCCGAGCCGGCGCGCTCTCCGAACCGGCGCGTTCTCCAAGCCGACGCGCACCACTTCAGACGTTTAGCCGGCGCGCTACTACTCCAGACGCGCATCGCTCTCTAATTCTCTACGGGAGGATGCGTCTCTCCGAGCCGGCGCGCTCTCCGAACCGGCACGTTCTCCAAGCCGACGCGCACCACTTCAGACGTTTAGCCGGCGCGCTACTACTCCAGACGCGCATCGCTCTCTAATTCTCTACGGGAGGATGCGTCTCTCCGAGCCGGCGCGCTCTCCGAACCGGCGCGTTCTCCAAGCCGACGCGCACCACTCCAGACGTCTAGCCTGTGCGCTCCTACTCCATCCCTGTAAGCAGCTCTGGCCCTCGCCCTGTCCAAGGCCTTAACCCTGTTTTCTCTGTCCCTGTTCTCCAGCCCGCCTCTTAAAGGCACATTGCCCTTTTTCCTTGTTCCAGTATTTTTGTGTTCTCCCTTAAAGGGACAGTGCCGCTTTTTGTTTGTATTCAATAAATGCCCTGTTCTTGGCTTACTCTCATACCTGTCTTGTGTTGTGCGATTGGGGTCGGTTACAAACCATAACAGTACGACCCGACCAGTCGACGACCCCAGCCAGCACAGACAGTGTATGTTGAGTTTGTTTTTGTTAGCTCCCCTGTTAGCCTGTTAGCTCCCCTGTTAGCTTGCCTGTTAGTCTCCCCTGTTAGCTCCCCGGTTAGCTTTGTTAGCTCCCCTGTTAGCTTCCCTGTTAGCTCCCCTGTTAGCCTTGTTTGTTCCCCTGTTGACTCCCCTGTTAGCTTCCCTGTTAGCTCCCCTGTTAGCCTGTTAGTTTCCCCTGTTAGCTTCCCTGTTAGCCTCGTTAGCTCCACTGCAGCTTGCCAGGCCTCTACTACCGGCATGGTCCCAGTCTGCTAGCTTAGCCCCGGCTGCTAGCACAGCCTCTATGTTAATGCAGCCCTTGCAGCTAGCATAGGCCCTGTAGCTATCCATGCCCAGGCAGCTAACCCGGTCCCTCTGCATGGCCTCCACTTTTTGTGTAGCTTTCCCACTGCTAGGACTGCCCCTCCAGCTAGCAAGGTCAGTTTCCCCACTGCTAGAACTGCCCCTTCAGCTAGCAAGGTCAGTTTTCTCCCACTGCTAGGACTGCCCCTTCAGCTAGCAAGGTTAGTTTCCCCGCTGCTAGGACTGCCCTTTCAGCTAGCAAGGTCAGTTTTCCCCACTGCTAGGACTGCCCCTTCAGCTAGCAAGGTCAGTTTTCTCCCACTGCTAGGACTGCCCCTTCAGCTAGCAAGGTCTGTTTCCCCGCTGCTAGGACTGCCCTTTCAGCTAGCAAGGTCAGTTTCCCCACTGCTAGGACTGCCCCTTCAGCTAGCAAGGTCAGTTTTCCCCGCTGCTAGGACTGCCCTTTCAGCTAGCAAGGTCAGTTTTCCCCACTGCTAGGACTGCCCCTTCAGCTAGCAAGGTCAGTTCCCCACAGCTAGGACTGTCCTTCCAGCTAGCTTGTTCTCTCATGCTGGTCAGCCTTGTCTGCTAGCCTAGCTCCGGCAGCTAGCGCAGCCTCTATGTTAATGTAGCAGTACAGCTAGCATAGGCCCTGTAGCTATCAGTGCCCTGGCAGCTTCCCTGTCCCTCTGCTAGCCCCACTTTTGGTGTAGCTTCCCCGCTAGCATGGCCCAATTTTTTGTTTGTTGCCTTGTTTATGTCCCCTGCCCCTCTGTCTGTATTTTTGGGTCGCCCGGTGGCTCCCGTGGAGGGGGGGGTACTGTGAGGTTCGCCTCTTCCCTGGACATTTAATTCCTGTTCCCTGGACCTTTATTCCCTGTCTCCTCACCTCACCAGCCCCCACCCTCGCGTTGTCGTTACTGTGAGGTTCGCCTCTTCCCTGGACCTTTAATTCCTGTTCCCTGGACCTTTAATTCCCTGTCTCCTCACCTCTCCAGCCCCCACCCTCGCGTTCGTTTACTCTCGTCTGCTCTTCAGCAGCCCACACCCTTGGACTACCTTTCATTATGTGTTTGATTGGTCCGTGCCGAACACACACTTCTAAGTCAAGTATCAATTACCATCACGCACCTGATGTGTGTTCTAATTAGCGCCCCAGTGGGCTTTAAATAGCTCGATCTCCCCCCCAGTCCTGGTCGGGTCGTTCTCTATCTGTAGGCTCCTACGGGAGATTCTCTATAACAGTATCTTATATCTTCTGTATGCTGGTTCATCTCCGGCGTGAGACGAGGTGCCAGCCTTCGCCACCTGTCGCCGTTTGCCTGGAGTGGGACACAGCCTGCGCTCTCTAATTCTCTACGGGAGGTATTCCAGTGTTCCACTCCAGACCCCGCGCAGACGCGCTCCTACAGCGGACGCGCTCCTACAGCAGACACGCTCCACTCCAGACCCCGCGCAGACGCGCTCCTACAGCAGACGCGCTCCTACAGCAGACGCACTCCACTCCAGACCCCGCGCAGACGCGCTCCTACAGCGGACGCGCTCCTACAGCAGACACGCTCCACTCCAGACCCCGCGCAGACGCGCTCCTACAGCAGACGCGCTCCTACAGCAGACGCGCTCCACTCCAGACCCCGCGCAGACGCGCTCCTACAGCAGACGCGCTCTTACAGCGGACGCGCTCCTACAGCAGAAGCGCTCCACTCCAGACCCCGCGCAGACGCGCTCCTACAGCAGACACGCTCCACTCCAGACGCGCATCGCTCTCTAATTCTCTACGGGAGGATGCGTCTCTCCGAGCCGGCGCGCTCTCCGAACCAGCGCGTTCTCCAAGCCGACGCGCACCACTTCAGACGTTTAGCCGGCGCGCTACTACTCCAGACGCGCATCGCTCTCTAATTCTCTACGGGAGGATGCGTCTCTCCGAGCCGGCCCGCTCTCCGAACCGGCGCGTTCTCCAAGCCGACGCGCACCACTTCAGACGTTTAGCCGGCGCGCTACTACTCCAGACGCGCATCGCTCTCTAATTCTCTACGGGAGGATGCGTCTCTCCGAGCCGGCGCGCTCTCCGAACCGGCGCGTTCTCCAAGCCGACGCGCACCACTTCAGACGTTTAGCCGGCGCGCTACTACTCCAGACGCGCATCGCTCTCTAATTCTCTACGGGAGGATGCGTCTTTCCGAGCCGGCGCGCTCTCCGAACCGGCGCGTTCTCCACGCCGACGCGCACCACTTCAGACGTTTAGCCGGCGCGCTACTACTCCAGACGCGCATCGCTCTCTAATTCTCTACGGGAGGATGCGTCTCTCCGAGCCGGCGCGCTCTCCGAACCGGCGCGTTCTCCAAGCCGACGCGCACCACTCCAGATGTTTAGCCGGCGCGCTACTACTCCATCCCTGTAAGCAGCTCTGGCCCTCGCCCTGTCCAAGGCCTTAACCCTGTTTTCTCTGTCCCTGTTCTCCAGCCCGCCTCCCCGGGCCTCTGTCCCTGTTCCCCTCTCCAGTGCCCCTGTTCCTGCCCTGTCCTTTGCCCTGGCCCTGTCCTTTAGCCTTCGCCCCTTAGCCTGCTCGCCTCTTAAAGGCACAGTGCCAATTTTCCCTAATTCTTGTTTCCAGTATTTTGTGTTCTCCCTTAGCCTTCCCCTTAGCCTGCTCGCCTCTTAAAGGCACATTGCCCTTTTTCCTTGTTCCAGTATTTTTGTGTTCTCCCTTAAAGGGACAGTGCCGCTTTTTGTTTGTATTCAATAAATGCCCTGTTCTTGGCTTACTCTCATACCTGTCTTGTGTTGTGCGATTGGGGTCGGTTACAAACCATAACAAGTTGTTTCTATACAATTCAGTTATATGACATTTAGGTATGACACAGGACTACACAAGCATTTTTAGTATAGAAATGTGTCAACAGACTAAAGCAGGGAACCACAATATTTTGCATACGAATTATGCAGAATGTAATATCATAACTGTCTATTACTTTTCTTGCAATTGAGCCAATTTTCCTTAGGTATGGTTTTGAGGTGTGTGTTCAACAGAATGTAGTATCAAAAACACATTCACAAAAAGTATGGGTTACTGAATGCTGAACTGCACTATTATAATCACTAAGCCAGACCTTACCTGTGTCCCTGTATCACTTGTCTCTGCTGCCCTTTGATTAAAAAACTTCCCTATGTCCATTTTCCTTTTTTTTGGGAATATTTCAGTTAGTCGCAGCAAAAGTCACCTAGTAAAAGTGAGATAATTGACAATATAAAAACATGCTGGGCTGTACCGAATAGTTCGAAGCTTCGTTCATAATGTTGACATTCGAATTCTAAATCAACATAAAAAATTTAATTTTTTTTCTTTTTTTTTTACATTTTTATTTGCCAAGGTATGGCGAGTGCCATACCTTGCCATACCAAATGGACGCCCCTGATACACATCAGAGACGTGCCGTCCATATAAGCAAGGTAAGCAGTGCCTCCCCAAGGGAAAAAATGAATAAATAACACTGTTAAATATGAAAATAAAAGTACTAATAACTGTTTGTTTGCTTTCATTAAAAGAGTCATCATCTGTGGTCCCAGTGCAGCAGCAGTCATTCATTTTGTTTTAGCTTTTGAGCGCCACCCACAGCTGTAATCACTCTCTCTCTGCCTTCTCTATAGTGTCGATTCAAAAGCATGATAAGAATGCATTTCCACCACGGCCCGGGCATTGAATTTGTTCCCTCAGTCCGCTACTAATATGCCCAGGGTAAGCATGCTTACAAATCAATCAGTAGCTCTTTCGTTCCGGTACGTTATCTGTAAATTAGAATGTATTTTTTAATCAACATCATCACGTACACGTTCATGCTGAGACTTTAGAAAAACTTCAACAAGCGGGTGACTTTTAGATTAAGTCACAGAGGTGTTCATTTGCAAGGAGAGACGCATGGATTTCGTGTTCAAGTAAAGGTAAGATAACATAATTAATATTATTATATTTCAGCAGTTATGGCTGCTGGTTAATACAGTGGCGATGGTGATGACGATCTGAGTTAACTGCTGGGCTGCACTGGTTTTACTTTTATTTAATAAATCCTCTTAATGTTCGACGGCCCTTATATGGGCCACGTGTATGGCCCTTGATTTGAAACATTATAACGCAACTGGCAACCTTTTTTTGTTTTTGGTAATTTGATCATAAAGTCCGCCACTGTAACTATCCACTTATTGTTTATTAGCGGGTTCTAGGGCATACATGTGCGTGAATGGCATTTCCTTGACACTGCACTCATCCATAGCATTTGTGCTTGGCACAATATGTAATTAAGTGTATTAAAATCCTTTTATGCTTACCCAATCTCAAAGCTAATGGCACGTGCCTGATACACATATGCCTATATATGCCTATATATGCCTATATATATATGCCTATATATATATATACTAGGGTTGCACATTTTAAGCATGTTCCTTACTTGATCATTGATAACGTTAACGATCAATTAATCGAGTAATTGTAACAAAATTTAGAAATTATCAAACAATAACAAATGTATTTGTTTCTTCAATCAAAAGGTTTATTTCCACAGCAGTGACATATTGCCTGCTCTCAACATTGCATGGCATATGAAACATATATAAATGTAGAGGCCTAGACATAATAAAACACATTTGAGTCGACTTTAAGCGGATGAGCTGCATATGTGGCCCAACATTTTTTATAAACGTAACTCACCACTCTAAACACGGTTTATATTAACTTAATAAATAAACAAAAACGTAAAATCTACTTATGTCAACGAAAATGTCCAATAGGCCTAACTAAATAACAGATTACGCACATAAAACAACAACCAACTGTACTAACGAAGCAACAAGAGTATTTGTAATGAGGCTATTATTATTATTATTATTATTATTATTATTATTATTATTATTATTATTATTATTATTATTATTATTATTATTATTATTATTATTATTATTATTATTATTATTATTATTATTATTATTATTATTATTATTATTATTATTATTATTATTATTATTATTATTATTATTATTATTATTATTATTATTATTATTATTATTATTATTATTATTATTATTACTATTATTATTTTGCAACAAGATAGCCTATAGATAGATAAAGCATAAACAGTGAAGCCTGACTCACATGGTCCCGATTGATTTGTTCTTGTTGAGGAAAATCAGCATATCGACATGGTCGAGTGTCAGATGGGAACGCATGCAGCCTGGTCACAATCAGTCCAAAAACACTCGCTCGGATGGTACCGATGTCACGGGTATACAGAAGTACTGGTGTGCCAGCTTTGCTAGCTTGGGGAATCTCCCCGCATTGACTTTCCACCAGTCAGTCGGATTTTTATCCAGAGATGGGGAATGGCTTCTTTTAACTGTTACGCGAGGAGCTGCCATATGCCGACCCAGCAAACCTTTAGTTAGCAACACTGGTGACTTGCCAGTACTCTGTGATGTAGTGGCAAGTGATGGGATACATAGCATGTATCCATACTCGTACCACTGTATATTTAATGTACATACATTATCTTAGAACATTTACTCTATAGCTTTTTCATATATACTCCACATGTTATATTGTATACTACAATGCACTCTACTGCTCCTTTGCACTCTGCTTAGATGCCAACTTCATTTAGTTGTACTCTGTACTTGTACTTGACTCCAATCTCTATTGGCAACTAACAACCTATCCGTCAGATCATCAGTAGATATAACTATTTCGAAAGTACTTGGTAAAGTAAAGTATCTGACATTAAATATTGGTGATGTGATATCAGATTTCAGAAGTGGGAGAAAGGTACAGGGTTATGCATGTTTTTTTGCAAATTGGAAGCTTGTTTTATTATTATTATTATTTTTATTTTTTTTTATTATCTCATTCAGGCAGTCAATATTTGCCAAGGTCACCATTCATCATTTGCCCTATAGTGGAGAGAATTCTCTCTGTTCCACTTAAAATTGTATTCACTTAAGTAATGGCTCAAGTCCATCCTCGTAAATCCGTTCCATTAACCTCCAACGTGCAGAGAATCTCATAGCTTTACGTGATGGAATGGTAGTGCAACATAATAGCCTCGCTGATAATTGTACAGACCTATACTGTATTGATTACAAATCTATGGTTCCACTGAGACTTCACTCATATACCTTTACAAGAGTATCTGAGAATAGTATCTGTCTGTGTCAACCCCCCCGCCCCTGCCACCTCTTTCTGGAATAAACTGAGTAGAAATGTTCTGCACCCTGGGCACTGTGCGAGCGGAGAGAATGAATTGGGACAGCTGCACAGCCACAGATAGTCGCATTGTGCTGCGACAGCGAAAAGAGCCTCAGGAGTATGGGATGCAGGAGAGAGGCTGTGGAAAAGCCCTGTGTCAGACCTTTCTCTGGGGAGACTCAACCCCTGCTCACGCTGAGCCCCGTAGAGCCCCGTCACACACCTGATTGCCGCAGAGTCAAGCGAGTGAAACCATCTGCTAATGCCCAGGTGAAATTTAGCATCTGTGGACAGGCTGGTAAAAAAAAAAAACAGCGATCTTCTCTCACCTGTTAATATTACTGCAGATGTGTAGAGAAACTTGTAACCAGGGGTGTAAGCAAGAAATTCTGGGCCTTGTGCACATGACGTGTCTCCCTGTCTCTGGGCACCCTCCCCTCTCCAGCCGTGACTCATACACACTTTTTAGTAAAAAAAATATCTGAGGGCCCTCCACCTGCTTGGGGGGCGTGTACCACTTCCGCAACGGATTTGATTTCCGGGGGTTGCCCTGATTGGCCGCGATGGCCGCGTGACACGCCGCGGCCCCGCCCCGCGGCAGCCCCAGACGCGGCAACGCCAGGGCTGCTGTGTTTCTCTGCCGCTTCAGGGCCTCATTCTTTATATAGCTCTCAAAGTGCACCAGATTGAAGCATTTACATGGCAAAAAAAAAAAAAAAATTAGAAAAAGTCAGGATTCGAACGCGGGTCGTCTGCATGAGAGGTATGAGGACTAACAATTAGACCACGGTGGCAGATAAATAAAATATCCATTATATATCCATTAATGGAGAAGAGAGCCGTACGTCGGCCGTCTAATGAAGTTAGATTTATACAGTACACTTTGACTGCTGAATTGACACGTTTAACTTATTCATTCTTTAATTCAGCAAGGCGAAGTGAACTCCAGCGTCGCGCCACTGGTAACGCAGTGGGAAAAGTGATTAAACAGCTCTGCACTTGCTGCGGCGTTGAAGTGGGAAAGCGGCAGTGAAACACAGCAGCCCTGGCGTTGCCGCGTCTGGGGCTGCCGCGGGGCGGGGCCGCGGCGTGTCACGCGGCCGTCGCGGCCAATCAGGGCAACCCCGGAAATCAAATCCGTTGCTGAAGTGGTACACGCGCTTGGGGGTCCTGGGTAGTCAGTTCCACTATTCTCCACACTTTTACATCCCTGCATGTAACTCCAACACTTAATGTATTTCTTTCTATTAGTTTACTCAAATTATCAGTTCTTTCTGACCTTTATGTGTTGAGACAGTGTGATTATCCTAGTGCTGGAGCCCAGATTACCAATTAAAAATCCATTGTAAAATTAAATAAAATGTTGACTTGTTTTTTTCTTCTTCTATTAAACAGGGTTTCATCCGCGCGCGCGTGTGTGTGTGTGTGTGTGTGACGGAGAGTGAAGTAGAGAAAGAGTGAGATGGGGTGGGGGTGTGGGGTTGCATGCCATTGCATGTGGTGTTAGCGAGATAATAATTGAACATATAAGTTATATATCAAGGATTGGTTAGCCGCAGACTTGGAAACTCAAGATCATTGGGAAAACATCAAACCTAGCAGTGGGAAGATGAACTAGAAGTTAGAGCTGTCCCCGAAGGCTGTTTTTGGGATTAGAACATTCCACAGGGTTTTTCAGGGTTTTTCGAACGGACGGAAAAAATCTACGCACATTTACGCATATAACGTAGTGCATATTGCTGCGGTTATTACAACTCATTGACTGCCACGCTGTTTTCCCATCTTTACTCCCTGGCGCCAGCGGTATTGAAATTTTTTTTACGATGTTTGCGGACCCATCGTATATTCTATATTATAGCTATGGAGACAATAGTATGGCTCATTTGACAGGCACTATTTATAGTCCAACAGGGACAAAACAGTTCATTTCTACATACCTTCATTTGTGCACTATACCATGCTAAACATCACCCCGTTTCACAATAATCCAGGCTGGTTTTCTAGATTGTGAGATATAGTGTGTTTTGTGCAGCGTATGCGCAAATCTCACGGCTGCTCACCAGTGGAGTGAAGCACAAATTATTATATTATATTATATATTAAATTATATTTTTTAAACATCCCCAACGCTGCAACACCCCCATTCCTCCCAGGTGTCAGGCTCCTCATTCGCTTCCATTCATTTTGGGGACCATGTTTAAATATCATACTTCTGAAGTATAAACAAACTATACTGCTGTGACGATTTCAATAAAACAGACCATTCTGAGTCAATGGTATGCAAAACTGTACATTGGAATATCTAACATGTATTTACCACTTTCCTCTGCACAAGGCCACAGATGGGTTTTATGTAACACAAGGACAATGAATGAATGAATGAATGAATGAATGAATGAATGAATGAATGAATGAATGAATGAATGAATGAATGAATGAATGAATGAATGAAAACTTTATTTAACAGATTGCAGAATGGGTACAATACAGTACGGCTCAATACACACAATTGTTAAGGGGATGCAGACCAGAGAAAGACTTTCTGTTATGGTTTGTAACCGACCCCAATCGCACAACACAAGACAGGTATGATGGTTTGCCAAGAAACAGATATTTATTGAACAAAAGGGAAATACAGGGAAAAGGGCACTGTCCCTTTAAGGGAGAATCACAAATACAGGAATATAATATGAGGGGAAGGAAGGTGCCTTTAAGAGGCGGGCAGGAAAAGGGAACGCCAAAGGGAAGGTTAAGGGAACGCCTTGGGACAGAGGAACTAGAGACTAGGTAAACCAGGGACAAGGAGAACTAGGGAGAGAGGACTAGGGACTAGGAGAACTAGGGATAGAGGACTAGGGACTAGGAGAACTAGGGAAAGAGGACTAGGGACAAGGAACTAGCTGGAACTAGAAGGGGGGAACTTGGGACCAGGAACTAGGAAACAGAGGGGACAGAGGCCCGCGGAGGCGGGCTGGGGAACAGAGGGAACAGGTTCTGGGGAACAGAGGGAACAGAGGCCCGCGGAGGCGGGCTGGGGTACAGGGAGGAACTGGGGACTGGTGGGAAAACATCTGGGCCGCTCTGCAGGACAGAGGAGAGAGTTAATGCACAAAAGGGAAAAAACAGAGCAGGTGCAGAACAGTCCAAATAACAAAGTGAACAAAGTAATAATATCTTCGTGTGACAAACACACAGGGGGAGATGTAAAGTCCAAAAATACTATTCTAAGTGAGAACCAAAAACAGAGGCATTACGCTGGGAGATGAAATGTCCAAACTAACTAACAGAGGCAATACGCTGGGAGATGAAATGTCCAAACTAACTAACAGAGGCAATACGCTGGGAGATGAAATGTCCAAACTAACTAACAGAGGCAATACGCTGGGAGATGAAATGTCCAAACTAACTAACAGAGGCAATACGCTGGGAGATGAAATGTCCAAACTAACTAACAGAGGCAATACGCTGGGAGAGTGACATCACAATCAAAACTCACCCAGGCGTATGCGTAAAGGTACAGGAACAGCAGCGGGAACGGGGGCAAGAGGCATTACGCTGAGTGAGTGACATCACAATCAAAACTCACCCAGGCGTATGCGTAAAGGTAAAGGGGCAGCAGCGGGAACGGGGGCAAGGGCACTACGCTGAGTGAGTGACATCACAATCAAAACTCACCCAGGCGTATGCGTAAAGGTACGGGGACAGCAGCGGGAACGGGGGCAAGGGCACTACGCTGGGTGAGTGACATCACAATCAAAACTCACCCAGGCGCATGCGTAATGGTACAGGGACAGCAACGGGAACGAAGGCATCGCCACCGGGGCGGCTGGCTGTCCGAGCCGAGGGAGAGAGTGCTGGAACAGTGGCGGTGACGAGGGCATCGTCCACCGGGTAGCCGCTGTCGGAGCCGAGAAACAGAGTGCTGGAACAGTGGCGGTGACGAGGGCATCGTCCACCGGGTAGCCGCTGTCGGAGCCGAGGAACAGAGTGCGCGCCACACCTTGGTGTGCGCGTCGGAACAGGGAGCTGGAACAGTGGCGGTGGCGAGGATGTCGTCCACCGGGTAGCCACTGTCGGAGCCGAGGAACAGAGTGCGCGCCACACCTTGGTGTGCGCGTCGGAACAGTGGCGGTGGCGAGGGCGTCGTCCACCGGGTAGCCGCTGTCGGAGCCGAGGAACAGAGTGCGCGCCACACCTTGGTGTGCGCGTCGGAACAGTGGCGGTGGGGAGGATGTCGTCCACCGGGTAGCCGCTGTCGGAGCCGAGGAACAGAGTGCGCGCCACACCTTGGTGTGCGCGTCGGAACAGAGAGACGCCTCGGGGTGCGTCTGCGAGGAGGAGTGCGCCAAGCACGAAGGTCTGGAAGATGCGCTCCAGCGCGCTGGTCTGGGGAGCGTGCCAAGCTCGAAGGTCTAGGAGATGCGCATCTGCGCGCTGGTCGGGAGAGCGTGCCAAGCTCGAAGGTCTAGGAGATGCGCGTTGCGCGCTGGTCTGGAGAGCGTGCCAAGCTTGAGGGTTCTTGGAAGATGCGCGTTGCGCGCTGGTCTGGAGAGCGTGCCAAGCTCGAGCGTCCTTGGAAGATGCGCGTTGCGCGCTGAGGACTGGAGAGCGTCCAAGCTCGAGGGTTCTTGGAAGATGCGCGTTGCGCGCTGGTCTGGAGAGCGTGCCAAGCTCGAGCGTCCTTGGAAAATGCGCGTAGCGCGCTGAGGACTGGAGAGCGTCTGCGCTGGTCTGGATGTGCGTCAGGACGACAGCTGCGCGGGGGGTCTGAAGTGGATGACTGGGATGCCTCCCGTGGAAGTCTAGGGAGCGCAGACCAGTCCCACTCTCAGGCAACGGCGACAGCAGGCGAAGGCTGGAGCAAAACATCTCGACGCAGGAGAATAGAACAGCATAGGCAGACGGAGGATCTCCCGAAAGAGTCTAGATGTTTAGAGAATATGACTCGGCAAGTATACAACACGACCCCACGCCAAAACGAGGGGAAGCGCCCTGGTATTTAAAGCCCACAGGGGGACTAATTAGCCTGCCACCACAGGTGCGAGAGATAATAGAATATCAAACAGGTGTGGCCACTAAGGGTAAAGAACGAGAGGGTGGGGGCTAGAGAGAGTGAGTAGGGAATTCCTAACAGTAGGCTTAAAGAAGACAGAGAATAGGGAATTCCTAACAGTAGGCTTAAAGAAGACAGAGAAAAGGTAGTGAGCAGCGGGCAAAACCTCACAGTATCCCCCCCTCCAACGGGAGCCACCCGGCGACCCAAAACAAATACAGACAGAGTGGCAGGGGCAAAACAAGACGGTACTGGCCAAGCCAGCAGGGGAAGCCACCACAAGAGTGGGGCTAGCAAAAGAAACAGGGTCGCCGAGGGGTAACTAGGGTAGCAGAGGGGCAACTGGGGGAACTGGTCTAGAGGAACTGGGTCTAGAGAACTGGTCTAGAGAACTGGTCTAGAGAACTGGGCTAGAGAACCGGGCTAGAGAACTGGTCTAGAGAACTGGTTTAGAGAACTGGTCTAGAGAACTGGTCTAGAGGAACTGGGTCTAGAGAACTGAGGGGCAAGCAGGGTAGCAAAAGGGGTAACCATGGTAGCACCGGAAAAAGGGCTAGCAGAGGGAAGGTTAGCTGCCAGGGCACTGACAGCTACAGGGCCTATGCTAGCTGTACTGCTACATCAACATAGAGGCTGCGCAAGCTGCCGGAGCTAGGCTAGCAGAGGGAAAGGGTAGCTGCCAGGGCACTGATAGCTACAGGGCCTATGCTAGCTGTACTGCTACATCAACATAGAGGCTGCGCTAGCTGCCGGAGCTAGGCTGGCAGACAGGGCTGGACCAGCATGAGAGAACAAGCTAGCTGGAAGGACAGTCCTAGCTGTGTGAGATAAACTACACAAAAAAGTGGAGGCCATGCAGAGGGACCAGGTTAGCTGCTTGGGCCTGGCTAGCTACAGGGCCTATGCCAGCTGCAAGGCTGCATTAACATAGAGGCTGTGCTAACAGCCGGGGCCAAGCTAGCAGGCCGGGGCCATGCAGAGGGAAACTGGGTTAGCCGCCAGGGCATGGCTAGCTACAGGGCCTATGCCAGCAGCAAGGGCTGCATAAACATAGAGGCTGTGCTAGCAGCCGGGGCTAAGCTAGCAGACAGGGGCTCTGCTGAGGGACTGGGTTAGCTGCCAGGGCATGGCTAGCTACAGGGGGGTCAAACAGGGCAAAACGGGAAGCAAACAGGGGAGCTAACCGGGGAGACTAACAAGCTAAACAGGGGAGTAACAGGCTAACAAGGGAGCTAAACAGGACTAACAAGGAAGCTAAACTGGGCTAACAGGGAAGCTAACAGGGCTAACAGGGGAGCTAGAGGGAACAAGAAAAAAAAAGGCAAACTCAACATACACAGTCTGTGCTGGCTGGGGTCGTAGACTTGGTGGGGTCGTACTGTTATGGTTTGTAACCGACCCCAATCGCACAACACAAGACAGGTATGATGCTTTGCCAAGAAACAGATATTTATTGAACAAAAGGGAAATACAGGGAAAAGGGCACTGTCCCTTTAAGGGAGAATCACAAATACAGGAATATAATATGAGGGGAAGGAAGGTGCCTTTAAGAGGCGGGCAGGAAAAGGGAACGCCAAAGGGAAGGTTAAGGGAACGCCTTGGGACAGAGGAACTAGAGACTAGGTAAACCAGGGACAAGGAGAACTAGGGAGAGAGGACTAGGGACTAGGAGAACTAGGGATAGAGGACTAGGGACTAGGAGAACTAGGGAAAGAGGACTAGGGACAAGGAACTAGCTGGAACTAGAAGGGGGGAACTTGGGACCAGGAACTAGGAAACAGAGGGGACAGAGGCCCGCGGAGGCGGGCTGGGGAACAGAGGGAACAGGTTCTGGGGAACAGAGGGAACAGAGGCCCGCGGAGGCGGGCTGGGGTACAGGGAGGAACTGGGGACTGGTGGGAAAACATCTGGGCCGCTCTGCAGGACAGAGGAGAGAGTTAATGCACAAAAGGGAAAAAACAGAGCAGGTGCAGAACAGTCCAAATAACAAAGTGAACAAAGTAATAATATCTTCGTGTGACAAACACACAGGGGGAGATGTAAAGTCCAAAAATACTATTCTAAGTGAGAACCAAAAACAGAGGCATTACGCTGGGAGATGAAATGTCCAAACTAACTAACAGAGGCAATACGCTGGGAGATGAAATGTCCAAACTAACTAACAGAGGCAATACGCTGGGAGATGAAATGTCCAAACTAACTAACAGAGGCAATACGCTGGGAGATGAAATGTCCAAACTAACTAACAGAGGCAATACGCTGGGAGATGAAATGTCCAAACTAACTAACAGAGGCAATACGCTGGGAGAGTGACATCACAATCAAAACTCACCCAGGCGTATGCGTAAAGGTACAGGAACAGCAGCGGGAACGGGGGCAAGAGGCATTACGCTGAGTGAGTGACATCACAATCAAAACTCACCCAGGCGTATGCGTAAAGGTAAAGGGGCAGCAGCGGGAACGGGGGCAAGGGCACTACGCTGAGTGAGTGACATCACAATCAAAACTCACCCAGGCGTATGCGTAAAGGTACGGGGACAGCAGCGGGAACGGGGGCAAGGGCACTACGCTGGGTGAGTGACATCACAATCAAAACTCACCCAGGCGCATGCGTAATGGTACAGGGACAGCAACGGGAACGAAGGCATCGCCACCGGGGCGGCTGGCTGTCCGAGCCGAGGGAGAGAGTGCTGGAACAGTGGCGGTGACGAGGGCATCGTCCACCGGGTAGCCGCTGTCGGAGCCGAGAAACAGAGTGCTGGAACAGTGGCGGTGACGAGGGCATCGTCCACCGGGTAGCCGCTGTCGGAGCCGAGGAACAGAGTGCGCGCCACACCTTGGTGTGCGCGTCGGAACAGGGAGCTGGAACAGTGGCGGTGGCGAGGATGTCGTCCACCGGGTAGCCACTGTCGGAGCCGAGGAACAGAGTGCGCGCCACACCTTGGTGTGCGCGTCGGAACAGTGGCGGTGGCGAGGGCGTCGTCCACCGGGTAGCCGCTGTCGGAGCCGAGGAACAGAGTGCGCGCCACACCTTGGTGTGCGCGTCGGAACAGTGGCGGTGGCGAGGATGTCGTCCACCGGGTAGCCGCTGTCGGAGCCGAGGAACAGAGTGCGCGCCACACCTTGGAAGATGCGCTCCAGCGCGCTGGTCTGGGGAGCGTGCCAAGCTCGAAGGTCTAGGAGATGCGCATCTGCGCGCTGGTCGGGAGAGCGTGCCAAGCTCGAAGGTCTAGGAGATGCGCGTTGCGCGCTGGTCTGGAGAGCGTGCCAAGCTCGAGGGTTCTTGGAAGATGCGCGTTGCGCGCTGGTCTGGAGAGCGTGCCAAGCTCGAGCGTCCTTGGAAGATGCGCGTTGCGCGCTGAGGACTGGAGAGCGTCCAAGCTCGAGGGTTCTTGGAAGATGCGCGTTGCGCGCTGGTCTGGAGAGCGTGCCAAGCTCGAGCGTCCTTGGAAAATGCGCGTAGCGCGCTGAGGACTGGAGAGCGTCTGCGCTGGTCTGGATGTGCGTCAGGACGACAGCTGCGCGGGGGGTCTGAAGTGGATGACTGGGATGCCTCCCGTGGAAGTCTAGGGAGCGCAGACCAGTCCCACTCTCAGGCAACGGCGACAGCAGGCGAAGGCTGGAGCAAAACATCTCGACGCAGGAGAATAGAACAGCATAGGCAGACGGAGGATCTCCCGAAAGAGTCTAGATGTTTAGAGAATATGACTCGGCAAGTATACAACACGACCCCACGCCAAAACGAGGGGAAGCGCCCTGGTATTTAAAGCCCACAGGGGGACTAATTAGCCTGCCACCACAGGTGCGAGAGATAATAGAATATCAAACAGGTGTGGCCACTAAGGGTAAAGAACGAGAGGGTGGGGGCTAGAGAGAGTGAGTAGGGAATTCCTAACAGTAGGCTTAAAGAAGACAGAGAATAGGGAATTCCTAACAGTAGGCTTAAAGAAGACAGAGAAAAGGTAGTGAGCAGCGGGCAAAACCTCACACTTTCGTCTTGTTTACATCAGGGTCCCCCATTTTCAATTCATCATAACATGACATACAGATAGACAGTACTGCTACATCTATATATGCCATACAGAGATATAGACAGTACTGCTACATCCAGACATTTATGACATACCAGATCTACAAATATACATTACTGTTTAAGAGTACAACGCCTGTCATATAGACCTATAGCATTGGAAACTCTGATTAAGGAGAGGAGAGGAGAGGGAGAGGAGAGGAGAGGAGAGGAGAGAGGAGGAGTGTTACAGTAACGTTACACAAACTGACATTCTAAAGCCAAGACACTTACCCATAAAGACGGTATCTCGATCGATCTCATCTTTCGTTGAATAGTTCAGCTTCTCCATGTGACGAGTCCGACTCGAGCCGCGTGCATTAATCCCATGGAAAATGTAAACAATAGCCATGTGCATCGCGAGCCAGCTTGTTGCATCAAATTGATGTTTGGCTTTTGTCTCCCGAGTGAAGTTAGAACTACACTACTGTTACGGACACGTATTGTTCTCTAAACAATTCGGCTGGCTAACGTTAGCTCACGTTAGCGTCCAAGCTAAGCAGGCTTTCGTTTTACAAACACTACAACTTACCTTTTTCTGATCCAGATGCATAAGTCCACTTCTTTATGTTGCTCAGTTGCTGGTTTATACTTCGGTCCTAATGTTGGCGCAAAGTTTAATTTAGCCGACTGTGTTGTTACAGCTGTACAGCTTACTACACTACTAGCTTGCTCTTTCAATGCTGCCTTGCACACAGTCAAAACAGTCCAGCTGCAGTTCTGTAGGTTAGGTTTAGCTGGGGCCAATCTCAAGTTTCTCAAGTTTCTTTATTAGTTGTCATACAGAAGTACAGAATACTTTTATACAAAATGCTTCTTTCTGTTACATTTTGTATAAAAGTATTCTGTACTTCTGTATGACAACTAATAAAGAAACTTGAGACACTTGAGATTGGCCCCAGCTAAACCTAACCTACGGAACTGCAGCTGGACTGTTTTGACTGTGTGCAATGCAGCAATCTCTGATTGGATTTGAAGGTTGTCAATCATTCAACCCGCGTTCATGGGTGGTGTGTGAGGCAAATCTGCACAGGCAGTGCTTAGATGACTCAAATAGCCTATTTTGATTGGATAATAGAATGAAAAGAACTGCCTGTGCAGTGAACGTTTCACTTAGTGATTGACAGCTAGCCATGACTGACTGCAGCCCTGACCAAAGAGCTCAGGGCCCCGTTCCCCGTACCTGGATAACTGAGTTAGCCGGATAACTTTCGGTCAAGCCTGACTTAAGCCGGACCTTCCCATTCCCCAACGCGCGATTGTCTAAATCACCATGACAACAGATCAAAAAGTTTGAGCCTGGTCGGGAGCAGGGTTAAGTTCAGTTAGCCGGATGAACCATGGCCACGCCCCCGCAAAGAAGTGACAGCTCGTTTCCTGAAATGATTCTCACAGTCTAGGATCTGCATTATACCATTCTGAATTACGTTTTTGTGCTCCATTCTTCCAGAGGGGGCTTTTGAAATGTATAATAATAGAACTAAATGCTGATAATAAATCATATTGAGCCTATAGATTTACTTTGTCCTAAATAAAATAATGCACGTCATATACGGCGCTCGGAGTCGCGATACACGCTGCATGTGGTTATTTTAATAATGGCGCATTGCAAATGTGAATCCCGCTGGGATATTTTTAATGAATGAAACCTATCGGCCGTTTGGCTCTGATTAGTTTCATATATTCTCGGCTGTAGATTTGCTTAACGGAGCGCCGGATTGTGTTTCATTCAAGCATAAAATTGAAGTGTCTATGCGGGGATTGTGGTTTTTGTGTGATATTGTAACTGGGATTAAAATGTCTGATGAGATGCGCTGTTTGACGGATTTGAGAAATTGAATGATAAGATTTTTTGGTAAGAAAAATATTCTAAACACGGGTCTCTCGTCCATTAATGCATAAACAATGAGTATATCCCATCTGGCACAGTGGCGCAGTGCCTAGTGCTGAATCCTGGCAACCGGGCGACCGGTGTTCGAAACCCTGTGTTTCCAATATAATTTTTTTGGAATATAATATTGATGATTATACGCAAAAGTAGCCTAGTTTTAAGTTAAAATATTATAAATCTACATGCATTGAGGATGTCATTCTTTATATAGCTCTCAACGTGCACCAAATTGAATTATTCCTACATTGCAAAAAGAAGGAAAAGACTAGGATTCGAACCCCGGTCGTCTGCGTGAAAGTCAAAAGGACAAACCGTCACACCATAGTGCAGATAAATAAAAAATCCACCATACATCAATCAATGGATAAGAGAGCCGTATCCTTATTCTGAAACAGTTGAACTAATTATTTTCGCTAGCAAGATCTCATTTGATTATTCAATGCATAAACCTACTGCCAGCAGGAACGTTTAAAGAAATATAATCTGATTGATTGGGGTAATGAGGGATTTAAAATTAGCCTATAGATTATGCATTTAACTTGTCGGCAAGGCTATTGAGCAGCCTGCAATCTGTAAAACAATCAATCAATCAATGCCGTTAGAAGATCAGGATTTCTGCGATCTACACCTGCTGTCTTTTCAACTGAAGCGGCCACGCGCACTTATCCAGAGTCTCAAGTCTGGTTCAAGTTAACGAGACTGAATCAGCGTTCCAGGAACAGGAAAATCCCGGCTTCAAACATCGGGTTAACTGAATCTGGATAATGGGACTCTTGATCGACTTAGTTGAACCAGGTACGGGGAATAGGGCCCTGAGCTGTCACTTTTGGCCATTTTTGAAAAGAAAAAAAAAAGTACTATCACAACATAGTACTGTGATATTCTGATATATATCACATTCTGATATTTTTCGTGTAAAAGAAATCTTTTAAATGCAAAACGATTTTTTTTAAATTTAAATAAATTTAAAAGCGGAGGTTCTAACCCATTAATTAAGATTCAAATGCCAACATAACGAACGAAGGTCAGAGTGTTCGAACGTTTGCAGCCGGAGAGATGCCTACACCCTACTCTTCTGGCTACTGCTGCACACTGCTCACTCTCTGTTTATGAACCACAACGGTGCAGCTGATTCAGATTCAGATTCAGATTTCTTTATTCACCATTTTGTACAGGTACAAAATGGAACGTGATTTGACATTACAGTGCATGATTAATTTTTCCACAAATAGGAACAACATAATAATAATAATGATAAATAAATAAGTACATGCAAAACAGGACAGAACAGTGAGACGAGAATAAGACAGTAAAGTGCAGTGGTAGGGGACATGGGAACAGTGCAGCACAGTTCAAGTCCAGAGGTCCAGCCCTAGCAGCTCGCCATAGAGGGGGGGAGGGGGGGGGAGCAGGGGGACACCTGACTCATTTACCAGGCGAGCTGCTGAGGGAAAGAAGCTGAGTCTATGGCGGGACTTTAATGTCTTGGGCAGCCGTAGCCGCCTGCCGTGGGGGAGCATGGTGAAGAGGTCGTGACCCAGGTGGGCGGGGTCTGCCATGATCTTCCTCGCCCTCCTCAAGGCCCTGGAGGAATGTAGGGACTCGAGGGAGGGAAGGGGGCAACTGATCACCCTCTCCGCTGATCGTATCACCCGCTGCAGCTTGGCCTTGTCCCTGACTGTGGCTGCAGGGAACCAGGTGATGATGGAGAGGGTGAGGATGGACTGGAGTCTAGTCCATTGTGCTTTGACCGTGTCTAACCCTTGTTCTCGTCCTTCCCTGCAGTCCTACCTGGCTCTTTACCCTGTTCTCTGGCTCCCGACAAAGACGTGCTCTGACCCCTGCCTGCCTGACAAACTCTCCTTGGCTTTCCCGGAACGTATGAGGACCTGCATCCGTTTTGATCAATGCCTGGCTAACTACCTTGTACTTGCTCTGACCCCTGCCTGGCTGACTACTCCGTTCCCGTGTATCTACCCCTGCCTGTCTGACTATCCTGTCCCGCGCACGCCCCTGGGCCCTCATTTATCAACAATGCTTAGAAAGTGTTCTATTTTCGTTCTTAAGCACAGAATTTAGAATGTGTACGTGCAGAAAAATCCGGATTTATCACACGTGCGTACACAGGTTCTACGCACACTCCGTGTTGATAAATTTGTTCTACGCTCCGCGCTCGTGCACGATTTTAAGTATTTGCATATAGAACCGCCCGTAATTAACCATATACGGTAATGAAACACCCCCATGAAATGTGGAAAAGTGGACTAAGCCGAGCGAAGCGTGTTATGGGAGAAATACGCGACAGGCTGACAGACATGTACACGTACGGTGATGTCGGATATGATATTAACTTCCTAAAGACCATTGCTGCCTGGGCAGCGCAAACACTAATAAAGACCATTAACCACTGTTTGCCATTGGTGTCATTAATAACCATGCTGGAATATGCCTTTTCTTCGATTCGTTCGATTAATACCCAGGGATTAAAGTTCTCCGTCAATTTTCTACCTGCATATGATTTGTAGAGGCATACAATCTATTTTGATGTCGGTATTAGGTAGCCTATATAAACAATAATACGAGAGCATATACAAGAACAATGAATCTCACTGCCATGTAGCCTACGCCATGTGTAGCCTGCCTATATGTGATCAATACAAACTTGAACTTGAATTCCATCATGTCTGTGTGCGGGAGCTCACAAGGCTGTTGTCACAATGTAAATAAAAACGTGCACTGAAAAGTTACAGTATGTAGTTGGTTGATTATTTGTATGACAGTCAGTAAACCTGTTAACAGAATTCGACTATAGGGCGACAATAATGTGGTCAAGAGGCATGGTTTCTATCTTGAGCCTTAACTGGTGTTGTTCCTTTTGATTCACATGGAAAGAGCAGCAGTAACATACATGGTCTTCTCTCACTGAGAGACATTGGGGGAGAGAACAAAGTGGGAGTATACCTTTGCTTTTATACTCGCCACACGGTGGTGTACCTGGGTGGCTCCGCCTAGAGTGCCCTCTAGTGGGAACAGATATATATGCAACTAGACAGTCACTGGTGGAGACAGTTATATATGCAGGTAAACAGTTACTAGTGTAAACAGCCATATGTACAGTTAGACAGTTACTAACCTCTGATCTCAACAAAACCCTTGCATCAGTTTTATTTAATGAATTAAAAACATGCAGCATTGCCTTCCTCCCGGCATGCAGCAACGACATGTATCAGGCAAATGCGCATCACTGAGTGGAATCCCTTTCTATTCACATAACTGCATTTGTGATGGAGCTTTGACAGCTACATGGGTGGTACAGTAACAGTCTATTGCTCGATCCATCTCCAATATCACGATGGACCGTGCCGGTGGCCAAAGACCCGAGGGTGGAGAGGACTTGAATGTGCACGGGGATGGCATTTGTGCGTTTTGTTCCATGCTCCAATTTCGGTCTCAAATTGCGGTACAAATGAAGGAGGTGTCTCGGGTATAGCGGACTCTAGTTATTATTATGTTCTCTCGGCAATTAGACTGCCCCTCATTCATTCATTCATCCCTATCTTCTATCTCTGAAAACAGTTCCCCGCGAGCGCAGTCAGTGCACCCCATAGTATTCCGATAACCCTATATATAAACCATGCTGCATTCATTCGGAAAGAAAGACCTATTCCAAATGCTATATTTATAGGGTTTGACAATAATTACACTACTGTCGCTATTTTACAATGAACTATAATGAATTACGGGTCATACAGAACACGCCAGTGTTGAAACTAATGAACGGAAGCTTATTTCCGCGTTGCAATATTCATATTCTACCACCGGGCGCCAGGTACGCACGGTCAGAGCTGTGCGTAAATATATGCACAAAGTCAAACACACGTTCAAATTGATAAGTCCCACACTTTGCTTAGAAATGATCGTATGCACGGGTTACGCACATATCTGTGTGTACGCACCATTGATAAATGAGGGCCCGGACTCGAGTGCTCCCTCCATGTATCGACCCCTGCCTGAATACTCAACCATTCTATATTTATTAAATATACCCAAGACTGGGTTTGAACAAGACCTGTCTATCTTTGCTCTGTGTCTGCATATTGGGTTCAATACCCCGAGACGTAACAGCTTCGCTCTGGGCGTCGTGAATGGTACAGCGCAAATGGAAATATTTTCAAGCAAGAAATCGCAAATACAGGTTTATCTTCACAACAAATATGAAATAGAATGCTAGGAATGCTCTGTGGCATATATATATTGAATAGGTTACATTTAGAAATATGGTCTCATTTTTGTAAATGTCAACAATGCCACTGTTTGAGACCAAATGCACCAGCATGTTTTCACACCAGTATTGCTAGTTATCAACTGCCAAATTGACACAAGTAAAATGTACCTGAACGCACAATCAAAACACACCGCAGCTGGCGGCTAGAATTCAAACGAGTCACCTTGATAATGATAACACAAGCTGATTGAAATGAGTGAATCCGAGCAACATGTTAGAGCCGTGTAAATATTAAATATGATATAATTCCACTACATGCTGGCTCGTTATATTTTACGGGGGGAGGTTTTGTGTGCACACTTACACTGCCAGAGTTAGGACTTACAATCCCAACAGGAGACGCCCAAGCTAAAAATGCATTCATGGTACTGCACGCCGAATGGCATGTCATTCGTTAGGGTTCACTTAGATGACACAGTATGGGAAAATAGATTAAACAAATTCTAAAATGAACAGGCGCCGAAGAGACACTCAGAGGCCCGCAGGGCTGATACCGATAGTCCCTATGCCGCTGGTAAGCAAATACACTTAAAAGGTGACCATACAGCTGATAAGCCAGACACCCATTCCATGCCTTTTCCCCCTTGATCACACTCCTATCAGAGGAGGGGGGAAATGTATGAGACTAGCCTGAGTGACTGATTCATTTTGTTTTATTACTTTTCTTTTTTGAAAATTGTGTTTCCTTGCCTGGGGGTTTATATATATATACACACACACACATTAATCCGGCGCTCATTTGAGTCAAACAAGGAGAGTAAGCTTTTCAGGAAGTAGGAGAAGGGCAGTGGCATCATCAGACTTGTAGAAATTACTTTTCTTTTTTACTGTGTCTTGTTTCTGGCTTCTATCTGACCCGCTGGCGCTGGAGGTTAATTGCAATGTGCTTAAGAAGAAGAACAGGTTTGTTGGTTGGTTGGGGTGGAGGGAGGGATGGTAAGGGGTGGAAGGATGGATGGTAAGGATGGAGGGAGGGATGGTAAGGGCTGAAAATGAGAGTGAAGTACAGTGTGTATCATCTAATAGCCTACTGCAATTTTCTTGCACTTTAATCTCCCACTCGGAGAGCCGGACCTTTTCATAGCCAGTATTTGAGCATGAGATTGCATTTGAATTGTCCTTGAAATGTTGATTATTTAACCATCTCTTCACTGGTGTTTATTCATTCTAGGGCTGCCTCCTCTTAGTCGAAGATTTGGTCGTCCTGATCTTAGTCGACCAAGACATTGTTAGTGGATTTCTTGTGGTTTTTCCCCATGAGTTATTTCCTGAGGAATTATGAGTACATCTCTGGTAAGCACTAGATGTAACGAGGTCCCTCTGCATGAGTGCATGCAGGACACTTTAAAGTTGAACGAATTGTCGATAAAATCACGACTACTGTATTAGTCGACTAATAATTTCTTTAGTCGAGGACAGCCCTCATTATTTCATAATATATATATATATATATATATAT